>NC_048413.1:9594209-9648647 GCF_013103735.1 Etheostoma cragini
ACAATCACTATGGAGCGAACCACAGGGTGACTACATGACAAACCCTATGGAGCGAACCACAAGGCCACTACATGACAATCACTATGGAGCGAACCACAGGGCGACTACATGACAAACCCTATGGAGCAAACCACAGGACCACTACATGACAAACCCTATGGAGCAAACCACAGGACCACTACATGACAGACCCTATGGAACGAACTACAGGGCCACTACATTTCAATCACTATGGAGCGAACCACGGGGCCACTGCAGGACAAACCCTATGGAGCGAACCACAGGGCCACTACGTGACAAACCCTATGGAGCGAACCACAGGGCCACTACGTGACAAACCCTATGGAGCGAACCACGGGGCCACTACGTGACAAACCCTATGGAGGGTACCACATGTGTGTATATTTCAACAGAGTGACAGTGTAAGTGGAGAAATAGAGAGAACAAAACAAAAGAAAAACGTGTATCCTTCTTTTTATACGTATTTATACTGTCTAACCAGTAAAATATGTCATTTTCTCTTTATTTTATACTGTACAACGACCGGTACATGTCCTATTCTGTAGACATGCTCGTAATTTTTTTATTAATGTTAGACCAGTCCAAAATGACAGTTGAAATAAACCTTGCTGTGAGAAAAGTTGTTTGATTTGTAATGATGCGTTTTCCAGTAACTTTTGTAATTTTACATATGTTTAAAAAATATCTAAATTAATAATGGTATTACAATAATCATAATTGATATCGCAATATACATTATGTCAATATTGTGCCAACCCAATTCCCATTCAAATCAACCTAGCAGAATGGTCTGAGCGGCAGCCATTTTATTTTTTGTAACGTATTTCTGTATAAATCGACATAGGGGCTTGTTGTCGAGGTGACGTTTTAAAGTAACAAACATACGAACAGTGGAGTAGCAATGTTACGAAGCAAGCCGCTAAATTAATCAAATTTACACAACTTAATGTTTAATCCACACAAAGCACACTGATGAGTCACAGCTTTGTTCAGCCTATTTCCTGTCATTGCTATGGCATCCCCCACGCCATAGCAGTGACAGGAAATAGGCCACAAGGGAGTTAGCCAGATAGCTAGCTAGACAGCCAGCCGTCCGCTGGGTGTCTAGCTGGCTTGCTGGTTCCGCTGTGATTTCATGCTTCATTTGTTACAGAAAATGAGCCAAACAGCAGGCCTGCTGACCCACTGGCTCTAACTTTCCCTACTTCTTAGTCCCACTGCTTTGAAGAACATGGTTAAAGAATGGCCCCAGAGCTGGTTGGCATGCTCTCCTACCCCCTAACTACTACCAACTATCAACAATTGTCATTTTGTTTTTTATAGGGCTGTCAAACGATTCAAAGATTTAATCATGATAATCGCCTTCATGTTAAAGTTAAATCCCATTTAATCGCACATTTCTATCTATTCTAAATGTCCCTTGATTTCTTTTTGTTCCATTTTCTTTCTTATTTTAATGCTCTTATCAATTTGGAAAAGTGGATTGGCTTGCTTTGTGCAAATGTTTTTTTATTGAAAACAACATTGGCATATAGTCTACTGTAGTGTTCAATTCCACATTCTCTCTTGGAGCAGTCATTCACACTTGGAGCAAATAATCTCTAACACAATGCAACACTGTCTATCAATAAAAGGGTGAAAAAACTACTTTGATGAGGGGGCAGAGTATTGGCATCAGCTGTGTGCTTGGCCATCAAGTGGTATTTCAGACTCATACATCTGACTTAAGGCACATGAGAGTTGGAAGGAGACATGGAAATGATCAAGAGTGGCTTGAAAACACCAAATATATGGACTTTAACAATCGTCAGTACTCCTGTATTGCTCAGGTGCATGGTATAAAAACACATACACACACACACACACAGCTTTCCACTTACACACAAACACCTTTTTCTGTGTTGGACATCCGGTGGGAAAGCTAATTCCCCCCGAGAATGTGGCAATAAATGAGGTTGGGATGGCAGCTGAATAGGAAGGGATGGAAGAAAAAAAGGTTAGGGAGCAAACAGGAGACACTAATGAAGTATGAAGGGCTGAGCCTGGCCGCATGGTTCCTGCCAAGCACCAGCAGGCCCCCTTCCCTGAGCTCCACCTGCCCCAGGGACACAGAGAGGGAGGTGGGTCACTTTAGAGAGAAATGATTATAAAGCTCATGCTGAATTAAAAAGAGCAACAACTATTTTAACAATTACTCTTCATACGCCGCATTTTATTATAATTACACTGCAGTTTTTATCCAAGGGGAGCATTTAAAGCGTATCCCGCTCTCTTCTCAGCATTTCATCCCTGTGTACCTGGCACTTTGTAGAGCTACCTAAAGATGGCATTCAAAAAATGTCAAACCTATTACAGTATCACTCGCAGAGCCTGCTCTCAACTGTGCTCTTTAAACTGCTACTAAAACATGCCTGTCTTCATAAGAGCCCACACACTTGTGCTTTCACGCACAATTGTTTTGTAAGATGCCAGCTTCTACACTGCCTACCACCTTGTCTAACCCCTTTCTGCTCTATTAATGTAGGCTCACCACTTAAGCAGGAAGTGAGCTTATTCAGCACATCATCTGTGGCTGCTTCATATCCCCTCCATCCACAACTCTTGTATCATTCAGAAATAATTCAGGAACACCATCATTAAGCACATTTCAGCAAGAGGCAAGGAAGTTTTCCTGAGGAGCCTTATGCTTAAAAAATAGGAGACATGGCCATGGACGCTCTCTGTCTGTGAATATCTGCTCTTCCTACAGCAGCTAACTGAGTGGGGCAAACCAGAACACGTCAAATAACAGCATCAATTTATGTTATTACCAATTCTGTAAATAGAATTTGTTCACCTAAAATAATTTAAAAAATGTAGCTGTTAATGACTTGAACCATAAAAACAATTTTTACACTCTCCACATCAGTAGTTTTGAGAGGGTTTCCTTTTCATGTTGCAGGACATGGAGATGATGAATCTCATATGAATCTCATTGTTTTGACATTAAACCACATTTATCTGTGCATGTAACTCACTGACAGCTGATCCAGCTGTGCTTTAGAGGAAGCTTGGGCCGAAAGTAAGTCTCATTTCACAACACGTGACTTGGAGACCGACTTACTTCTTATTTTTATCTCGAATAATCAACAATGTTGCAAAAAAAAAAATGTAAACCACAAAATAGAACACAACAATCTGAATTTGACAAAAACTAAAAGAAAGATAATTTCAAGAAGGAGCAGGCGGAAGCTATTAGCTTATTTGGTCCTTCCCCAATTTCCCCCCTTACTAACCCTAACCCAACAATATACACATCAATGCCTTTACATTACAATTCCATTCCTACGTTTCAGTCTCCTCTTTCTGTGGAAGAAGGAAGTAGAGAAAGTAGACATGAGAACAAATACATTTAAAAAAAGAAACAGTGAGGTGTATTCACTGTGTGTTTGTCAGCTGTATGATACGTTGTGTCCAGTAAGGAGAAATACGGCTACGGACATTTGCATTTATACCTTTCACCGTGGGTAGTGGCAGGTGTGTATGTATATTTGTGTGTGCACTTGAGTGTGCGTTTTCTTGTTTCCGTGTTGCACTGCAGTACGTACCTGTCGGTGCATGTTCTTAATATGCATCAGTGAATCCACATCTGTTGTCATGGCTTTGTGGCATGCCCCGAACATGTCAGGAGGGTGGTGCTCTCCTGTCACTGGTCTGTCAGCTGTCGATGACTGGTATGATCTTGACGTGTCCCTCTTTTGACCCCTGGCTTTCCCATGTGAAAAAAAACAAGATGCATTCTATTTCCAGTATTCAGTGATATTTATATTCCCAAAACTCTGAATGCATTATTAAAATAAAATGTATATATGCAGGGTTAAAGGTGGGTATGAAACAAAAACCGCCCACCCCACTGTGTTTTGTATTGTTTACAATGCCAGCTATTCCGTTTTTGCTTTTTTGTGGAAGTGAATATGGTGTGCATTCCAGGCTTGACAGTGATGGTGGTTTGAAGCTTTAAGAAAAGAAGCCTGCATCTTCTGCTTGGCTCCATGCCAGACAGCGGGACAAATAAATCTCTAATGGGGACAAACATCCCACTGAGGGTATGGTACAAACATCAAACAGCCCACCATACTTTGAATTGAAGCCAGGTTTTCCTAAACCGGTCGACTAAGCTGACAGAACAGAAGTGAAAAATATAATGAGCTTGCAGTGTTGACTGTGATGGGTATTGGCTGTATAACCAAAGTTCTGTAATTGTGACATGTGATCTGTCCATCATGTCCACATTAAAGCAACATAATAAATAAATAACACAATTTTTACTCTAGAAGTTGATCCTTGGCCCTGGACCAAACTGAGCCATTATGGAGAGATGGCTTGGGGAAGCAGAAAAAGTCACTTTTATGCCATCAAGGCAGATGCAACCACCACCCGTGTGATGACTGCAGACACATTTAGTGTGTGTGTTTGTTTGTGTGTGACACTAATGTAATATGGCCAAATAAATGGGCTAGTAGTGAAAGGTGGAACAACTGTTTCCCTTGCAGTTTCAGTGCTAACTTGTAATAAGTGCTCTGTGGCCTTTTTTCCTTATCCCTTTCATTAAAATGTCCTTAATCTGCATTCTCTCCTTATTTGCTTCTCCCCCCTCTCTCTTTTTTTCTGTGTGTATGTGTGTATCTGTATGTGTGTATGCTTGTACATGTGCATGTGCGTGTGCCTGTGTATGCCAGCTCAGGACTAGGCCCAGGGAGAGATAATGAAATAATAACTCTTATCAAGCCACTGCAGACTGAGTGGAGCTCTCTCTTTTGCTCTTTCTCACTTCTCTGCCTGCTTGTCTTTGCTGCTCCTCTGTCTGCCTCAGCACTCCTCTCTCAGGCTGATTCCCTGACTGATTCTTCCTGCCACTCAGATGCTGCTGCCAGTGCTCATGATGATGCTGCAGCTGAAGCGTGCAGTGCAATTCCAGCTGTGGTGTACCAGGGAATGCAGCTGATTCTCACCCCGGTTGCTTAGTTGTGCTGTAGGCTCTCTACTGTATAAGTGTGGGTGCAAGTGGTATGTATAGAAAATACAAGTTACACAACTTTTATTTGGTGAATTAAATGTCATAAGGGGTCTTTATACTGTGGAAGATGAAAGTCTTCCGAACAGTGGCCTCCGCCTCATTACGGATCCAGAGCTGCTCCTCAACCCAGAGATAAATTATTCACAACATAGCCTGAATGAATAATATTCTTTTTAACCCCTGTACATCCCTTTATCTCTCCATCCCTCCAACATGCCTCACCCGCTGTGGTGAGAGTGTAGGAAGTTGACTGCGGTAAGATTCCTGTGCCAGAACCTTAAATACAGTAAAGGACAGTTCGGTGTCAGCCCACTAATGAACAGTGAGTCTTTTATTACTAAAGCTTTAATAGGCTTCCTCTGGTTGCAGCACATCTCATTTGAGCTTTAACAGGGGTTTGATTATTTGCTGGCACAATCGAGATGCAACCCCCCCTCCCCCTGCCCCGCCGTCGCCACCGCTCTCACTTTTGCTCTTGTCTTCTTTTTCTCTCTTTTTTTGAATTACAAAAAAGTTCACAACTGAATATTTTCATGCAACTTAAGTTTTTTCCAGCATCCTAAACTCCCCCCATCGGTCCCTCTTTCATTTTCCATTGTCTTTACCCTCGCTCATTCACTGCCTATTTCTCACCTCTCTCTGTCTCTGTGTGTCGGCAGTGGCCGAACCATTTTAAAATAACATTAAAAAGAGATGGCAGAGATATGGTGAGAGAGGAAGGAGCGAAGGTGAAGGAGAAGGCAAAAGTGTGAGGCAGAGAGCAGAGGAAGCCTAAGTGATGCTGACGGGGACACATTTGCTCCAGAGCTGTGGAATTCTGTTGTGTGAAATTGAAACAGCGGAGCATCAGGAGCAGTTATTTGCAATAAATTTCATCTGATTCAACACTTTGAAGGCGCCCCCCTGCCACTGCCACCCCCACCATTCCTTCTCCCTTGTATTTTTCAGTTACCTCTAGCTATAGACTCTCTTTCTCTCGTTCCCTTTGTTTCTCAATCTGTCTTTAACCGTCTCAGTCTTTCTTTCTCGCTTTGCTTTGCTCCTCTCCGTCGGTGTCTATTTCCCTTCTTCAACTGTCGTTGCACTGCTGGTATCCCTTAGGCCTGCTGAGCATTGTGTCCAAGCCTGACAGCTGACGCCCAGGCTGGGCTCCTCCACCACAGGCCTCTCCCATCTTCATCTCCCCCCTTAGCATCACTCTAAGCAACAGTGACAGGCACTGAGTCTGTCAGCCAGTCAAAGAGCAGAATTAATTTGTTTAATTTCACACCTTTTCATTTAGCCACCCACCCAGTCAAGGCACGGGGTGTCAACGCATCCAATAAATTTTGCACGCATGCAATTTTTTTTTTTTTTAGAGGCTGTGGTTCGGAGTGGGATTGGGAGGATGCCAACCGGAAGAGGGGGAGGATGGGGAAACGTTAGCACCTTTCATGCAGATTTGATTTGACAGTCAAAATACAGCACACAAATATGCATAAATGTGCATGCTATAGACAAATGTATTAGGCTATCGCAATGAGCTCACATTATTTATTTCTGTTGCAGCCCTAATAACAGTGTAGTTAATGTATCAGGATGTAATTCAGTCTTTCTAATAATAAAAGGTCATTTCCAAAATCCTTTCGTGCCAGCTGATTATACAAGTCCATTGGAGCTCTGAAGGCCTAATGATAACGTTGCCCACAGACACAAAATGGGAAGTGACATGGCGTTTAGCACCGCGACATCGTCTTCTGAGCCTGTCAGGTTTTGAAGGAGCTCACAGATGCTGTGATTAAAATAATAATTATTCCAGTGTGTGTGTAATATTGTGTGTGTCCCCCACCCATTGTGTACACACACACACACACACACACACACACACACACACACACACACACACACACACACACACACACACACACACACACACACACACACACACACTCTCTCTCTCTCTTAGATGCTTATGTAACTGACAAAAAAAGAATAGAAAACAGATGTGCAATTCCAATCAATCCTCTGCACTAAGAATGGCATCAACTCCACTCCAGAGAGCCATTCTGAAAGCAATATCCAATCTAGCTGCTGAATTTATGTTCTACTTCTAGCAACAGATAGTAAAGCTACTGCCCATTGGGCATAATGATACATTTGAATAAGATATAATAAATAAGATCTTTATTTACTCGGATGGGGGGGACCTTGTCTCTCTCAGCTGTGGCAGAGGGGTGGTTTTCACCAATGTCACACTTTCCTGCTCAGGGCCTCAGAGCTGAGGCATGGTGCTGAAGTGTGCATTTCACGCAATGATTCCTCTGATTCAAGTGCCTGACTGGCTGAGGGCATGTTTGACTGGCAGGGAAATAGGGGTTATGGGGATAGTTTTCCTCCAGTAAAGAAGAATTATAAGAAATATTCAATTACCCTGGGAGTGTTCCACACCACTTTGACTAAAGGCTCGGGGATACAGCCCAAAAAAAAGCTTGGGGACAAGTCAAGGAGAACACTAGAGCAGATAGAGGTTTGTGTTTTATAGATGTAGTGTCATCCACTTGATGTCAGGTATTTCAAATGCTTTAGAAAGTCACATCACAACGCTTTTTGTGATCAGACAGAGAATAGTTCCTATGAGAATATAGCTTTAGTCACTGCGATGATAAAAATGTATGTTATCTGGTAACATTTTATGTTGGTATTTTGAGATAATTACATTTTAGGATCAGCTGAAGAGTAACAGTCTTTTGCAGCGTCCCTCTTAGGTATTATAGTTTGAGTTTTTATTGCCATTGCACACAGTCATTGCATCTTGTTTGTGTATGTATAAATGTGGGAGAAGTCTAACATTTCGTTTGGAGTCTGTGTCCAAGTGTTTATACCTAATTACACCATCTAACTAGTCCTAGGAACTTTCCATTGACTCTGACTCATACTGACTCATATAGGAAATGTTAACATGCAATATGAACTACAATCCTTTCCAATAATTATACCAGAACACAGAATCACTTGTGTCAGCAGGCATTAAAGTTGTGTTAATCTATGCCTCTGTTTTTGTATTATTATTGATGTGTTCATAAAAATGCAGGGCTTTTGATCAGTAAGACCTCCAGGCCTTTGAAAGAGGGCTGTAGGGATTTCTGAAAAATGCATGAAACATAAAAGTAATATGAAAAGTTTATTAACTCCAAATATCACAGTGCCAAGTGCACATGTGGTTACACAGTGGTAATTAAAAAACACTTTCTACATCCCCGTGGAACACACGGCTTTATTTTACAAGCCTTTGTTATTGTTCCCTACATTCTTTGTTTACTTCTTTACATGGGGTGTAGCAGGGCGGATGGATGCCCTGTGACGCTTAAATGCGTGCATGGAATTTATTATTTTTATGTGAAGTACACTAAGGTCAATTTGCGTTTTTGTCTAAGCATGCACCCTGTAGTTTTGTCACTTTGTCCTGAAAGACGCTGGGGAGGAGGCTGAGGTTGCGCATCACTGACAGGCTAGCACTAGCAGCTCTTTAAAAGCACTGCACTCACTCAATGCAGGGAGCTAATGTGTTTGACCCCTCTTTCCCTAAGGAAGTGCTTCGCTACGCTTGCAGATGAATGAATCAGCATGTTTATAAGAGCTCCTCATCAGTCACACCATTTTCTTACTTCCGTTCTTTTTAATCTTTGCTTTCTGTCTTCATGGGGCTCTGACACAGTGATACTAAACAGTCATTAGCTCAACTCAATATATTGTCACGGGGATTTGAGTTGAAGTGATGTCATGCTTTTGATTCTAAAATAAGAAATAGAGGCACAGTCTGCACATAGCAACAGTAAAGTAAGAACCAGCTAAAGTCCCTTTACCAGTCTCACGTCACTGTCAGGAAACCATCTGGCCTTTCGCATTTATTCAGTTTCAGGTCTTAACCTCTTCTAAAGGCACATATGGACTGTTTGTCAGTTTTTCATCCCCTCTTTCTTTTGTCACTGGACAAGGCTGTGTTTTCATATTCCTCCCATATGAGTCTTCCATAAGATGTTCACAAAGGCCCAGTTAATTTGTAGCATCTGTTCACATGGTTACAATAAGAGTTCGCAAAATTTGGACTCTTCTGGCTCTCTCCCTACGCTGCCCCTTGTTCTCTCCTTTATCTTTTCAAATATCTTATCAAATAAATTACACAATCCCTGCGCTCTTATCCATTTCCTCTTTTGGCTCTACAGTTGCTTTTTTTTCTCTCTGCAGAAAATGGCTTTATGACACAGCCAATGACATCTGCAATTTCATGTGTCCATGGATACGTGTGTAAAAGTTTTGTGCTACTGTTCGTTTGAGCTTGTGTGTGTGTGTGTGTGTGTGTGTGTTTTGGATAGCATGTGGGATTCCAGTTCATTAAAATACAATGTCACCTTACAATAAGAAGGTCCTAGGGTCGAATCCCCAAGCTGGTCTTCGATGAAAAGGGACACAGGTGTGTTTGTGCAAGCAGATTTCCCTCAGAATTGCCTCTTCATCATTATTCTCTGTCTGTGTGTGTTTTGACAAAGAGCACATAAAAAAAAAGCACACGGACACGCAGGCCGGGCTGTGCCCTGAACCTCGTGCGATCCAGAGGTTTGACAGTGCTCAGGTTAAATGACCAGGCTCCAAGCAGCTAGTCACTCTAACAGTTGCAGTTGAAAGAAGCATGCCCACATTCACCCCTCTCCCACATAATTGTACATATATTCATAGTCAGAGATAAAAATGTAGAAAATAGTATCATACACCCAATCAGAGATGGATGCACTGCAAATTATTTGGTTCTTACCAAGATAAAATAACTTGGTTTTAAAAGTAAGATAAGTTTGAACTTATCTTGTTTTAAGAGTTAATGTCTTATTTTAAGTGTTCAACTTTACTCTATAATCTTAAATCAAGCAAGCTTGTCAAGTGAAATTATCTTGCTCCATGGACAGAAAATTTTACCTGTTTTGAATATCTTTTCCTTCAGACGTAGTGTTTGTAGACACTCCTTTTTTGCAGTGTGGATAGAGATAGATACGTGCATTCACATACACACAGACAGAACCACACATTGGGGACAGGTAAGTGAGCCTATCCCTCTACGGCAGGGGCTGAGAGGCTGCTCAGTGATCAGTGAAATGGAGTGTTGCTCAGCTCAGTCTGAGCTTTATTCTCTCGTCTCTCTCCCACTGAGACAGAGCCAGGTCCACCACCAACACTACATAGATCCTCATCCTCATGGGTGAGCAAGTCCAGTTGACTTAGATAACTTGGTAGTAACTTTTGGTGTGTGTGTGTGTGTGTGTGTGTGTGTGTGTGTGTGTGTGTGTGTGTGTGTGTGTGTGTGTGTGTGTGTGTGTGTGTGTGTGTGTGTGTGTGTGTGTGTGTGTGTGTGTGTGTGTGTGTGTGTGTGTGTGTGTGTGTGTGTGTGTGTGTGTGTGTGTGTGTGTGTGTGTGTGTGTGTGTGTCAGTATGTGTATCAGTTTGGTCTGTAGCAGAGGGCGGTGTCAGTTCTAATCTGGGACAAAGCAGGGATGGAAAGGTCAACTCTGCAGTGAAACACGCAGAGATACACACACACACTTACACACACACAATACAGACAGAGACAAGCACAAGAAGATATTTATGGGAAACAAGACTCATGTGAAAAGGTCAAGATTCACACTGTGGATTTGCAGGTGTATGCCACCTGTGTGTGTGCGTGTAAGAGAGAAAGAGAGAGAGGGAGAGAAGACACAAGAGTGGAAGCAATGACAGTGCTTCTATGTGCTTCTTGGGAGCCTTGTGATATTCCTCATGGGAGGCAAAGAGACAATGTAACAGAGAAGCGAGAGGGAAGCAGAGAAGAGAAAGAATGAAAAAGGGAGAGAGCCAAGAGAGTTGAGTGTGAATTTCCTTAAAGTGCTCCATTTGGTGAGTCATTATTTTCACTAAAGCCACAAAGAGCGTTTTGTTCCCCAAAGGAGTCACTCCTACCCACTCTACCTTGCCTGTTCTTCTCCATTCCTTTCTTCCAGAATGCCAGCTAGTGTCTATCATTGGTTTGTTTTTCAGATGACTTTTCCGCTCTTGGACCTCAGGGAATGCCAATGATCTTTTAAGATTTACCTCAAACCTTTCAGTGTATTTGTCATAAATAATGCATTGTAAAAAGGACCAAATTAACATTCCATTTTCAGTACATTGTCTGCTGCCCCTCTTTGCCTATATTCCTTTTTTTCCAGTGAAGACTGCTGATCCAAGCTTTTAGATTATGTCTGTGAATTCATAGAGCTGTATTGCTTACTCGTGCATATCTGTCGTGGCGGTGATTGTGTCCTCTCTGTTGGATCTGGCTGCAGCCATACAATCAGCTCAGTGTGATAAATAGGAACAAAGAGAGAACAAACCTTGCTGTCACTACAAATAAACATCTGTGGGGGTGCCTTAAGGCCAGCAGAAGCTTTCTTTTACACATAAACACACTTCATAACACACATCCAGAGACGCACACATTGACACACACTCTTCCTCCTCCCACTGATTTCAGTTGTTCAGAAGGTTACTATCCTCTCCTGCGTATTATTTTGATCTGCAGAAGCAAACGCCTTCGCTCCCTCTGGATTTTGAGATAAGCAGATTGAATTGTCTTTCAGGGGAAGACAAAAGGAGCTCAGTCCACACAAAGGTTTTTAAAATGGAACCACCTCGGTGGTAGAAAAAGAGACCGGGCTCACAGGAGCCTCCAACGCCTATACCTCTTAAGGCCAGAAAATGTCACATCCACATCAACGACAAAGACATGCAAATTTCTACCCAGGTGATTTAGCCGGGGTTTTACATCTGGGTGTCCTGCTGGCATGTGACTGCTCCGCTGGCTGGAGTTCTTTATTCATATTCCAAATCCCAGCACTGTCACTTCTATTTCTTTATTTAAGATCAATACATCAGTTTCTCTCCACATTGGTTGTTGGATGGCAAACATTTCATTCCTGGTTTAACTTTGTGTCAGCTGTGTTTTGCTCTTTTGCGTCACTCTCTCTGTCTCTCTTCATCTCCGAGAACAAGGCAAAGTTCAGCAGACTGCGTGGCTCCACCAAGTGTTTGAAATGCTAATCAGAATTGATCTGGATGGGGATATTAAAAAAACGGGGGTGATTGCTGTCACAGTGCTCAGTGTGGGGCTGATTCAGAGCATCATAAATATTGATGGGGGCTGCCCATCAGAGATGGCGCGTCACTGTCAGTCCCGTAATCACCCACTGAGTGCCGTGCACAGCAAGTGATTGGCTCAGACACACAAACGCACACAAAGTGTTGGGCCAGTGAAAAGCCTAATTGAAAACAAACAGGGGTGGTGATGTGTGTAGTGACAGGTTTGATTAAGCTACACACGCTTACCTAGCTCTATCACGAGATCTAGTAGAAGATGTCCAGTTTCTCATTGGCACAGCTGGAGTCAATAGAGGCGTGTGTGTGTGTGTGTGTCTGTAGATGGCTTTAGTCTGTGTGTGTCATACACATTATTAACAAAGCAATATTGACAAGAAAAATGTTAACATACAAATCGGTCTCAATAACCACTAATGGAAATATAATGAGGGCAATTTTGATTTCCTTTTGAATAATACCATGACAACTGTGAACCATCCGTCTTCATTTTGTAAATGATGTTTATATAGAGAGGTACAAAATCTAAAGCTAAATTACCTTAAAAAGCAACCAGTATTTTGTGGATTTTGCCAGCTGAAAACCTATGGATCTATAAAAGTTTTGTTTACTTATCCACAGTAGGCGAGAGAAGCATTTTTTATTGTTGGTTCAACACTGACACAAATGTTCTCATTCAAGTCTTACATTGGCTTTTGGAAATGTTATCTTTGTCAGTTTTTCTCAAATACACACGTGGACACACTTGTCCTTATCAGCTCGAAGACACACGAGTTACTCATCGACTCCAAACCGACGCAAGTAACATCTTCGAAGATGACCCCTGGACACAAACAGGCTCCCTCCTCCCCCCTCCTACCCCCTTTGAAGGGTGCCATCGGCTAAGCAAGGCACGTCTGTATTGATGCACATAGTTGGCAGTCTGCAGACAAGATGCACACAACATCCAGGGCCATGGAGAAAATCAATGGTTCCCATCTCTGCTGCTCCTAACTGATTTGAGGGCAGGCAACGGATACGGTTTATTACTTCATCATTGGCTCAGTCCAAATTATTCATTGAGGTGGAGCATCATAATCCACTGCTTCCTTAGGTCACGTCTGATTGTCCATAGTTCACGTTACCATTAACTGCAAACTGTTCACAGTCTAGCAGTGTCTTTTGGCCTACTTTTTGCATCAATTATTAAGGTCAAGCTCAAGAGATAAAAGTTTCACCTGTCTAAAGCATTAATGTAACATTTTGATTCCATTGGTTTCGGAGGAAAAAGAACTTTTGAGATCAGACATGTTGAGTTGATTCTATGATTCAAGGACGAAAAGTTGTACATAAATAATTTGACATGCGGTTCAGTGAGATAACTTGTATGTGACTGCGCCTGTTGATGTGATATGTTTCAGATCTGTCAGCGCTTACATTCCGACGCAGAGAGGTGCATTTAATTCGACAGAGTAATTCAATCAGTGACGCTGATAGTTGTAAATAAGCCTCTGTAGATATTGTCGACAATCTCCCACTTGATGATGCTGCAAGTGGATGAGATGTCACCTTCCACAGTGGAGAGAGGATGCATGTGCCTGTCAGCCTTCCTGCATTCCCCTCCAGCTGTCAGCCATGGCCAACTCTAACCAGGGGAAGCAAGGCTAATTGAATCCTAAACACTTCTTCCTCCTGCTTATCCCTGTCTTTTTATTTTCACCGCCCCTGAATCTCCTGCCTTCACTGCATTTGCTGGATGGGTTAGATGGCTCAGACATTATGCCTTAGACCAGGGATCATCAACAGGGGGGCCTCACAAGTTTTGTTAATTTTTGAAAGTTCTTTAAAAAATTAAAGTCTCAATGTGTTCATGTTGTCCTTTTTTCCCTTTCCTTTATTGTGTTGGCACTCCCTTATGCTCTGCAACTGACAAGCTAGCAGTACTTGCTGTGCATGTGCAACTCCCAACAAAGATGGAACAGAAGTGTAATACCTCACTCTGTAGCTAAAACAGAGAGCTCAACACACAGGGTGAAAAGATGAGCTGCAGCAATACAGTGCAACAAAAAGACGTTGTTTTCTGAAAATAAAACCACATAGACCTATGCTGGTACAATCTCTAAATAAAATTATGAACCTGAAAATGAGAATAAAATGAGCATTTTAACATGAATCCAAATATAAATCCCTTCTGATGACTGGCGTACTGGCCTATTGGCTAATATAGCCATCCACAGATAGATGATGAATTATCCACTGTGCCACGGGTATGTTTTAACATTAAAGCATCATTTATAAAATCACGCCGATAATTATTAAGCTCTTTTAATAGCTTAGTAGTCTGTACCAAAAGTATAAAGGCTTTGGGCTGCCCAGCATGTTATTTTAGGACGTGTTCCATGCAACTTCATTTCTTACAATATTTGTAGTAGGGGGTCCCTGCTCCGTCTCTCTTTCGGTTAAGGGGTCCTTGGCTTAAACAATGTCAAAGCCCCTGCTTAAGATCTTTCTTCATTACTTTGTTTTCTCGGGCTCCCCATTTATTTATCTCTCCTTTCTCCCCCGGTCTGTACCTCTCCTCTGTCCTCCTCATCACTTTTATCTCTAGTGGTTCCGTCTCTCCCGTGGCCCAGGGCTTAATTGCCGTTATCCTATTACTGTTTTAATGGTCCGTTAGCACTGAATTGGGTTGATGAAAATGTATGAGCCTAACCGTTAGTGCGTTTCTCTTTCAAAGCAGAGACCGGCATAAACAGATGTCAGCGCAACTTTCACTCGGTGCTGTTTTTCTCGCTCTTTCTTCTTTTATACATACACAGTAAATTGGGCTTTAGTAGTCTGCTTCAAAGCTGTTGGGGTCGCGATCTCAATCTTGGCACAGCTTTCTGCAGCTTGCTGGGCCTCGAGGCCGAAGCGCTTACTGAAGTCAAATAATTTGCAATAGAATAAAGTACATTTATGAATAAAATAACCACAGTAATTGAACAAAGAGCAACCCCTCAGTGTGAGCAAAGTTGAAACTCTTTGTGCTTCTTTTCGGCTTTTTTTTTCAAAAGCTTCAGCCCCTGCTCAAGCAGACAAATAAGAGCTGCTTGAAAGAAACTTGTATGTATATCCATCACACTTGCGAGTCGGAATCCTTAGGCTCTGATAGAAAAAGAAAAGGCTCTGATACAGTGGTCAAGGTGGGCCCAGATTACAAGTGATTCAATTCATATACCGCAAAGGTTTGATCATTTGTTTGACAACACAAAACAAAAATTCGGGGTGACCTTTAAACGTCAGTAACCTTTCCTGGAAGGAATGTCTGCTTATAAGAAAACAGGAAGGCATTGTTAGAGAGGGAACAATTCATCCCTCCATTCTGAGGGTCAACTTTTAAGCAATGACAGATGAGCCAAGGCTCCACTCTGTCCGCACTGCGTTCTCTGATGTTAATGGCCTGTGATGCTCTGATAGACAGAAGCGTGTCCAGAGATAAATCATTCAGAGGTCGTCGGTGAAGCTGTCACTCACAGTCTCTGACGACTGTTTGTCAGATTCTCCTCCAATTCCCTGTCTCAGCCTCTCCCTGTCTGTCCATTCTTTTCTCTCTGCATTACCTTCTCTCTCACTCGGTGTCTTTTCCAGCCTCGGTCTCTCTCTCCTGTTGTTTTAGACCTTTCTATCAGTACGGTCACCCCTCACCAACACTGCCCACTATGCATGGAATGAAGCGCTAAGTCAGACTTTAACAGGCTATGGTGTCAGATGTAATGGGAACATTTCATTTTATTAAACATACCCTCTGTCCACTGAGGTAACTACAGTTACGCTTGTTGTAGGCTGACACGCTGATGAGCACAAGCACACACGTGCCACACATGTACATTACCAAACACACATGCACTGCAATTTCCCATGACAAACACATCTAATAAAATAGATTTCCAGTAATTACTGCTGTCATCGCATATTCCCCCTTCTCTTTATTTTCTCATGGCTGTTGTGGCTTTAAGTGGCTGTTCTGTGGAACAAGACAAGCAGTGCTCCATAATGAAGTGTTTAATATTTGATGCCATTGGATTTCACAGCTAATAAAAGCTGCGTGTGTGCCTCCATTAGCCCACTGTCCAGGCATGAGAATAGTCCTGCATGGCTGCACAATGTAAATCACAATCTGTCCACTGCCAGCTAATGGGACAACCCAAAAATCTGTCATGATAGAAAGTAGCAATACATACGCTATGCTAGAGTTTTACAATCATAGATCATAAATTATTCACACCAGTACTTTATGCTGTTTTGGTGCAGGCCTTTGTGCCAGGGGACACAGAGATATTTTGTTGAAGGAGAGCCTCTGTGGAGTGTTATCTGTTTGAGACTATTGGAGAAGTGTGAGACAATTCCCAGTTACATCTCTGTGTGTGTGCAAAAGTGAGAGAGAGGGAGGGAGTAACAAGTGAGAAAAGTGAAAAGACAGGTCTTGATCTCTTGCAGTATTGATGCTGCCAACTTTCCGCTGCCAATTCAACTTTCAGTAGAGAAAATAAATATAACGAAACCGAGGCATGCCTATATTTATAATGCATACTTATATATATTTTTTCATATGATCTGTATTTATATATGTATTTCTAACAGAAAACTTCTTTCTTTTACATGTCTTTCCTCCACCTTGCTGGCATCTTGGAAAACAGGTAAGAATAAAAATGATTATTTCAAATGATTTTCCTCGTCTCCCGTCCTCCTTGGCTATCTCTCTCTTCCTCTTCCTTCGATCTTCCTGTCTACTGCGTTATTAAGCTCCCCAGAGGAAATGGCGAAGGAAGGAAGTGGCAACAAATTATCAATGCTAATGTCATGACTGCCATTGGTCTTAGACGGAGGAGAGTAGATGAAGGAAATCATAGTTTTTGGTGGTTAGGTACATGGATACTTGCTTTGGTAGGCCCCATACTGTATCTATGTGTATTATTACCTGCAATGAAGAAATGAGGGATGGATGTAGTTTGTGAAAATAATCTGAGTGTAATTAATAATTAATAGCTGTCTGAGTACTGAAACTTCCATTCCACTTTTAAGTACTGTTATAAAAACTCATTCAGTCAAAAGTATCTCCTTGTGCGTACCGTCCTCTCTCTACATACAGACGGTGTGTGTGTGTGTGTGTGTGTGTGTGTGTATCACAGCAAATGACTCTCGTCTTTTGAAATGGCAGCGGCAGCCACGCTGTTATGATGTAGAAGGTCTTTTATCGGTGAGAGCCATGGAGCCATACCATCAGCTTGCATTTAGCAAACTATTTGGTATTCACCCATCGAATTCCCATCGCTTTTATCTAGAGCTCCAACAAACCACTCCTCACTGCAGGAAGATCTTAGCACCTGCTTAATACGAGTCACGGAGCAATTCACACACCCAGTGCTTTCTCATGGTTATAGCATTGGTTGCTTTGACAACTATTTTGTAGAGTTATTTACTTAGGATGCTGAAATGTCAGGAGGTTTAAATCAATTCATCCAATCATCCAAAAACACTTCCAACTAAAGTTAAACAAGAACTGATACAAATATGTGTGTAGTGTATTTCATTAACAAGTACCTGAAAAATAATGTACACTTTATTAACCCCGCAAGGGGGAATTACAATTTACACTCTGTTGTACACATTACACACAGGCCTGAATCACACACACGCTCAGTACCTATACATGCACTAAATGGAGAGATTTCAGAGTGAGTGGGCATCTCTGGAGGCGGATTGGGTGTTCAATGCCTTGCTCAAGAGCACCTTGGTAGTGGTCAGGAGGTGGACTGGCACCTCTCCAGCTGCCAGTCCACCACATTGCTTTGGTCCATATTGGGACTTGAACCAGCAACCCTCCGGTTCCACACACACACACACACACACACACACACACACACACACACACACACACACACGTAAGATCCAATCATGGAATCAGATGCATGCAAAACAAATTGTGGCGAGAAGCTTGTGTTATGAGGTAGCTTATGTTATGAACTGGTTTTTCAATCCCGTTTTTGAGGGAAAGAGAAGCCTGTGTTTGCTGTCTCCAGTACTGATGCAATTTATTATCAGCTGCAAATGTAATCCTGCTCACCACGATGGTTATTAGTGCAGGGGAAAGTATAATGCCTAACCGATCCCACACATGCTATCACAGCCTCCTGAGCATAAGTTGCATTTGAGGCGATGCTGATCAGATATGCAAAGAGTGTTTAATTTGAAGATACTAGCTCTAAAGACTCTTATTCCCTGCTAAAGAGGGGGTGCTCCCCCTCCAATTATTTTTAGATTACAGAGTGGGAACTAGATGGCGTTAGGGCTATTATTTCGGGGGGGACTAAAGGTTGGAAAGACTCCCCGGAGCAACCACATTCAGCCTAGTCATTAGCTGGGGGAATAGAGGCATTACAATGTACATTTGATTTTAATTTTCCTTTTCTCATTATATTACATTCTCTCCATCTCTCGCATCGGGCAATGCTGCACACTGTAATCAACATGGAAAGCATTGCTGAAGAGTCAGTTACACAGAATTTAAGCCAGCATTTTATGCCATATTGGTGCTCAAAGTCAACCATGACCACCGCATATATTTATAGAATGAATGGTTAGTACTATACATTATAAAGCAAAACATACCTTTGACATGTGTTACATCATAAGAGAAGATAATAATAATTTATTAAATTTATATAGCAATTTATCATAGACACTCAAAGTGCTTCAGGGCAGAGGACTACTCTCTAAAACAACCAATGTGTAACAACCACACAGAAAGACCCGGGACGACCTGGGTTCAACCCCAGTACCTTCTTGTTGTGAGGCCACAGTGCTAACCATTGGGCCACCATGCTGCTGGTCTACCAGGGACCGTGACATCATCATGCCCCAAACTTAAATATTAGTTATCAGACTGAAGTGCTACCTACAGTCAACAACGCAACTGAGAGAAACTTGAG
Source organism: Etheostoma cragini (assembly GCF_013103735.1). NCBI lineage: Eukaryota > Metazoa > Chordata > Actinopteri > Perciformes > Percidae > Etheostoma > Etheostoma cragini. Next base: position 9,613,374 of record NC_048413.1, read on the forward strand.
TTAGCGGTGGGGGTAAAAAGAAAAAGAATGTCAAGACAGAGGCAGAGAATGTCTGCAAAATAAACAATCAATCTAATGACAAATTGGAAGGCATTTGGGCAATTGCTTAAAAATTGAAAGAGATCAGTAAATTCTGAATGGAAACTTCAGTAAAGTTCAATCGCTCAAGAGGGGATACAAATGAACCATGTTTGAGAGGTTCAAAGAAAACAAAGAGGTTTGGGACTAAAGAAAGAATGGATGCAGCAGAATCAAGGCTAGCTAAACATTAAGATCATAAAATGATTATCAATATGCTGCCGATCCAAACTGCGCGGGAGTCCATTGAAAGTAAAGCATGGACATCCTGCCTGAAAATTGTGAGTGAAAGTCACGATATCATGATTGAAGTTGTAAAGAGATAGTTGATACGCGAGAAATTTGAAATAGGAAGTGACCTTAACAAATAAGGCATTCGGTCTAATGATCATTACATTGACATTAAAGCAGATGTGTATTTCACTTTGAAGAGTCACACTGTGTAATTCTCTAGGGAATAATTTTAAATGTGTTATTCAGTTTAAGAGATTGTATTCATGTACATCCCAAATTATTAACTGTATGAGCTTGATGGTCTTTTTTGACGTTTGAAGGCACACGCATGCAAAATAAAGGTTGTTAAAAGCTTGAGCAGGTCATTAAGAGATGTGCTTGATGACCCTGTGAGTGTGTCCATCAGGTGATGTGCGCCTTTTAATCTGTGAAAGGGAATATAAGGTGGATAAAAATGAAATTATTTTGTGTTTTTAAATCCCAATTCTTCCCTCTCAGTTTTCCCACACGGAGACTGTGATGTCCTGCTGTCATGTTTCATGTGTGACCCGAAATCCCCTCTCTCCTTGATTCACCGGTGTTTGTGTGTGTGTGTGTGTGTGTGTGTGTGTGTGTGAGAGAGATAGCCGGCAGTCTCAAGGGTTTTGCTCAGGCCAAGACTCAAAGTAAACAATGACAAAGCGTAACATCAGCTGTTTTGCCAAGCTGTCAGTAGTCACAAGTGATGATAGGAAGAAGACCAAAGATAGTCATAGAACTGTGGGCCAGTGAGGGTAACCCAGGATATTTTGGTAGATAACTTGAGTATGATTATTAAGTATTATGATCTTGTGACTTTACAGTAGGCATTACAGTTTGTTTTGTGCTACACTACACATCAAACTGCTAGTGATACAGTCACAGCAGATGTCCCAAGTCGTCCACAAATCCAGCATTTTTCTCACCAATGCTGCGACACAAGGACAACAGAGGGACTGGAGGAGATGGAAACAGATTGTGAAGTGAAATGATGTTTACTGTATAACCTCCGCTGCAGCTGACAAAGTGACAGTATGCCCACAGAGTCCTTCTTTGATAGAAGATTCTGCTAGTCGAACCTCAAGGCAACAAGCCTTTGCAAAGGAAAACCGAGCATCCCTGCAAAATCAATAAATAGTTCACACTTTGTAGAAAGGCTTTATAAAGAAAAGTGTCATATTATTTGGTATCATATCAGTGTCAGTTAGTATCTTTCGAAGAAACATACATTTTGTCCCAAACCAAGATGCAATTTTGAAGGGAATAGCCTACCTCCCATCAACTGGAACCATCAGGGAACACAGCCCTGTCCAAACCCATTACATACTCACTCATACTCAGTCACACAAGGTTATTGTTCCCTCAGACCTCAGCAGCTTCATCATCAGGCCCAGACATATTGTACATCAACTGATGGTTTCAGACTGATGAATGAGATATGTCATTCAATGGTAAACAGTATGATTTATGACCGTGATTTCATGCTCTGCCTTCCCTCACATCTCTTCCAACTGCACTTTATTCTGTTGTGATGTTTATATAGATTGGAGATGCATAAAATACTGCTTGTGTAAATATTATTTTACAGCCGTATCTATAGTTAGAACGGTGACATATCTCCTCTCCTTGTCACTTAAGTTTAATATTTAATACCAGTGCTTGGCTCCTGCATAGCAAAGCAGGTAAGCGGGCTGTAGAATATATTAATGTGGAAATAGTTATTCCCCAAAACAGCTCCCTAGGTAACAATGACTAGAGAGAGACAGAGTGACGGAAGGGAAATGGGTGAAATGAGGGGGCTCGCCTCACCATGCCAGAATAACGGAACATTTTCACTTCTTTGTTTCTACAAGTTGTATTTTCTCCAAATATTTTCTGGACTTTTATGTAGTCTGTGCTCAAAATGACAGACGAAGGAATCCTTGGTATGTAAGCTGCTATTGTGAGAGTCAGACATGAGAGTTGTGTGAGAAATCCCAGGATAACTTCTGGAAAAGAATCACTGGCATCAATGCGTGAATGTGAAGAGAAAGCAGGGGGGGGAAGTGGAAATATACAGTAAGTGGAAAAATATTAAGAGCTGCTATCTACGGTTGTGAACGAATTCACAATTTCAGTTATTTATTGGAGGAACTAACCCTAGATTAGATTAAGGGCTTTCCGGTGCTGCGAAAAAGAAAAAAAAGCCTTCCGACAGGCATACGTGCCACTATATTTGTAGTATGTGTGATTAAGTGTTTGCATTATGTGTGTGTGTGTGTGTGTGTGTGTGTGTGTGTGTGTGTGTGTGTGTGTGTGTGTGTTGCCTCTGAAACAACACTGTGATTATCTTCTTGGCAGCACTTATCTGTGGCTTCCAAGAGATGATGACGAATGCCCTTCAGCAGTACATTTGTCGCTGACACATCACTATATGCATATTATAGAATATGATATAAAAATGTACAACACACACACATAGGGCAGGAAAGAAGTAGGAAAATGGAAGGAAGGAGGTAAGGATGAGATACCTAATGCAGATATTTGGCTACTGTAGCAGTAGGCGGGTTTGATTGATCGCCACATATCCTGCCAAGTGCAATAAATGTTTACCAGCCATGTTAAGTGTGCAACTGCAAAGGAATGTGCATTTGTACCAGTTTGCTTTTTTGTTTATGCAAGGTATTACAGGCATGAACTGTGTGTCTGTGTTTGTATGCACCCAGACTTCAGGGTTGATTTGATAATCCTACTGCAAATTACCTTAAGTGTCACAAATGTATGCGTAGCTGCATGTTTTCAATTTAGTGAGGTGTTTACGAACACTGAAGATGCAAATGGGCACAGCCACAGTAGAGTTACTTAAAATGCACTATTGCTAATTAAGACCTGGTGCTAAACTATTTACAGAAGAGAAATTGCAGGTTGTCTACTACTGAGCTTTACATATTGGTAGAAGACACAAACATGTTTGAAACCGCAGTCATGCTCTTTTTGTCATTAGAGAGAAGGGTCTTTGGGCGGAAACCGCGGTTACTAAATGCTGTTATTGTAACAACAACTGATAAATGGGTCTAAAACCTTAAAGACTGTAGAATTTTCAGTCTCTGACACATTAATCGTTTTTAGAGATACCCCACCCGTAAAAAAAAAAAATAATGTACCAAAGGTTTGAGTACTTTCAAGGTTTTGCAGAGATTGAGGTCATTCAGAATTAAGAAACTTCAACACAATTGATTGTTTTTAGTGGTCCTTCAATACTTTACATTTGTTGGACCAAAACTTGTGTTTGTGGTTGTCCTTTAAGAAAATCAATGCAGCAAACGATATCAAAATAATCCGATAGATAATGAGCAGGTTTAATTATGTGTGGGATTTGACCTGTCCGATAATCCACTAAATAAGAGAAAACCAATCCAAAATCAAGTGGGAGGCAATGGAGGAACTGTGTTAGTGTAGGGAAAATGTTCATGGAAAATGGAATATCAAACACAGGTCAAATGACCAGTGCATGATATATACATCACATGCATATACTGTACATGCCATTAGAGCCTGACGGTCGGGCCGATATTAGGCATTTCTCGATCTATTGGTATGGGCATTTATAATGGCTGATTAAATATTTAATTTTTTTCAGTTTTTCATTCATCAGAATCATTTATAATGACAACTAAATGATTCTGATAAATTAATATTTCAAAAATAAAAACGGACGGTCAACCATGTTGAGTGTTGCTGTTGCATAGTTTGTCCACCCCTCTGGTGGACAAACTATGCAACAGTAACACCCAACATGGTTGACCGTCCGTTTTACTGCGCTCTACAACGTCCCTGTAGGCAACACTGATTTTTTAATTTTTTTTGTTAATGTGGTGTGCGCTTGCGTTGGGACTCTCTCCTTGTCTGAATGGTGGAGAGAAAACACAGGAGTTCAATATATAATTAGTCAGAAAAGCAAAGACAGCAGCTGTGAATAATTTAAAAAGGCAGTTTATGCAAATGGTCCAAATCTGGGACATGGTGCAGAAGGTGTTAGCATTTTACTGCTGACAGACGAAACAGTGCTGAGTAGTATATGAGGTGTACAATCTGTACACGGCCAAAACACTGACAGTGTCACTCCATTAGTTTCACATTTATTTTGGAAGGAAATGTATCTTTTCACAAGGATGTGGCACTTGTGTGCAGGGTGTTAATGCGATGCCTCGTGCTAATGATGCATTTAAAAGGCAAAGAAAACACTTTCTTACATACACCTGGATGGCCTGTGATCATCCCTAGCTTTCATGACTGGTTATGACACATTTAAATAAAATATATCTCTCATGAATCTTTATTTGGTTTTGTAGTTTAGTTTCCTTGTCATTGGAACACTGAAGTGATGGCAGATAGACGGATCGCTGTTGCCTAGGGTCATTCTACATCAGTCATCGCCCAGTCTCTTCATGGCTACAGTCTCTCTTCATGATGCAGAACAAAGCTGGAAGTCTTCTTAAAACTGAGCACTCACCTCTAGCACCGAAACATTCAAAGTAAAACTTGATCTAAGAGCTGAGCTGTTGATGCCATGGCAGCGAGTGAAAGCACCTTCTCTTCTACTGTCAAATGTCTCATGGGAGAAAAGTTAGACTTCTGCTTTTCTTTGCTCAGAGACAACTGCATTCAAGTTTTAAGTAGACTTTATTACCTCTCTAATTAGATTCCAATTGTGGAATTCTAAAACGGATTATTACATGCAGTACCCGACACACATCACTACCTTCTGAATTCATTTTGCTGGTGTTTAGCCATGCTCAGACAGCTGACGGAATGGAATTCAAAATAGGAGTCCAAGAGAGGGGGTAGTGTGTCTGTGCACATATGCACACAGGGTGATGCAAAGTTACATTTCCACATAATATTCCAGTATTATCAAGCCTTTGTCACCCAAATGTGGGGTTGACAGTTTATGTAACCATAGACGCAGCGTATTGGCTGGATATGCTCAATAATTATTGCCCTGTAGTGATTAAGATGAGTGCTGAGCTTTAGCCAGCATAAAAGGGCCATTGTGGCCCTGTCTTTGACGCTGACGACAACATTGATTTGCATGAATCAAGCTTATATGCCTATGAAGCTCAGACAATGCAGAGCACCCTTAATCTGCTCAATCTTTCTTTCTTTGTCTGTCTGTCTCTGTGTATTTTTTTTTCTTACTGCCTCCCTTTCCCTTTCTTTACTCCGGCATCTCTCCCTCGCTCCCTAGCTATGCTTTTGTTTCTATTGCTGTGCTAGTGGTTTTCTCAGTTTGACATTCAAACAGTATCCATAAACTATGCCTCCGCATCACTGCTCTGCCATTACCCAGGAATGCTATTTTGAATTCTAACATGTCAGCAGAATGAGGTTAAAAACATCAATACCCATAAATCCCCAATATTTGAATATGGATCCCAGTACAAAGGGTCTGACCGCAGTAATAACAGCAACAGGGCTAAACTGTAAGCCAAAGCAGAAATCTCGGAATGCAACATTGCGTGCTATTATCTGTGTGTTTCAAAGCATGCTGGAGCTGAGTTATAGGGTTTTCGTAGGGATAAATGGATTCCAAAGCAAGATCCTTCCTCAGCAAACTGCTGTAGAAGTCACTGTTATATAAGTATAGTCAACGATACTGAAAATAATTTCAACTGTCAAACGTGGGGATGCTTTCCCATGAAAAGGCATGCAAATGAGTGCAGAAGGTAAAGGCCAAAGGGAGAGACTGTTCATGTGAAAACTAGAAAGTCAAGGATAGATAGATCGGGAAGAGAGAGGGATAGTATACATGTACCTTTTCTCTCTCTCTTTTTCTCTCCTTTCTTTCTCACTCGGCCCTTTCTCTTTATGGCCACTTTGCACTCACAACAGGGGGACTATTTGTTTCTCTGAGTGGATTTGTTTATCTCATTGGGCATCTGAGAGAACGGAAACCAAAATGACAGAATGAGTACACACTCGAGCACACATAGTCCCAGAAACACATTTACAGACAAGTAGCAACCAATTTACACACGCAAACATGTGCACGCAAACAAACACAAAGTTGTATTGCATGAATCCAGCACTGCCCTATTCAGCTTTAAAATTCTTAAGTAGATGAGAACAAGCATGGCATCCTGTAGTTTTTTCATGTGATGAAAGGAGGGTGCTTGAGAAAGACGTACAAAAAAAATTATGGAGAAGGAGCGCAGAGGTGACTTATTGAAGTGGAGACCTTCATTTAAATTTTAGAATTTTAAGGATTTGTGACACTTTGTGGAGTGTGTGAATGCCAGACTGCCTGTCTGGCTGCCATTCATTCTTTAACAATTCATCCCCTGGAAAACATAAAAACCATCCACGGCTTCAAGAGGAAGTAAGTAATACATTAATTTCCAGACATTGTTTAGGCTCAGATGTGAATAAAAATCTAGCTATGTAGAAAATTGACTTTTTACTACTCATACAATACAAAAGCAGCAGAAATTTCTGATCAATTTCAAATGTAGAATTACTGTCATGGAGGGCTTCATAAATTACTAACCATGGCGAGTGATGTAATTTTTTTAACAATGTTTTTATACATTTCACCGTACAAATACAACCTTTAACAACGCAAAGAATAAAAAAAATAAAAAATGTCTCTCTTAACCTCTGCCCTACTACAACAAATTAAATGACAGCATTGAAGTTTGCTGTTTTTTTTTTTTAGGAGATGCGTCACTATTTTTCTTCCAAACGTTTTCTGAAATGTCCTCTTTTAAGTACGCCCCCCATGTCTCAAGATTAACTGTCGATGTTTCTTTAGAGCCAGATGTGGGAGTGATGAAATTGAATCCAATCTTTATAACTTTGGTAACATATTTGGATAACAAATAAATATGCTAATAGAAATGACACATGCAACATGTGATGGCGTTTTGCCATCAAATGTGGCACAGTTAAATGGCCCTTACTGTGCGTAGTGGCTGTGCTCATTTAACACTGTTAATTTTTGGACAAGCTAATATGACCTAAAATCAGGTATTTTGGAAAGAAAAAGAGCTCAATGTGTATTTTCCTGAATATCTGAATCAAGGTTCAGAGTAAAGTTTGGTTAGACTTTCTGTTATTTAAAATAACAAATGTAAGGGATTTGCAGCAATGGCAAAGTTATGTGCTCTCTGACTGACTGAATGTTCTCGTGACTCCGGCTCTCAAGGGCAGTTTAAAGACTGCTGTTAGATTGACTGTTGCGGAATGAATTTACTTGACTTCTGACATATCATTTATAAAAGCCACTGTAGTAGTTATGTAGGTATCGGCTGCTGTGTGAGGCAGCTGTGAGAATTTATAGTTAAAGGATTTATGCAGAAATGCCTCTTTTGCGTGGGCATCTCAGTGCACTAATACTGGCCTGTAACTTTGTAGTAAACATGTAAAAATACAATACACACACACACACACACACACACACACACACACACACACACACACACACACACACATGACCACAAAGTAGGTGGGATCAGAGATATACCAAGCTAGTCCTGGGGCAGAGCTCTGCATGTTGACCCACTCTGCAGCAAGGCCTAGAGGAGCACATCTCTGGTGCACTGGCTGAGTGGGTAATGAGAAACTGAGGATGAAATGTGTGGCTTTATGTTACGAGAGTTTGTTCTGGTCAGATTAGGAAGGCCGAACTCTGATATTATCCCTGGCCCTTAAACTAAGCAGTATATGCTGAAATGGAGAGACAAGATCAAAGCCCAAACTCTATAAAACAGAACCAGCATGGGTTATTATTTTATTTTTCACGCTTCCAAAAGTCAGAAAAATGATTTAAAATTGGGTTTAATCTACTGAATTGAAACACTTGCCTCACTTTACTCTGCATAGTATTGCTTCAAATGGTTCTGTTACAGGATGTGATGAATATACATATTTCTTTAGTTTTTTTAATCCCGTCCTTACGGAGCTGTGGCTGTGGCAGCCACATACTGAGTCATAGAGGCGTGGTTTGGCACACCGGAGGAACACAGAGGTGAGATGAACCAGTGAGGTGTAACTCATAGGCCATAATTGTATTTTCTCACTAAATTGCCCAGAGGACAGGAACAGTGGCTGGTTGGGGATTAATTCAGTCTAAACTGATTCAAACGCAGTGCATTGCAGCAGTTGATTAATCATCACCTATGAGCTCTTGATTTTATGTATCCATTAGCTTTTAATATGATTGCCTTGTTTTAGAGACGTAACCTTTTCCAAGATTACATTACTTATCTGAAGCTGCCTGCTGTGGAAAATGAGAAGGAGGAAATGAATGTGAGTGGAGATGTTGGGGCTTTTGCTTTGCCAGTCAAATTAAGGTGAAGCTACAGAATCTGATGCTTTAATATGTTTCATGCGCAGTGAGGGTAGAATTTAGTTTGCAGTTCATGATCTCGGTATCGGTATCTATCCGATGTTGTGCAAAGGGTGTTTGTGATGAAAGAGCAATTTTATACTCATCACCATCATGCATGTTTGTGTTGGAAATACGCTGGAACACATTGGCAAGGAAGTAAAAACTCAAAGTGGAAGAGAGGTTGGTTAAAGCACTTTCTTTCTCTGAATAGTGTGCGTTAGGCACCTCTTATTGGTTGAGTAACATCTGCAGCAAGTATCACTGATCAAACTAGACAGCACTCAGAGGGCATACAATTATACATAATAATAAAAAAATGCTTAAAGTGTATACTCTGCATTTGGAGCCAGAATTTTATCAAAAACACTCGGTCATAGGTACTAAAGTTGAAAAATAATCTAACATATTTTGCACGATATGAGAGCAGTCTTGTGTTTTGCATTGTGGCAGTAAAGACATTATGAGCAAAGTCCCCTCTAAATGGTAAATACTAAATACATAGTGGCGCCATCTGTGCGATAAACTAGTTACGTCTTTCTTAGCCAGTCTTTCCTAGCCTAACTTTCCAGGTTTAAGTGAAATATGCTCCGTTTCACCCCCATTCTATAGCATATACATTTCATCTTAATAAAAAAAATAATCTTTCACCAAATAAAGAACATAAATAGAGGTTAACAGGGTCAATTTAATCTTATTTTAGCTGTTTTATTTATCTTTTCTTTACTACAGTTTTTAATTGTAAAGCTTACTGTTTATTGGCTTATTTTCTGTTTTATAATAATATTAGAGAGAGAGAGAGAGAGAGAGAGAGAGAGAGAGAGAGAGAGAGAGAGAGAGAGAGAGAGAGAGAGAGAGAGAGAGAGAGAGAGAGAGAGAGAGAGAGAGAGAGAGAGAGAGAGAGAGAGAGAGAGAGAGAGAGAGAGAGAGAGAGAGAGAGAGAGAGAGAGAGATGCCCTTACTAAAGGGGACTGGCTGCATGCAGGTTCTTTAATGAATAATTTACAAAAGAGGTTAAATTATTATGGTATAGTCATGCTAGTCTGAGCCAGCTTTAATTAACTGACCCCTCAGTCCACTAATTTACCCTCCATTAAGGGTTCATCGAACAACCTGTACTCTGACCTCTACTAACACTCAGCAGTCGTCACAGCCGGTGCATACTCCTTTTCTATATCCTGCTCTCTGTCAGTCTGCAGCTATTACCTCTGTCTTCTTCATCTTCTTCTTCTACCATTTTGCATTTGATTCTGGTTTGAAAAACAATGTGAATATCAAAGCTGCAAGCAGTGTTGGATGGGCCCTCGCACCTCCTTGCACATTGGTGTTAGAGGAGGATGCCGCTCCTTGCGGCCGTACATTTGCGCGGAACTCACGCTGCAAATAGTTACCAACGAAAAGGGAACTCTGTGTTCAATGATACCTCACACAAGACTCTACGTCATACAGTTCATTAGCAGTCAAAGGGGGCTTGGTTTACTCATTGGGGGAGAACCAAACCATGACCAATGAAAACGGAACTCTCTGCTGAGTTCATTGAGACCTCACACAAGACTATCTTGAACGTTTGAATGTTATGAAAGGGGGGTGGTTAAAGGATAGGGGGCGGCTCAGTATCACATGTAGACCACACATTCTGAGTTTCATGTAAATTGGATGACGTTTGTCAAATGAGGCTGATTTCCTGTTGCCAGCTAGACATCTCTAGGAGGAGTCTGGTAAAGTACAACACAAACTAAAATCTCACTAATTTTGAACTTTTAATTGAAGCTGGCGGACTTCCTGTTGGGTTTCTACTATGGCTCCAATGATCATTTTTGTACGTCTTGACATGTTACATATGTGTACCAAAGATACGTTAGTCTGTGTTAAATGTACTTCAGGGGCTCAATTTTTTTAGTTTTGTAGAGGGTGCTAGCGATTTGTGAGTGCCTATTCCCGAAAACCCGAAAATGTTCACCAGAATCGATATAACTGCCAATATTGGCGAGTTTTTGACTTTTTTAAGCCAGTCAAAAAGGATAATCAATTGCCAGAGTTTCAAAAGGCCCTTCGCCGCTGTGGGTTCCCCGGGCCCTAATTAGCTATCGCATCATTATAAAGCAGACACAACACAACTGTTTCAATTGGATAAGCGGCTCCTAGATGTTATTTTCAGTTGATAATCTTGGGATCATCAGTAAGATTATTTACGTTTTTTTAATAAGCAATAGTAAGTAGACTTAATTAGTTAGTAGACTTAATGACAACAGTCATTAGGTCTACAATAGTTTGTCATGGCAATGGACTATTCTTAAAGTCAGTACTAAAAGGTTAATAAGTAAAACAACAGATTTAATGTGAGTTGGTAGTGAATTTAGAAAGGAGAGGGATCTGAAACAGCAAAGTTGCAGAATGGACAGCTGAACAGTGAGCCGAGGGGAGCTGCAGGTTCATTACTACGATTGACTTCTTTCACATTGTCACATTGTCCTCACATTGTCATTTTATACATCGATGCTATGAAACTTCTTAGCCGCTTAAAGGAACACGCCACCGTTTGTTGAAATAGGGCTTATCACGGTTTCCCCTTAGCTGTAGATAGGTGGGCCAACGTATTTTTGGTCTTAGTGCATGCATTGTTTTAGCCCGGTGCAACACCAGCAGCGCCGCCACTAGTTAGCTTAGCGTAGTGAATGGAATCCTATGTTGCCGGTTAGCATGTTGTGAGTAAAAGCAAGCCAAAAAAAAACTAATTACTTCTTAAGGCCTGCGTATTCACAACGAGTACAAATAGCAAAGGGGCTGTGCAGTCTCACGGCCCATGTAGCAGTGCTTTGGCTGTGCTTCCACCCAATATAGTCCCAAATCTATATCTGCCTGGAATCATCTAGTCTTAAAGGAACATTAAATAGTTTAACATCTAGATTTGAAGATCCCAGATTGTCTTAAATCTACTGTACATTTTAAAGGTGATTAAGCCCGTAACACTGTACACTATACACCTACATGCCCAACGTACTCTGAGTTTTATTTTATAAAAGAGCATGTGGTTATGAATTATAAAAGATTTGTATACACATGAATAAATGAGATCGCTGTCAGTGGTCTTTAGTGAATCTAACAACCGGCTGATCCTACACACCACCTGCCCTCAGTTGCTCTTGTAGTCTGTAGCCAACTAACAACAAACATGCTCATGAACTCCACTGTAAATCTATAAGACATATGTCCATCCCATGTTATAAAAGCAACAAGTGATCTCTTAAAATGTCTTTTTAAAAAGTGACAGGTTCTCACAAATGAGAAGAGGTACCTCTCAAATATTTCATATTTTTATTTGATAAATCCATCAAGTCATTACTATGTTGTCAAGATGTCCTTAAATTTTCTGTGGATTGGCTCATTAATTTATTGATACTATAACTTTACAGCAGCGAGGACCCGCAAGCTATGGTGGATTTTACACTCTGTGTGGCTGCCTTTTGTCACTTATTGTCTGAGGATCTATCTTACCTTTTTCCAGCCTCTTCCTTCATCTCAACTTGAAGAAAGCATTTTGCATTTGTGGAAGAGAGCTTCCACCAAAACACAACATTTTTCTTACCAACATGATCTGAATGAGAGAAGGAGTGTAAGAGTATTGTCTGTGACAGCTGTGGAGCTGTTTGAGATGTGTCAGAAATGTGAGAATAACCAGAAAGGATGTTTTTAAATAAGGTTTTTTGATAAGGAAAGTATTGCTTTATTCTTGATTTGGAACATTCTTGAATGTTGAGCTTTGTCCAAAAGCATTTCTATTTCATTGGTTGCAACATAAATGTCATGTAGCAAGAGATGTCAAATGTAGGAGCAACATATATTTTTTACGTACCTTTTGCTGTTGACAGATGCAACATCTCATCTGTCTTTTAGTCAGGCAGCAAGTGCACGTTCCATTACCTTTCTCCCTCCGTGTAGCTCCCACCTCGGTTCCCCTGTGATATGATACCTAACTTTTCTTCTGTAGGATAACTTACAAAGGGGTGGTGGCAGAATGGCCTTCTGGATGCCATCTCTATGTTCTGTATGTGAAGCCATTATTGCTGTTTGCTGGGGAATATTTTCCTTTATGAAGTCACATCTGCTCAGAGACAAAACATTGATTTCATTTCACATCTTAATTCCGCAACCCATATGGTGAGACAGGCAAACATTCCCACCAGAGCTGTTGTTACAATGAGGTGTCATGCCATGGCCCTGCCCGCTATGAGAATCGATGCAGTGTGGCTTAAAATGATTGTCCTGAAGCACAAAGACAGCTGTGTTGTGATGCTTTTTTCTATTGGCTGGAGGAAGCAAGGGCCCTGGTTGGACATCACCCACTGCTGGTTGCCCAGTTGTTCTGTATTCTTCCTAACTGTTACTTAAAGGGGTGGTTCAGCATTTTGGACACCTCATTTCCAAGTTATCCAGTGTGTTGTTTTTATCAGTGGAGACAGTTTTCAACACATTTAATCCAGTCCTTCCAGTTGCAGAGTTTGCTAGTGCTAGGCTAGCACAAGTCAAAAGTATCTGCTAGCATGCCAATAAAAAACAGTCTTACCCACTCCACAGTACACCAAAGGCAAATAAATTATAATGCCAGACTATTGATGTAAATGTCAGTTGATAGAATAATGTCCAAGTTTACACAAAGTGTTGAAAACAGTCTCCACTGATAAAAAAAACCACTGGCTGAATAAGGTCTTTTATGTCAAAAATTCTGAACCACCCCTTTAAGAAAATAGACTCTCTGCAGAATTGGCAGGTCATCCCCCCTTTCTATTACATGTGGTAGGGGACACTTTGCTGTGGCTCCCACAGCCCGCACCTCACCGGTGATAGAGTCCTATTGCGGAGTAATACTCGCTGTCTCCTGTTAATCTGAGTTTGACCACTTGTCACATCTTAAATTAGAGGAACAGGCTTTGCCCGTGCTTAGTTGTCTCCCCATACAAAAGACAGACATTGATTGCAGGGTGGTTGCCTTTTTGAGGACTAGGAGCAGAGGCAATACTGTTTTTTGATTTTAACTTTCACTTTACAAGCCATCTTATTTGCTGGTCTACAAGAGAACTTGAGACATGACCATTTCAGATGCTTACTGTGGTTCATTCTACCCATACAAGAACTAATTACTAATCAGCATGCTTGTTAGGCCAATTTACTTATTATTATTATTATTATTATTATTCTGACTTGGTCTCGAGGTGTCATCACATTGCGTAGGCGTTTAATGAAGTTTCAAAAAAGGACATGTCATGCTTCTGGGGATAGCCAATAAATATAGATCAGAGCAGCATCTGCAGGGTGCCCAAACTTTTGCAGACGCCACTTTCTTTTTTTTTTTTTTCTTTTTTTTTGAAAGTGTAAATGATGGAGATAAAATCTAAATTTTTGTGACATAATATACGCATGGCTAATCTGTCTTTTGGAGATTTTTCCATCTTTTTTTCACTTCTTTATGCACATTAATAACAATTTTTACCTGGGGTGGCCAAACATTCAAACCCAACTGTATGTTTGTTTTTAAAGTCCGTAATTGAGTCACAGTGTCTGATGTGGTCTGGCAGTGAATTCCACAGTTAAGGGGCGGTGTAGCTGAAAGCCCTCTCTCCAAGGGTGCTGAGGTTCACACTAGGGACACGCAGTAGGCCTGCTGGGGTGGATCTCAGTGAGCAGGCAGGGGTATAAACTCCCAGGAGGTCAGAGAGGTAGGTGGGGGTTTAATTGTGTAGGGCCTTGTATGCCAGGAGCAGGACTTTGAAACGTATTCTGTAGGCAACTGGAAGCCAGTGCAGTTGCATAAGCAATGGTGTTTCATGGCCAGTATAATCATCGCTCCAGCATTCTGAATGAGTTGGAGCTGATGGAGTAGCGTATAAGGGATTCCAGACAAAATGGAATTACAGTAGTCAAGGCGAGATGTCACATATGCATTGACAAGGGCTTCTACACTCTGCTAGGTGAGCGTTGGGCAAGGCCATGCAATGTTCCTTAGATGGAAAAAGGCCCTTTGAGACATACAGATCTGAGAAAATGTTAACCAGAGTCCTCATAAATACACCACAGTTTAAAATTCCAACACCAAGGAAGCCCAAGGCAAGGGATATCCGGCCACCAAATATCTATTCACTAAAGGAGTGAACTCGGAGCAATTCCTGAAGTTGAACGTTGAGGACATCGACTAGTCCTTCAGTGAGAATGGAGAGCCAATAGGATAAGATGGCTTTCATAAAGAGACAGGTTAATTGAGGATCTTTAAATGGATATGTGCTTGTTGTCACTGTCTCAAATGATTATATTTCCTAACATTGTAACTCTATGTGGATAAGGTTGTTTGTATCGGCAACATTAACAGAAATGTTTGGAGGAATTCTTGTTCTTGATTCCTGTTGCTGAATGTTGTATCCTGCATACCTATAAAGGCATGTAATTTGTGTCGACTTTACTTGGTCAGCAAACTTTTTATTTAACTGAGCACTGCATCATTTTTTTTCTAACGGGGCGTACTTCTGCAAAACAACAACCACCACCTGTTTTTCCATGTTTTACACACCATATTCAGTAATAGTCATGGAGGATGTAGGTATAGGTGGCGTGGAAAAACTCTTTTCCACAGAACATATTCATTCTCTTCAAAAACAAATGATCTTATCGGCATGGCGGTGTTAAGAGGTCTCAGTTTCCTCAATTATTGATTATTCTTCTGTCTGGGGTTTACTTCAAATTGTCGAGCTTCAATATTATACAAACTGTGCCACCACAGCTTTCAAAGTTTACAGTTAAACAAGCAAAAAGCCAATTCAGTTCATATTCCACTTCAGAATTGTCAGATAAAGCTGAACATGTCACTGTAGTCATGATCTAAATGGGATTTGGTTTTATAAACATATGTAGCAAACGCAATGATGGGCAGTGTCATTACATTACATTACATTTTAAACATAATTCTACTACTTTATGAATCCCATGCAGTTAATTTTTTATAGTATTTACTCAGTAGGAATTTACAAATTACATTAACGAGTAGGTTGGATGAGGAAACAAGGACATATTTAAATTAAGCAATGCTTGATATGTACATTTAGTTGATTGTTTTTCATGATTAATTAGTTTAAGTCAGAGCTTGTCCACTGTCAAATAAGCTTTATTTAAATCTTTTCATTGTTTCTTTTTTAAATGAGCTTTGACTGATCTCATCCTCAGGTATCTACAGTAGATGAGGCATGTCTCTATCGTGTGTCTACACAGACACAGGCCCCCAACAAACTCCAGGGTGTTTTTGAGGATTAACTACAGATTAAACTGTGCTTGCTTGAAGCTAAGAGAAGTATGTCTCGTTGTGTTACAGTGCCACTGAGCTCGTCCCCATCTCCATATTCGGCTGTAGTTTGCGTGACTAAATGTATGTGCATGCCTGAGTATGAGGTGGAGTGTATATTTGTTGCATTTCCACCCCTGTCACTCATTCTCCTGTGATTGGATAAAATGTGGAAAAGCCTCTGTCCTAGCCCATTGCTATCATAGTCTCAGATCCTTAGTCGCCATCACTGTGGCAAAACCAGAACAAGCTCTCAAGCCTCTACAGCAAACAGAATAATTCATTTACTATCAAAGGAGATGACACCATCAAGGGTTAAGAGTGGATGGCTCTGGAGGGAGCATGTGCTAATGCCGTTTATGACTTTGCAAATTATGCATTATGGGCAAGAGCAGAGTGGAGACTCAAAACATAATTGCATTGATTTCTCACTGATGGCTATAAATAATGATATTTCTCTTGATCCAGGGGAAGAACAGGATGGATTGCGAGGCCCGAGGGCAGGCACACAGGCTCTTACTTGCGCTTAGACTCTACCGTGGGACATGATACCTTTTTAAAAACATTACATCACACAGGCATACACACAACATTTGCCTACACACACATTCAGGTTATCATCTTCTTCCATCTAGCCCAGATACAGGCCAAATACACAGTGGCATGCATGCAGAACACAGACATACAAATCTACACACCCACACACAGATCTTTATTGCTTCATCTCCTCCCTAGCTCTTAGTTTCCCCTGGAGGGTTCAGTTTAGATGAAATGTCAGTTTTAATGGAAATGGGAATGGAATAACAAAAAGCACGTTTTCTCGAAAACGCATTTCAGCAAAGGTGTTTCTGCTAGATGGCACAACTTGGGCATTTACAAGTGGCTTGTATGGTACGTAGCGTTCAATTCCACCAAAGGCAAAGGACATTGCTTTTATAGCTGTCGTCTCAGAGTGGAAAGCAAAGTTAGACTGTTTTTCTGAGGTGAACTAAATTATGTAGAAATGGGGAGAGACGTTAAAGTGTCGCATAAATTGAACACACAAATACAGGAAAGAGTCTGCTGTGTCAGACGAATCCACTAGTACAGGCCATCCTGTTGAATTCATTGCATCTTTAAAACACTACACTGTGCCTGTAAGATGAGACTATTGGTTGTTTAAGCAGTGAGATCAAATGTGGTCGTGGTCCCATCTCTTTTTTTGCATAGAGAGCGAAGAACACTTCAGAGACACTTGGAAGTGAAAGATCAAGAATAGAGAGGACAGGTCTTCAAACAGTAGATACTATTGAGCAGATAGGTCCCGTCACAGAGACACAGGCTCTCATCTCTCACCCTTCTGAAACACGATAAGGGGGCAAGCTTCTCTGTTCACCCGCTATCTCCACACACGCATCTCCGCTCTCTCTTTGGCCGACAGCTGTATCGCTGCATCTTCAGAAACACCCTTCTCTTTAAGAGAGGATATCTCAGGGAGCCAACCTTATCGTTTCATCACTTATCATCGCAGCTTCAAAGACCCAATCACATTTCGAAGACATAAGGGGAAGGAGACTGTTGTTGCAGGCACCAGTGGGCTTTGACTCGTTCACTCTCAACCATGATGATCCATGATCATTCATCCAAAAATGTCTAATTTATCTTATTTATCTCAGATTTCTGATTTCCTTCCATGCTTGACCTTTCCTTCAACCTTCCTTTTTCCCTTCTTACCTTTTCTTCCCCAGTGGCGGTCTTAACATAGAAGCATAGGTAGGTGGCTCCTTGGGGCCCCCTACCGGTATTTGTAGTAGGGGGACTAGTCCATAGTCCGTAATATACCCCCTACTTTCACAATGTAAGGGACAAGTCCATAGTCCGTAATATACACCCTACTTTCACAATGAAATGGACTAATCCGTGATATACCCCCTATATTCACAATGAAATGGACTATTCCATAACGGTGCACGACGTAAAAGACATACTTCCTTCAGTAAACTGCTAATGTGCACTGCCCACTTACTGCCATAGAGTCTACTTTCGATGGTTAGTATTGTCCCAAAAGGAACAGTTATGTTGAAACGCTTACCAGAAATAACAAGTGGGCGGCTTGGCTCGCCGCCTCTAAAAATCGGATGAAAATCTATTAAACAGACTTTTGCCGATCAATAAAACTGACAGATTCAGCAACTGCATGGCCTATTTCTCACTTAAAATGTTTTCAGAAACACCTTTCGGTGAACTCATTTTGTAAGATTTGAGATTGTGTTCCACACAAGCTGCCATCTGGCCTCCATTAAGCTCGATTGTGAAATCCAGACCCACATGACTCATTCGTCCAATCAGCTGTCGGTCGACGTCCTTGGTCCCTCCCCTTTCCACTTTGTAGTTAAGATGGCGCAGGTTTAGTGCGCCTAGTGTCCATCGGGTTTTTTCTTTGCGTTATCTACACGCACATATAAAACTAAGTGTTTGAAGTGTGCAAGTAGGCAGTTTGAGACCCAGCGACGGGAGGACTGGGAAGTGCACAAACAAGGATGAAGCAAAATGAGTCTAAACACAAAAATGAAACTAAGTTACCCAAGTGGTGTAAACTTATTTATGTCTACTGTTGGGGATACAGACAGGAACCACAATGTCCATTGCGTTGAACTAGAGCAGCAGCAGCTAGCTGTGAAGTGGCACTGGGTGAGGATAATGTTAACAAGACAAAGTAAATGAAGAGGACATCACGTTGTTTCATAAAGAAGAGAAGAAAAGAACAGAAAAAGGAGGGGAGGAAGAGAAAGACAAGGGTGAGAGATTAAAACAGAAGTGGAGGCAGGGTTACAGGAAGTTTTTTTTCTCCTCTCCAACCTTTACTTCCCCATAGATTAGCTTTACCTGCCTATCCACCTTTCAGTCTGTACATTTTTTTTCATTCTCTTTTAAAGATCAGATGGGGGGGGGGCGCCCATACATACCTTCACCTTTTGCCCCCAATTTGCTAAATCTGCCACTGTTCTTCCCTCGTTCTCCTGACCCAAAGCAACTAATGTGAGTCTCTCCAAGTGGCTGGGGTGTGTGTGTGTGTGTGTGTGTGTGTGTGTGTGTGTGTGACACACTCACCTTTCTGTTTGTGCTCAATTACCTCCATTACCTCCCTTTTCTAGTCTTTAGCTTTGTTTGGATTGGTGTTATGCCCCCTGATCCCCACACAGCATGAAAATGGACCCCCTTCTTCTCCCCGATTCCCCTCTGCTCTGCTGTGCTTTGCTCTTTTCTTCTGTTTCTTTTATCCCCATGGTCCCAACCTATCTTGTTCCTTTTCTATTGGTCCCCGTATTTCGATTTCATAGCTTATTCCACACTGTAAAGTAATGTTATTTAATTTAGACTAGTCTTTTTATGTAATTAGATCTAATATTTCTTTAGATTTGCTTTAGGATATTTACACTTGTTTTGTAAAACAATCTGAAATCAAGTGAAACTGTATTGAAAGCAGGTGGAATTATCACAGCCCATTTACCAGGAATGTTTCTCTCCTTGTAATTGAAATAGGATTTACGACGGGTTTAAAAGTGTATGCAAGACTAAATGAGCCGTTAAGGTGGACATTTTTTTTGCAGTGCATTCCCTCTCTCTCACTTCCTCTGTTCATCTTTCTGCTCCACTAACCACTTTCACTCACAGCCCTGCTCCCTGCTCTCATCTGACAGTATCTGCTGAGGAGGGTGAAAGTTGGCGACAGGGACAGAGACCCTTCAATCTATCTGTCTGTCCACTCTGCCCTCCTTATTCTTTTGTTTGTATTCTTCGCTTTATTTTTGTTCACCACAGGTTGATAAAATAGGATGGCTACCATTAGACATAGGTACAAACATGCCATACGTCATCACAGTAATGATAGGTAGTCAGCATTGTTTAGGATATAACATCCCCTACTCCTGTCTGGCAACCTGGAGGTAAGGTATTTGGTGTGTTTGTCCTCTCTCTGCAGGTTATCACCCCTCCGTCTTCCCCTAAAATCCTATTCTCCTTCAGTCGCTTGCTTTACTTTTCTGTGTCTGTCTCTGACACTTTCACTTGCTGTCTTTCGCTCTCACTCTTTCTCCCTATGTCTGTTTTTCTCCCTCACCACTTCTGTCTGCATCCTCGTTGCTGAGTATAGGCAGGTATCCCCAGTTAGCCAGTCGGGTCGTCCCAGGGCTCTGTGTGCAGTACCAGGACAGACACAGCCCAAGGTGACTGTATGTAGAACACTCCTCAGGAGATGGCCAACACCTGTTTGGACAAAAAGACACACACAGACACACATTCTCTCTCTCTCTCTCTCTCTCTCTCTCTCTCTCTCTCTCTCTCTCTCTCTCTCTCTCTCTCTCTCTCTCTCTCTCTCTCTCTCTCTCTCTCACACAGACATACACACACACACTACCCTAAATTTGACACTCAAAGCCAAACGACACAGGGAATCGTCAGTGAAGGCAAAGGCTTTGGGTTACTTTTGTTGTTCATTGAGGCGTTTATACAACGAGACATGACAGATGTGACGATCCATGCCCGTTTTTTTAATTCACCATATTTTGAGTTCTGATCTTTATATTCATAAACTTTGATAAGGTCAATATGGGCTATGATAACCAGTTTATGCAACATTGATTTGCTATTGAGCCTGATTGTTGCCAGACGGAGCCCAGCAGGTGGCCTTGAGGCATAATCAATTTATCGGCAACTTTAATCGACAAGGACCTCTGCAATAAAGACAAACAGTGTGTCCTGAGGTAATCCAATAGAGCCAGCTTAACACACTGTGTGTGTGTGTTTGTGTGTGTGTGTGTGTGTGTGTGTGTGTGTGGGGGGGGTTACTCGCTGTGTCTGTCTGTTTTTATTTTCCTTTTTATGTCTCTATGAGATACAGTGAGTAAAATGTACACATTTGCTTAATGCAAAAAACGCCATTGATAGCCTCCAAGTAAAGGGCACAGATGCTCATCCTCTCCACTATCTCTACCTTTCTTTTTTCCACTTTCTGTGATCTCTCTCCACCTCCATATTCCCCCTCCATATCTTGTTGTGTAGGTGAAGATGAGTTATAGTGGTCACAGCGATGCTGCTGATAGATGAAGGTGAACTCAGCTCTGGCCTACAACAGGAGACTTTAGAGGACACAGAGGCTGCCATCCATCCTCCTAGCCACCTACATACCCCTAAACCTCCCCTGCACCCTCTGTAGAGCGTAATGGCATTTCTACTGTGCACTGGGTAGCTTTATGGGGTACCTTGGTTCTCAACCAATACACTGTAGCATCACAGTTGATTTTGTTTTTCTGGAAAAAACTAAGCAATGTAATTATGAAGCATTATATAACCTTTGTGGTAAATTTCTAAATGAATCTTTGATTTGGTAGGTCAGATGGGTCAAGGCAATGCATCACTGTCTCCCTTAAATGTCATTGTACACCGCAGGTTTACTCTGCTGTGCACACTATCGAAGGTCTCATTCCCATGCTCAATGCATTGAATGAAATTCATGAGTTTGCTATATACAACATGCTTTTACACTTCACCTCCAAACTTTCCAGCACACAAAACCTTTAAGATTCTAGTCCCCCATTTAACTCCAGTCACCAGTTGCTCTAATCAACCCAGCGACTCTTAACTCAACATATCCCAGCTTCAATGTTCGGGCGGTTCATCATCGTCATGCTTTAAAGGACAACCCTTCTGCTAGTATTATCAGTATCCTACTCCTGTGCCACACCTGCTCCTTTCTCAGCCACATGATAGCAGGGATGGTGAGCAGCGCCGCTGGGAGAGCCTAGAGTCCCACTTCCTTATCCTGCACGCCCAGGTGTAGCTGTCTCCCCCATCCGCTATCGGCAGGAAATTACACGCACCTTAAGCCCATTAACACTTCTAAAGGAACAGGCACAGGGAAGCAGAGTGGAGTCTTTCCATTAGTGCCCTGCAGCATGCCATTGTGCTGTACCTGTTTCCTCTCAAGAAATAATTAATAATGGCAAATTCATTAGGCTGTCAACATATAGCACATAGGTCATCCAGGGGTCCGTTAGTGTAGGGGAAGAAAGGTGCTGCATGTAAATGTCAATATGTCTTATAGCGTTCACTGTATTGAGCTCTAAATCTGTTCCACCAGAACAGGTGTGTGAGAAAAATCTTTCTTGGGATTTATTGCTTCTCTTGCAAAAGCTACGGATTAGAATTATTTATTGCTGTGCATGTTCCATTTTTTGGCTCATGAGTAGACTCCATTTTCCTGTCATCTGCAGTTTTGATGGCACACCAGAAAACCTGATGATTATACTCTTGCCTGTAACTAGATATTTTACCTTTGGCTGACATGCACTGCAGTTCAGTATCTACGATGCAGATCCATCAGTGCTAGAAGTGTTTACATGTAAATGAATGGGTGTGTGGAATGAGAAAATGGGTGCAGGGAGAGGGAGTTAGAGGCTCAGGAGGAGAAAGTTATCAGTGCTGTCAGCAGAGTTGATCTGCGTGTCATCATGGCTGCTACGTTAGTTTAGAATCCATCACTGCAGAGGAAATGTTCTGTCGCAGTCACTATGGAAACAGAATCAGGAAGTACAGACAGTGCTGCCCCAAAGTAGACAGAGTAGTAGTGAGCGCACATAAAATTGAAATTTTCTTCCAAGTGAAGAAAAGAAATAGAAAAAGAGATGGAAAGATATGCTTGGTTGGACAAGCAATGCAATGCTTGACTGAAATGATTAAATTGTATCTGGCAGTTGAGGTGTGTGTGTGTGTGTGTGTGTGTGTGTGTGTGTGTGTGTAAGTGCATATGTTTTTGCATTCCATGTGTGAGTGTTGATTTTGTGTGTCAGTGCAGAGGAGATGAAAGCATCCTTGGGTGTCATAAAACATTAAGGTCATGTAGTTATCTGGCTCTCATCTCTCTCTGCGTCCCAGATAAACTGACTTGCCCCTGGAAGAACCCTAATGCAAAACACATGCTCAACCCACTAAATGTTTTTGGTGGAAAACTTTACAGAGTTGGCAAAACATCCACGCTGACAAAGGTGACATCCTGGGCTTGTCATCATTAGGCAGTAAGAATTGAATTATGAACTCCTTACATGGGGACAGGATATTAGGACCAGATCAAACCTATGGCTCTGGTTCCAGTAGGATATTTAAACCAAAACAAAAAAAATCCTAAATTTCCCATCAAACCAAGTTTGGATTTCATGTGTCTTGTAACCAGCGCGGTTCCTTGTTCCTTGTTCCGGTACATTGTCCTTGTTTGTTTAATTTTTGTGAGGAAAGTAGAAGAAGACTGAATGGAATACTTAATTAAAGAAATAAAAGGCAATCATACATCATGTAATACAATAACACAATGATATAGACAAGGTAAGACTAAAAATGGAAACCTATAACTTCTAACCTGAATGAGACATGATAAATCAAAGTTGAAGTAATAAAAAATGAATTTAGGAAAAAGGGAATAAAGCAACATTTTATGTTAGTTTTGTTGATATTGTGAGGATGACCTGAGTTACCTGGAGCCAGAATATGAAGTTAGCAGCTCAGTGATTATAGTTAAAGCTAAAAAATAAAAATAGTAAGATTTTGAAATAAATTCTGTATTTCACTGGAAGCAATAGTGGGTAAGCCAGAGTAGGAGTGATGTCTTGTCTTCTCTGTGTTCCAGTTAAAAGTCTAGCAGCTACATTTGAAATGAATTGTTCTTGGGACTCTGACCTAATGAGAAGGGAGCGGTGTTTCAGTAGGGTTTGCCATTCAGTTTCTGAACGGTGGAGGCACAAGCCGACAGTTTGGTGACGCCGTCTGAGCCTTACGTCATCATTTGTAATTTGTCACGGTAATACCATGGTTAAATAGGGAGGAAGTTCGACAGTATCAAAATTTGGATACGGCCCAACTCTACTGAGAGGTGATAAAAGCATGGAGAATGGTTTCACTGTTAATTTCGGCACAAAGCAGAGACAACAAATCAGGTCACAGAGCTGTGTGAGGAGACATGTATTCACTTGTTTGAGTGGATATGTAGACCTTTCAAGCATAGAGGAAGAGACCAGTTTTAGGGAGTGTTTAGGGATATTAAGAATACACAATAACAAGTTAAAACTGTACTGTTACAAGCAGGTTTATCATAAATTGAAAAAACAAAATGGGCCGCGCTCCCACATCTTGTCACAACAACACTGAACGTAGTGTTTTAATTACCGCAAAAGTATCAATGCATAAAATCAAAATATATATCTAGCGTGCTTTAATCAGTAGTACCACATTCATTTTCTGCAGTACTTTTTTCATCCATCACAAATAATAATATGCATTGTGTGTGTTGAGACATAACTGAAGAGCATAAAGAGATGTGCTGTCCTTAGATCTGATCATTTGTAAAGTTGTTGTGCACTGTGCTGCAGCTACAAAAAGCTGCAAATGCATTCAGTATTCATACTGTGAATCCACAGAGATTTGGCATTATTAAACTATATGTCACCATTCTACACATTAATGTATCTCTTATTTATGCTGTAAGATGATCTATATGTATAGATATAAGTGATCTGTTGAACCCCGTATCATATATATCCTCTTTCTTAAGGTGTTGCCCATTCACACAAGCCAAGCATTATCTGTTATGGCTGCTTCCATTTGCAGTCATTTTCATGCAGCACTCTAGCACCTAGTGTTGCACTCAAATTGTGCAAACCTAGAGTCCTCATTCATTTAATGGAACTGCCTCTCATTTCCTCAATAAAGAGAGGCATCAGCATCTTTCAGCTGGTCTGCGGGGCTCATTTAAAGGGCCTAGGGCACACAGTGCCTTTTTTCTCCACAGGCTATGCTTCCTGCCGATAATTATCCTCCAAGCTTTGCACAACAATCCAACATGTTCTGCTCAACAGTGAGCCGCCTGTGGATTCTCTCCAGCTGTAATCTGTGATTCTTGTGTCTTTAGGGGACTGTATGGTGGTGTCTCAGTATCTGACTGGAGCAGTTGCTGGTGTAGAGGATGCAATAAAACGGAGCTGTGGACAAGAATAGATGAGATTGTCCACATCTACATCTGCATTATCTCAATATCCAAAACAGTCTATCCTACATTTCCTTGAGAAAACTAGATCAACATTACAGGAAAGCAGACGGAGTGCGATGTCTCTTTCACCCTATCAGCTTTGTTTATAGTCAAGTGACAGGTAAATTGATTAAAGTAATACAGTATGCTGATGTCCCAGTGTGTTTATCTGGCAGTAGATACAGACTATAGTGGGAGGAGGGCTGATGAGATGATCTTGATCTGTTATCACATGCAAATTTCCTGTGTAATTTATTGTTTCTGGCACGCAGTTTTGCACACCTAGGTGTCTTGGCAGAGAATCTCTATCAACCTCTATTCGGAAAATGTTTCTCGCTTTTGCCTAACAGAATTTGACTTATGTTATGCCTTTACTTCCCTGAAGATTTATGGTACTACCTTAAACTGCAAAAATAGTTGACTTAGCATCCATGACGTCACCCATTGGTTTGTGAACTGACAATTTGAAGCTTCGAGATTGGCAAAATGGGCGTCACCATCTCAGTGTTTGGAACAAAAAAAACAAAACAAGTTCATGTTCATTTTAATTTACACAGTCCCATGAATAGGAATGGGTAAGCGTCATGATTGACATGTCAGCGTGTGGTCACGCCCCTAACGTTTTGCCATTATTACCCACATTTACAATACATGCTGGATTGCAGTTGACTTACACCCAGTGGCCATACTCCCATTACGATTTTTTTTTTGATGTAATAAATCAAGTGTGAAATAGGGTCATTTTCCTATAGACTTCTTTAGAAACAGACCAGTAGGGTCGCCCCCAGCTAAAAATCCGATGTAATCCAGGTTTAAGGCACTTCCACATTGGCTTTACTTTTCAGGCCCGGAAGCTTAATCCATTTTATTATTTTGAGTCTATGGGTACTAGTGAATTTTACACAGGGCTATCATTCTTACACAACTCTGTCTTGAGTCTTTTACATTGTGGCTATGTTGTATGTATGGTTCAGAGTGAATAGTTAGCTCTATAGCAGCTTAGTCTTGTAAAGTCATTCGAGACAGGCTTTTACTCCCCATGTAGATTGGTATACTGGATTTAACCGGGAATGTCCCCAGACCTCTGCCCCGGGGCGTCAGTGGCAGATATTTAATAAAGAGTGAGCCTCCTGGAGTGTTAGTTATGTTTTAGGGAGGAGAGTTTGGAGGTTTGCGGATGTTGTAACAAACAGTCGTCTCTCTCCTTGCTCTCTGTGGGAACCAAGCATTGTGATGGATTAGGCAGGAGGAGTGTCCGCTGGTTTAATGGCAGGTCCAAGGCAGCATGAGGAGATGGTTTTAATCATATTTGCCTCCTCATTACCCTCCCGTCTGCTACCGTTGTGCTGCGCTTGGAAACCGTTGGCAGCCAACTGCACCTTGGAACAAGAACAACACACCTTTAAACACTAGACACTATGAAAACTCCTTATGAACTGGTGCCATTTCAGATAGTTTCACTGTGTTAATAGAATTCCCTTGATACATCTACGTAGAAATACTGTGTAGATGGTGCTGAATTGTGTCAATCACTACACTCATAAGATCTTTCTTGTTATTGCTATTGCTAAGGTAACAGCCATGGTTCCTTACATTATTCCATCTTTTTTTTTTAAACATAAGGTGTTAGGTCATCAAAGATATCTTAAGGCCACAAAAAGAAAGTCAGTAGTTCTTACGCTGCTTAAGGAACAAAAGTTTTGTGATTCAGAATTTGCTTTGAGGAGCGGTGGCTGTTCCATAATAAGCAGAGCAGTGACCTTGACAACAGTGTGTTGGGGATAGACAGCTGGTTCTTATCTCTAAGGAGACCTGCTGGAAGTCTGCTGTGCGACAGTGATGCCTATCATTCATTTAACCATGACCTCATCCTCCTTCACTAACTCAACTCAACAAATGCAGTCTTACAGCAACTAAAGACGGAGAAAAGGGCCTTCGGTGCCCTAAATGTATGAACAGCAAAGGTCGCGCGTTTGTGAAAGTCATATGATATTCTGAAAAGGGAAGTCATTCTAAGAAAGTATCTATCAAATTGTTTGTGTCAGCAGTGTGTTTAAAATTGATTATTGCAACTCAGGACGTGGATGATGTTTTGTTGTGCTTCTGTGTTCAGGTTTGGGGGCAAAGGGATTTAGTGTAAGCAGCACCTATCAAAATAGCAATACCTAGCAAAATAAATAATTAAATATTGAGGAAATAAATGTAGGCTACTGTAGGTGCTCTCTCTCCTCTGTCATATCTCAGTAGATTTGGACTTAATCCATATGTCCCCCTAAAATATGCTGAACTTCTCAATCTAGTCTGTTTTGTATTTCCAGGTAGTGAAACATCCTTTCAGGTCTCTCTGTCATTTTTCTGTTGTTTTTTTATTGACACGTCTCTCTGCTTGTTGCCGTGAGCAGTGTGAGGGGACTAATTGCATTTCCAGCAACCTTGTTAATGACAATGTTGTAATGGCTTTCAGCTATTATTGAATTGACTTTCAACATTGCCATTTTAGTTTACACAACTGCCATTTGCTTAAAAGCGTTGCCTCTGTACTTCTGGACAAGCTGGCTTAATAATATGTGCATGTGATAACAGGTTTAATTCTGTGAATAAATTGAGTTTCCAGAAGGCTTTGGCACATTTTGTTTGTCAATAGAAATTGTACTTGGTGTAGAGGGGTCGGGGGGAGGACCGAAAAGAAAATACCAAAGGTCCATTAGAGCAGGTCTGTTTATTTATTCACAGTTTGATCTTCTTTATTTCTGAAGAAATGCTGTGACTTTTTCTGAATATAGCTAAACCATGAGCTGCAATATAAAAACCTTTTGTGAGTTATGTTGATTGTTACAGTTGATTAAACAGTGCCAAAATTGGAGAAAAGAAATTGCGTTATGGCCGAGAGTTTCCACAGTTTGTCGTTTAGCTCATATTTAAAAGTATTTAAATGTAATCTAACATGGATATTGCTTTATTTTACTTTTATGTCCCCACTATTGATTTGCAGTAGGGCTGGTTAGTATGGACCAAAATCATGTCTTGGTGTTTTAGGGTTGGCTATTTATTTGGTATTTTCTACAAAGTGGGCTAAATGTTCAATGTTCTTTCCTTTTTGAAAACATAGCTGCAACAAATATGTTAAATAAAGATGGCATTAACATGCCTATCTCAGAGAATATGCCTTTGTTGCGTTTCTATCCAGTAATTGACAATTAAAGGTTTTCTTTTCCTGTTCTGAGGTCTTTTTTACAACAACATGGAGGCTGCTGTCTGAACCATAGACTTTCAACCTTGACAAAGGCAGCATTTGCCAGAGACCATCTTTCCTTAAAAGCCCTAGACCTAGAACATACACTGCGTACTGTTTACCAGAGGGAATTAATTATAGCATAAGTAATAAGTACTTTGCTAAAAGCCACCTTGAAGCACTGCGCTGATCAGCTGTCTCCGGTGTTCAGACATATTTAACACCTCACTGGAAACACGCCACGCACCAGCCTGCTTAAAGTCCTCCACCATCCTACCTGCCCCTAAGAAAACAGGGATCACATGATTAAATGGCAAATGTCCGATGTAACTTCTTACTAGCACCAGGGCATCTGGCAGTCCTTATTCTTGGGCCCTGTTGTGAGTCAGTGAGGCTGGCAGATGCACCAGGAGAGTGGGGGCGAGGTTACGAGGAGAGTGCGAGAGAGAGGCACTGGCACGACTTTATGGAAGACATGAGTTATGTAAGGCCACATTGAACTATATTGATAGAAACGGTATTGTCTCCTAACATATCTCGTTTGAAAATATACTGTATAACAATATCATTTAAAAAGTTGATACACCCCCCAGCCCTAAATCGTGGGTCAGGGTTTTTAAATACGCACCCGCACCCACCCAACCCGGTAAGAGACCCAACCCGCAAATATGTGTTAATGCATAACCCGAACCCGACCTTCAAACCGCCAGCTTTGTGCACTGTATTAGCACAAATGTCAGGACTGAAGACAAAGACAGGTGGGTTCATGCTCTCATCAAGATGTGGCCATTTCATCCTTTGGTTGAGTGTTTTTTGTGTCAGTGTGTGCCAATGCAACACACCATGTAAAGGAGCGAGAAACAAACTGAAGCTTACTCTGTGACTCCTCTAAGACAAATCCAAGGTTGTTTTAACAAACACAGTTAATGTTCTTACCTCTCTACTACGCTGTTTCTCAATCTGTTTCCTACATTTATTGATGAAAGAAAACAGCGCTTCCTGTTGATGCTTGAATAGTTAATATACATCTTTGTTTTACCTTTTTACCCGGTGGCTGATGAGATTTAGAAAACATAGTTTTTTATGGGCATAAATACATGTAAAAGACCTTGTATGCTATCAATGCAGTATTTTACTTTTTACCATATATGAACATTTTATGGGTGTGGGTGTGTATCACATATCCATATACATGTTCATGTGCATTTTTGTAAGCAAGAATATTTGTATGTGTGACCACGTGTGTGTTTTTTTGAGGGTGTACTATTTCTTATGATGCTGTGTTTGTGATTGACAGTTGTGCCTGTTGGGTGTGACAGAGTGTACTGATCCCTCCACTGGCCCTGCATCACCACATTTCTCCTCTGTCCCACGTCACTCCCTTCATCTCTGACTCTATTTATCTTACTTTTCATTCCACTGGGCAAATATGTCTTGGTTGTCTTAACTTCCTGTCTTTTTGCTGTCCTCAATGTGTTTTATCGCTATTTGCCACCCCACCGTTTCAGTCTAATCCCTCTCCCTCAATCCTTGTCATCATGGGAGTGCTACAGTTCTCCCTCCAGAGGACAGCAGAGAGAGCAGATGGTCCTCAAAGAACAGCTGTGAGAGGATGGTTTTTCTCTACTCAACTTTGCAAACTGGTTTTGTATCAGAGTAAAGAGAGAGAATGGAGAGAATAAGAGAAACATTAGAATGCCAGAGCCAGAAAAACACCAGGAGGTTTACCAGCTTTCCAAGATGGCAAATGTTGCATCCAAGCTTCAGTAAGACTCTCTTGATCTGTTCTTCTTGAGCTGTTGTCTGCTTGGCTTTTTCTTCCTAACTGGCTAAAGCTTATTTCCACACGCTGGCCAATTTAAAGCTTTATTGATTTGATGATGGACCTCTGGTGTCCAGCTCTAACTAGATTTATTCCTCTGCATTAGGGTGTTGCAGAGGCTCCTGGAGGTATTGTCAAATTGCACGTGCATCTCCCAAAAAAAATTACATTGTGATGAAGAATGTTTTTTATGATCTTGCAAAGCTGTTTGCATTGACGTTTATATTTGTTCACAGCATTTTTATTCTTGCTCTTATATTCAGCATAATGCCCGTACTATAAATTCCAGCTGTCACAAAGGAAGCAACTGGTGATATTACCACTATCATGTTGCATGCACCTATGCTCAACTATAAATACATTAGAACAGATGCCACTATGGTGGGCCAATATGTGGACCAATATGCTTCAGCACTCAGAGGAATAGTATCTCCTTTAGCTCCTTACCCTCATCAAGCCTGGGGAGCTGTCCTTGGCTCTGAATTAGACATTCAGATAACAGACACTTTTGCTCTTTGGCTGGCCCTGGGGCTGTTGTGTGGCTGCTTTTTCATGTTCTTCAACAGAACATCCACAAATTGTGTGGAGAAACTCTGTCACAATACTGCCTAGAAGTATTAACCGCTGTCACATTTTGATAGACGGATTGTGGAAATGTCTCACTGGACTTCACATTGATAGACAATATCTTGTTATCTACCATTTTTGGACTTGAAAGAAGCTTGTCTAGACACTTTTCTATTTGCTCTGTGTCTTATTGACTCTCCATATGACAAAAAATCAAAAACACCAATGTTGCAGCTTTGTGGGTAGAAAGAAATTCTCTGGTATCCACTGGCTGAGGATTTTTTGCTGGTCACCCCTGTGAGGAAATGGGTGATGTTGGAGAGATAGAAAGCTGCACAATTCATCACGGTTGATTTCTCCAGTCTGCATGATTTCACATGAACCCACCATACTTTTGTAAGAATACAGGTACTTTTTACTCAGTCTTTATCTGTTTTTATTACCTCTGCCAAGGTGGTTATGTTTGTCAGCAGGATTTTGAAAAATCTACTGGCCTGATTTTTTTTATAAATTGGGTGGAATGGTGTAGCAATGGCCAATGAAAAAGCCATTAAATGTTGGAGTGGATCTAAATCATTGGGCAGATGCACAAATTATTTTTCAGTTTTGTTTGCATTGCGAGAGTGCATGGCCTTAGCGGAGCTCTGTGCTCTCCGACTGCCCTTCTAGTTAATAATAAAATACAGACATTTGCCAGTAACTTCTTGAGTTTTAAATTATCCACATTTGGTTATAAGCAGTATGCACTGAAAGTTGACTTGACCTGACTAGAAGTCTGATTTGATGGGAATTGCATCTCAATGGACATGAACTACATTTAGCTCAGGGAAGCATGACTCAGTCTTTTCACACACGTAGGTGTGTGGTAGTTTGGCACACACAGTTCCGAAAGATTGGCTTCACCTGCTGCATTCTAACATAATGGAAAACCAAAATGGACATAAATTGTTGCCTTTACAATGGAAAGACCTTCAGCGTAAGGACAAGCTACTTTTAGCACACCAGTTTTTAAACAGAAGACAATGGATTGGATTTAAATTAGTTTTCTTTCATATATTTTTATTTCATTAAATTTATTATTCAATATGACATTTTAAACACTCAATTATTATCTGTTCTGGTTGTAGACTACTTTGTGTAATTTCCATATAAATAGGTTGGTAGCAGCCATAGTGTTGCATCTTTCTGTATTTGGTTTGCACTGTATGAGAAGGGCAGAGTTGAAGAGAGAAAGAGATTGGCTGAAGTAAAACACCACTGCACTATACAGTGGCACTTACATATTAAAAGTCTAAAAAACTAATAAATGAAATAGCATAGCTGGTTTGAGATTTGCAAATCCAATGTGTCTTCACGCTGAAGATAAAGGGCTGTTTTAATGGATGATTGCAGGACAATTAGCGATGACGCATTCTGCTGTTAACTACTTAATTCATTTTACCTCAGTGAATTTGCTGTTTTTTTAATATGCATCCATAATGTGCTCATAGTGCCTTTAATTACGACAGTCAGACTACAAGCTTTGACCTTTACACCTCACTAGCATGTAGTTTATGTAGATGTTTGTCATATGTTAACAAAACAAGAATAAGACATTATTTATGCTTAACATAAACGCTAAATTTAATTCCAAAGTGCTCCACACAAAGGATGTGCTGCAGCTACACACTGTGTGCTCTGACTGAATGAATAGGTTGGAGTTGAACAATCTTGCCCGAGGAATATGTAATTATCTGTGTGAAAATAAGAGTGTGTGTGTGTGTGTGTGTGTGTGTGTGTGTGTGTGTGTGTGTGTGTGTGTGTGTGTGTGTGTCTTTCTGAAAGCTATTTTGTGGTGCATGCTTCAGACAGATTATTGCAGTGGATATTATTTTGATATTGATAGTTAATTGATTGCAACATGAACTCTTAAAATGTAGATTACGAGATCGTAAAATGTGCTACAGCTGATAAAACCCTGAGGTAGTCTTGGTTTGAGACTGTCTCCTCTTTCATCCTTCCACACCAGCATACCGTATGTTTAGACCATATATTGCTGTAGTAGCATCCAGTTTTTGCCTTTCATCTTAATAAAATGTTGTTAAGCACATGTTATTTTGTTAAGGAAAAAAATGCCTTGATAAATCTTGTTAAAACAGCAAGGTTAGAAGACGAAGAAGGCAACACCGTAGGCTAATGCTTATTTTGGTACAAAAACAAAAGTAAATGAAAACATTTTGTTGCTGCTGTCTTTACTTTGATACTAAACCTGTCAGTGTGTGCAGTATGAGTTGTTGTGAGTTTTTCTTTGTGTTTTTTTGCTGATTATGAAACACAGTATTTCAGTATCAGTATTTTATTTCCTTTGGGATATTATGCAGATATTTAACAAAGTACCATTTAGAGTGGACAGTCTTCATTACTGTTTTACACCCAATCAATGCCTTTGAATGAGTAGATTCAAGATTATTAGAGTGAACACGCATCCATGGAGCGCCAGGAAAGACCTGCAGCCCAGACCTCAACCCGTGCATGGAGTTTGTCCATTTGTCTTTTTTGGGATGTGTTCTGATGTCTCAGTGTTTGTGGTTGTTTGTATCTATTGATAGTGTCTAAAAATATATATATATATATATATATATATATATATATATATATATATATATATATATATATATATATATATATATATATATATATTGGGCACTCTTAATGTTTTCTTGAGGTCTCTTCAAGTTGTTTTGCTAACTGTCTTGTCTAATGGTAACTGTACTGTATATTTTCCCTTTAAGGACCCCCTCGAAAATGAGATCATACATCTCAAGGGGTTATTCCTAATGAAGAATTTCAGCTTAACTATTGTCTTTTTGAATACTCTAATCAAACTAGCCAAAGCTTAGCTGCGTCATCATGGCTGATTCATAGAGATAAAGAGGACCCAACAACACAAATCATGGAAAATGGCAAGGTTGTGTTTTCCCTAATTGGACCTTATGTTAGTGGCCTTAACAAAATGGGTTGACGTACGGACATGTGTTCACGCATTCACTGCATGTTGTGTTTCCTTTTATTTTTGTAACCATCTGCTCCCCCTTCCCTCTGTCCCCTCTTTCATTTTCCTCACTCCAAGATACATCATTTGCGTTCGAAGTGCATTATTTCTGATCTTAAGAATCTAGCATTTATGCTAGATACCTACCAAGACAGTACTTACATGCTGAGAGGAAACAGTGGGGAGAGGTGATGAAGAGAACGGGATCAAGAAGATAGGTCAAGGGAGCATAGGTTGATGGGGAAATCACAATACAAGCAGGGGTATTCTACCTATGGGGTAATCCACATATTGCGATAGGTAAACACTCATTTTGTTGGGATTCTTGGCAGAGTAACGGTATATGCGTGATTGATGATCTATATAAGGATGCAGTTTTTAATTCATATCAGGAGCTAGTGGATCAATTTCTTTTGCAGGGAAGGGGTACATTTTAGAACTATCTACAACCAAGGAGCAGTGTGCAAAGTGTGTTCCCGCTTAATAGAAGTATAGAGCAATCTAATATGTTGCAAAACCTTTTGGATTTGCCAAGTACAATGCATAGTGCTTCAACATTTTAAAAGAATATAATGGAATTACAAAGTGTGAATACTGATAATCTTTGATTAATATGGCAAAGAGATTTAGAATGTGAATTAGGTAAAGAGAAATGCCATAATTTAAGGTTGGCTGAGCCACAAGGGATATTAGAAGCAAATGTACTCATTACAAAATCATACATATATACTACTATACGCCTATGAAGCTTTTCAGAATGGGCTTAGTAGAAGACAAAAGGTGTTGGAAATGTAAGGGAGAAAAATGGTACAGTTTTTCATGCCTTTTGGGAATGTCCTGTGGTATTACTATTCTAAAAAAAAGTATTAACCCTCCTGTTTTTTTGACCCCTTTAAAAAATGTCTAAATCTGAAATATGGGTTTCTTTTGAACCAAATTACCACAAGAAACAATTGGGTTCCATACAACGCTCTTTGCAAATATAACCGATCACTTTTATTCCTGACTAAACTCATCTGTACGTTCCTCTGATCTTAACTATCAGTCAAAATAATTCATAATTTCTGCCTTTTTAACTCAAATATTAGGTATAATTCTATATAAATGAGAGTTATTGACCATGTATTTCAAAAAGTAGTGTAAAACTAGTTGTAGTAAGGTGGTTTTAGTGAAAACTAAACACGAAGTCTGAAAACACGACAAAAATGTCAAATTTGTGTTGTTTTTTTGACCCGGGAGAACAACACATGGATTAAGGAAACTGGGAGATTGGTTAGGACAAAGGTTACCAGAATCTCTGCTGTTCTGTCTCCCGGGAGACAGCACACCTTTGCCACAAGGAGTCAACAAAGGACAGAATGGGCTAATAATCGCAGGCCTTATCACTGCAGCAAGGCTGAGATTGAGGAATTGGAAGAGCACGCACACGCCGGGGATCACTCAACTGATGATACATAAGGAAGTTGTTGAAACACATCGCCTTCTCAGATATAGACATACTGTGTGTGTATATATATATATATATATATATATATATATATATATATATAT
>NC_048413.1:9648747-9665999 GCF_013103735.1 Etheostoma cragini
ATAAAACCAGTGATTTTCTTGCTGCTGTTGAGGCACTGCTATTATTTCGAACACAACTGTATATATATATATATATATCTCTCAAGGTCAAGGGTAAGATCGGGACAGAAGGAAAATCAAATCGGGGGACAGGAAAGAAAAAAAAAATGGAGAATTCTCTTGTGGACAGCTGTGGGGGAGGTTGAAAAGGGAGAGTAGATGGGGAAGAGGACGCATGGTGCCACTACTTCTCATCCGCTGTCTGATCCGTGGGTGGCAGTGATGACTGATGGAGAACCACTCAAACTGAAGGTCATATCTAAAACCCTCCCATTCAGACTGCCACTGTCGCAGGGGAAAGGATAAATAAAGCTCAGATTGTCGTGTTTATTCACCTCGATTCCTCTGTGGCTTTGTCGATAGAGGAGGAAGAGACAGACAGATGGGAAGCAGCAAGAAAATTAAAGATAGGAATGTCAATAGATGATTCAGAGTTGTCTAAGTAAGATTTATCTTATCGCACTTATTTTTTTTTAAAAGACATTCACACACTAAGATTAATATTCAATTTAATAAAAGACTTGATTCTCCTTGTTGTTCTGTCTCCCATCGTTTGATACAGCACAATTGATGCTTCAAATCGCAATTTTTTTTTAAATGCATTCCTGTTATTTAATAATGAATTGTATTTCCTCCAGACATTCATACAATAGGGATGGTGTGTGATAGAAATGAAAATGACAGCTTTTCTTCATAACTAGCTAGTAGGATTTTGGAGTGTGATTATATTTATTATTATTATTATTTTTTACAGAAGAGAACAGACAGCCGTAGCAATTACATAACCATTTGTCGTCTAGTCGCGTACAGCCCAAGTAGGAAGAAACAAATTCCTGCAGAGAAATAAACTACAGCATGTTTCTGAGTTTGGTTTGGTCAGTTTGTCACAAGGCTTAAAGAAAGCGGTCTGTCACTGCTCCATGTCCCCCTGCAGTCTGGCTGGGACACAGTCATTCGTCTGGTGCTGGAACCAGAACTGGAGACGGGACGTTCATGGGGCTGCTATCCCCCCCCCCCCAGGCTGGGTAGCGTTCTCCTGGCCAGACGACCTCGCTGCCCAGACTCTAGTATCTGATCAAGAACCATCTGCTGAGGCTGCCAGAGCACACACGCCACCCATAGCCCAGACCTCTCCAAGGAGAGCCTAATGGGGAATCAAGCTATTAGTGGGCAATTAGAGTGATTCTGATCACCATTTGAAAAGCAATGCAGCACAACACAATCATCACAGAGATCACACTCTTGCTGCTACTTTATATTGATTGAAGAGGCATGGTTCTGCTCAGTCATTCCCACTTCCTCATTTTGCTGATTTGTCACCCTTTGTCACTTAGCTTTTTAAATCTTCATCTCCTCCCCAAAAAGAGCAGTTTGTGTTGTCAATATAAGATGTTTTTTTTATTGTTCCATTTTTTTATTTTATTTTTTATCCCCCATCGATGCAAACACATGGGCACACAATAATGCAATTAGCGTGGAATGTTTTTATTTTCCTCCCAAAAGAAATCATGCCTAGTGGCAAATTGCTGTCATGATGATCTGGCAAAGTGTTTATGTTACCGTCGCATGATGTCTTTATGAGTAGACATGCATAAGAATAAGCTTGAATGCATCATAGAACATAGATAGAACGTAGCAAAAGTGCCGCTCACATGAAGTTTTAATGGCCTGCGCAAACCGTTTGTGCTCCGGCTGTGTGTCGTGCAGCACCATTCGCCGGGCCTTGATAACAGTTGGTTAATGGGTAATGTGCCACACAAGAGTGATGCTGCACTTTCTGTTTTCATTTTGTTGCTGTAGTGCAGTAATTAATCCAGCTGAACCCTTTGTGCTCACAAAATAAATGCTTTCCATTTTCATTAATAGACAACTCATTAGTACATAATGAGCAAGAAGGCAGAACTCCCCGCTCTCCCTCAGCAGTACGTAGCAGATGAGCATGCGCTACACTCAGCTAATTAAAACCTGGGTTTGTGTTCTTCTTGTTTTCTTCTGTGAAAAGAGCACAGACAAGTGCTTTTCAAACATTAGTTTAATGAATCGTTGTATGTAAGTGTTTCAGGGGAAAGACAATAGAATTACTGTACTCAAAGCCAGTACAGTATATTAACATAGCTCTGTATAGCAACAACTTGCTATTGCAAATGCTTAATTACAACACAGTGCAATTGCATGTGCTAAATATTTTTGAGTTGTTGAAGCAAGTTTAAGCAAATTTCTAGACTATTTTTGTCAACTGGTCTTTCCCATCCATCAGTGTTAAAGGTCCCATGAAATGGTGCTCTTTGGATGCTTTTAGATAGACCTTAGTGGTCCCCTAATACCTTATCTGAAGTCTCTTTTCCAAAATTCAGCGTTGGTGCAGAATAACAGCCACCAGAGCCAGTCTCACAATGAACTTTCCTCAGGACGTGTCAACTCTGTGTCTGTAGCTATTGAGTGGGGGGGGGGCTTGACCAACTGCCACTTTGATCATTTAAAAGCCATGATGTCTCTCTCTCATAGGCGGGCCAAATTCTCCGGGCGGGCAAAGCAGAGAAAGGGGAGGTAACCTTGACCCTTATGACCTCATAAGGAGCGAGATTCCAGATTGGCTCATCTGAGCATTTTCTCAAAGGCAGAGCAGGATACCAAGGGCTCGGTTTACACATATTGCCATTTCTTGCCACTGGGGGACCATGGGCAGGCTGGGGGAACTCATATTAATGGTAAAAAAAAACTCATAAAGTGAAATTTTCATGCCATGGGACCTTTAAACCACTGATGGAAGACCTATTTCCATCAGTGGTTGAACATATTGAAGTTTATATATAATGATTAAAGTCTGCGGAGAGCTGTCTGTATCTGTCTGGATGATGGTCTTTGCCTGTCAGTGACTTCTCATCTGTCCTGTAATTTGGAGCTTCTTGCTGACATCTTCCTGTTTCCTCCAATCACCTGCTGTCCCTGGTAGAATAACTGTGGTTTTGACTTTTTATTTCTCTTTTAAGAGAAAAATCATCCACTGTGGACATTTAGGATGTGATATCACCGGAAGAGGAAGTAGGCCACTTAACAATGCCAGGACACCACAAACAATGAACACAACCGATGTACATTGTTGTTGGAACAACATTAGGTTAAGGGTGTTTAAGCAGGAAACAGGAATTCTGTCTATATATCAGACTCTACATGACTTTGTATGATTTATTCACCATCACTTATTACTCCAAGAATTGTTAACATTCAGGTCAATGGTCACAACTGGTGTGACCATCCATCACAAAGTAGCTGGTTTAGTTAGGAACTTTAACTGATGAGCTGTCACTGTCCACCAGTGAGTGTGATAAAGAGACGAACAGCTACAGTGTTGGAATTTATCCTAATTACATTATAGAGATGATATATCAATAGTGGTTAATCTTCTAAAGACAGCCGCATTTGTTTCCCCGGCAGTCTACACACTTTTCAGCACACTTTATTCTATATGCAGCTCACATTCAGCTACATGTGTGAATGTACTTACATTTGTGTGCATGCACATAAACAGTCACACATTGATTATAGATGTATACATGCATACACTGTATGACATGGTTTTCATTTGTCTTGATGAAGCGATGATTAGCTGTAAGGATTCCTCAGTTCATGATGGGGATAAAATCGAACCCAATTTCTGACTGTAATTAAAACTATTCCCCAAGCGGACTGCTAGAAGGCCACAACTTTAAGAGGTCAATAGAAGACAGGTTTCCAATAGAAGTCTAATTCAATCAGTCTGGGATAGTATAGTGTAAGTCAAAGATCAGGGCACTCACATACACTGAGCATACATTTGAAATACATCAGAGCCAGCATGCATCTGGACCTGGGTACTTATTATCTGTAATAGACCATCTGCATTACAGGATGTCAGTGACTGCTAAAACTGTGGTTTCATTGTGATGTATTTTTTTTAATGCTTATTCTCACTAAAAAAATTCTAGTTCATATTATTTTCTGTGTTGTGTAATGACCCGATAGCATTGAAGAAACTGTGAAATCCAGCTGTGTGAATTTTAGAAGACGAACTGTGGTTCGCTTAATTCTCATACAGTGAATTTTGGTGACAGTATTAACAATACAATCTACCCCGTAGAAAAAGCTGCTCTACAGCATATGTGTGTCAAAATTATCAAGCTGTCCTCACATCAAGGGTCACATTGCAGAAATGTAACACAGGGTCTGTGACAGTGTGCAAGGTTGAAAGACTAGACTCACTGACTGAAGAGGGCAAAATCTAAGAAATCCATCACACAATATTTATGGCTTCAATCTAGTCTTGTGCAAGTGTGCCAATCTTTCATTTCGACGGGCAGTAACTGTAGAAGGAAGCAGCTCATTGGTCACAAAAGAGAGGAAGCATTCTCAATCAAGTTGAAACTTTCCTTGCATATACAGTTCTATGTTTCGATGCTAACAAGTGACAAATGGCACAAAATATGCCAAACTGTGCAGAAAAGTGCTGACAACAAAGTAATGTTGACAATCATCTATGGCACAATGTGCTTGTCAACTTTTACAACCCAGCACTTTTGGCAGTTTGGCAACTTGTGTGTTATTTGTTATGTGAGAGCATTGTAAAAAATATAAAAATGTGACTTGACAGAGAATCGTTTTCCTTTTTTTCTCTAAAAAGGGGATGTGGTTCTCCTCAAAATGACTGCAGATGATGATGTGAAAGCTGTAATGGTTCCTTCAACTAGCTGGTAGTTACGACTGCTGTGGCAGACCAAAGTGGCAAGCAAAAAGAGGATGATTGGCACTTTGGTACTGGTTCAAATTTTCTAACTTGCCACTTAGCATACATGGCAACCACAGGAACTACACTCAGAAAAACAATGGAGGAGTTAATTGTAGTTGTGTCTAAGCATCCTGAATTATAGTACACGTCTTCACCAGTTAACAAAAGTATTAAAAAACAAGGTCTGAAGCAACCATGGAAGCAACAGAAGATGTGCTTTTTGTACAAGCCAAGGAACAGTGTTTATTTCATTAGTTACATGTCTGATTAAATAACACTGTTAATGTGCCCACATAAATCACCTTTGTGACGCTTGTCTCCAGGTGAAGTGTGCCAAAGGGACAGTGTCAGAGTTTACCTCTGTCATGTCACATGTGGCAGAATAAGTAGTAACTGCCCGCAATGTGCAAGAAATCGATTCTTTCTTTTATTTATGATCCTTCTTCAGATCCAGAGTTTTGTTGTAAACCCATTTTTTCTGGATGTCAGTCAGTGTCATAATAGGCTGTACTTACTTTCAGCGTTACCCAATTCAAGCACTGAAACATCGCTAGCTGCTACTAGGGCAATATAGGAAATGTCATTTGGTGCATTTTCAAGTGGACATGTCTCAATGTTTTACTTTATGTCAATTAGCTTTCTATGTATTGGGAAAAAATAGCCACTGGGTAAATTGATGTAATTTGAAAGGATAATGAATGTTAAACTCAACATGAATATTCTGTAACCATGCCTGATTAGCTGTTAAGATCTCTGAAAATGTGCTTTGTGTATTCTCTACCTTTTTCTTTGACCATTTTTGACAGTAAGAGGCTACATTTCAGAAAGGTAAATCCGCACAGTTGGGAGATTTTGTAAATGTGTCTTCAAAATGTAGCTTTTAGTGTCCTCAGGCATGCTCTTGGACAGTTTTAAATTTGACTACGCATCCATATGTACTTCGCATTCGGAAAACTGTATTGACTTACGACCTACTATACATAACACTCAACCCACAGGAGTACCGCTGGGGGTGCATGGACATATCAAAACACCACTTGCATAGTCACTGCAAATTAGTGTCGAATTCCATTTAAGCCACTGAAAGCTGGGGAGAAATGCAGTAATCAATGACGGAGGTTTCCTTTACATCCCTAAACAGCAGTTATTTATGTCTGCTGACACCAATCAGCATGAAGTCTCCGCTCTGACTAAGCCGAGGGAAGAAGTGCTTACTTTTGATTATTTATTATAACTAAGCTGGTGTGTGGTGATTATTTATCGTTATCAAAACATTGTTAATAGAGAGCATGTTACCGCATTTTCCTCAAATGTTTCCCCTCATTAATATATTATATCATTATGCACAGAGCTAAAGTGACATGCAATGTAGCACCCTGTTGTTTTCGGTGCGTAGGGGCAATTAATTAATCCATAATTAGGATTACATCTTGTTATATTAAAATTAAATCACGCTTAAGTTGTGTTGTCTCCAGCTTTTCCAGAACTCTTCATCTATTGTACTCATTGTTATGTACTGGGTAGCCACTGGACTGTGTTTTAATTGAAATAAGTTGAACTAAACTAAACAGTAGAGCTTAAAATAGCTATTATTAACAGGGTTTCTATAACAGCAGTTTTTTTTGCAGATCCAATGTGTTGCATAAATCTGTTACCTGTCACTGTTGCTCTCTTAGTCGCTCAGGCTTGTAAGACTTGTGGTTTTGGCTTCCATCATAATTCCTGTAAGCTCTTTATAAGCGCCTTGTCTTTTACTACGTTGATGGATCCAGTGGGTTTTGCAATAGCGCTACACAATAGTTTTGAATTGTTTTTAA
Source organism: Etheostoma cragini (assembly GCF_013103735.1). NCBI lineage: Eukaryota > Metazoa > Chordata > Actinopteri > Perciformes > Percidae > Etheostoma > Etheostoma cragini. The sequence goes on from NC_048413.1 coordinate 9,655,366, forward strand.
TTCACACACATGAAACAATGTGTAAATTCTCTGATTGTGCCTGGCACGGACTCTGTTGATGAACATCCTGTATGTACTATATTTGTCTGTCAACTGATGAGCTACAGATAATCTGTAGTGTTAAATTTGAATGTTCAGCACAAAGGCAATGCTTGTGTAACATAAGTCAGTTCTCCAAAGACCCGTGTTTTATTTTACATGAGTTACAGTAATGTGAAATGCTTAAAAGACTAAAAATTATCCATGAAGTGGTTACAACCTCCCCCATGTTTGTAAAGTTTTCATTATCTTATCTGATGTTGAAAACAAATAGAAGTTTTGAATGTAAGAATCAGGTATGTTAATCACTACAGAGAACAGCTACTGTAGTCCATCCATCCCCCCCTTTGTGTGTGTTTTTCTGAAACTTTAATAATGTTTGGACAGCCTATCATCTACTTTGAGAAGTTAGCTTTAGTCAGTCTACTTGCTGTACTAGCCCTTGCCAGGACATTTGTGTTTGACATACTGTAGTCTTTCTTTTACATGATAAACAACAAAAAGCGAAGGATATGGGCCAGGGATTGTGACATGCTGTGTAATATTGTATCGTCTATGCGGCTACCCCGGAGGTTTTAAACTGGTGAGAGCTTGTAAGCCTTTGAGGTGAGAAGGAAATGGACCAAGGATTTTCTTTTGGTGATAAGGTTGACTGCGCTGGGTTGAGAGAGTGCTTCACTAACTAATTATTTGAAGCCTCCTCTCAGATTAGGGTAGACATGCAGCGTTTATGGACAGTCACATAGCAGACAATTAGACCATGTAATAACCAGAGGGCCAATATTTGCTCAAATCCACTGTAACACCTCACAAAACAAAAGTGTGTAAAGCCCTAATGCTCAGTCCAATCCCACGCCACACTGCCTTGATAAACACCGAAGCCACCCCTACAATGGGCGCCATCTTTACTCTGGCAATTAGGCAGGGCTTTGGATTATCACTTCCTCAGCCCAGCACACCACAAATCCATCCGGATTCAACGATTCCCATCCCAGGTCTGTGGCCAATTCGGCTTTTTGGGCACATGGCCGGTAAAGAAATATTCTGAGGGATTTCAACTGCTGAAAGTACAAAGTTATATAAAAAAGAGCTTTTTCTGTGTCTTTTATTTATTCTTGCATCCCTGCAAGTTTGACAAGTCTATTAAATAAAAATGAAACCTGTGAGCTTACGAACACTCCCCCAGTAAATATTTGATGAGAACAATAAGTGCAATTTACTGTATTTTTCTCTTTCACAAACACACCTCCTTCAGTTGCTTTTTGTCTTACATGTTCAGTGTTGTATAAAAAAAACGTGTTGCAGTACATCCCTCCCACCAAGCAGCCCGTGTTTTGATCCGCGCCTTGTGGGCCAGGAGTGTCTCTGGTGGGCTCTGAGGAAGAATCTAAAATACTTACCGAAAGGATTTGATTTGCTCTGTCTCGCCGCACCTCAAATGCATTATTTTTACTTATTAGAAACTCAGCCACTGAGCCAATTTACCCTGAGCTCACTCAGGGTAAATTGTGTAAGAGATCAAGGGTTTCCAGGGGTCTGGAGACTCTCATCTTCCTACTTGAGGCATCCCCTACTCCTCCACTTTGTTTGTTCTTGTGGAGTGGAAAAAAAGCTGCTGTGTGTATTACTCCGACACACATCTACTTTATGTGTCCTTATGTGGCATGATCAGACACAACTAAATGTTCCCGCATGTGGTAAAGTGGATCTTTTTTGCAGTTCTGAGATAAGAGAGAACCCCCCCCCCCCCCCCCCCCCCCCCCCCCCCCCCCCCCCCCCCCCCCCCCCCCCATGTTGTGTACTGTTTATCTTCTTGGGTGGCACGTTTCCCTCCCAGCAAATCACCGCCGCGGCTGTCATTTCCTGCATTTTATGTGTCTGCCATACAGCAGCCTGTCAGCTCCTAACACATTCCTCTGTGTTTCTCCTCTCTTTTATCCACAGATACCACAGTGTCATCACAAAAAGGTAAGACAGCACTCAATCAGTCACCTGTGGATCCCCATGCATTCTCAGATGGGTGGCATGCGGGTGTGTTGCTCTGTGCGTCCGTGTGTATTCTCAATTTTTTTTGTTAACGAGATGAAAAACCTTTCATAGTGTTGTTGATGTTGATTTGTAATTGAGTCATTCAGATCTTCTCTTACAGAACAATCTGTTTGATTACAAAGTCAATCACTCACACCCACTGACACCTAGACTAAATTATACCGCTATCCCGCAATGATAGACAGCCCACGGCATTGTGTTTTGCATTGCTTTCTGTAAGTCGCTAAGACTAATCACAGTTCTGTTAAGACTCCACACTTTCATGTGTATGTTAATGTGAGGTTGGGGGAGGTGATTGTTTTGCATAGTGGATCTTCAGGGAGAGACGGGAGATGTAGGAGGGGGGAGGATGTTTGTAGGAATGTACCTGTAGGCTGTTTTGATTTTGTTAGATGATGGGACCCCACAGTCAATCTGTCTAAACAGCTCCAGGGGTCTTGTTCTGAATGGCAGCCTGCAGGTGTATGCACCGAGCAGTCCCAGCCCTCTGCTCTTCATAGTGGAGATACAGTAATAGCAGCGGGTGTGTCACACTCTGTGATTGCGAAGCAGGAGCAGTCAATCACTCACGAGAACTCCCTGCTGATTTTGTTGAAACTTTCTTTGATTCCCTGCTGTGCTCATAAAAACTTAGGTTTTGTTTTGTACGAGCTCTTACCAGAGCAGAACAAAACACGGGTGAAAATATTTTCATTGTCACCTGGATCTGATATAATGTGCAAAACCTAAAAGGCAGGAGTGTGTCTTTAGGAACATGGCAACATCTTTTCACCATACAAAGTGTCAGATCTGTTGATGCTGCTTGTAGATACAATGCAAGAGGCATTGATATAGTACATCTGAGTGACAGGTTACACTTAGTGTGCCCTCAGCCACACACACACACACACACACACACACACACACACACACACACACACACCATTGTGAGGCTCATGTATGTGATGACAATGAGGTGTACAATGCTGTCAGATGGGCCTATAAAGGTAAGTGATGTGGGTTCCCTGAGCCTCACTCTCTGATAAATGTTGGAGGGGAGCAGAGGCTGGCGTGGTGTACATCATCCCTCCGCAGCAGCACTCGCATACGTTTCTAAATGAGAGGGAGATAAAGAAGGCCACCTAACCCTGACAGAGAAAGAATGCTCACTTTTGTTAGTCTGTACGTTTCCATGTCTGTGTATGAATTTTTCTTTGTGTTTGTATATTTCACTTTTCTTTCACATCCATAATGTACAATTCAATTCCGGTTAGTCTGAGGCATCAACAAAAACATTCAATTTCTCATGGTTCCACACATTGAAACACAGAGAAAAACTGCCTGCCGTATTCATTCGTACACTGTGAGTTATGTGCAGCTATGACATTGCCATTGGTGCCAAAGAGTCATGAGGCCTTGAGGCAAAGATAGTGTACATAAAGCATGTGTTAGTGTGTATACATCTCTTTTAAGACCTCCATACAAGTGTGTGTGTGTGTGTGTGTGTGTGTGTGTGTGTGTGTCTGAGCATTGCACACTGGCAATTACAACTCATCATAGTCTCAATCTGTTATTATTCATTATGTGAGATGTGGGTCTCCCATCTGGTAAATGAGTACAGTGCTACAGAACATGTAGTAGACTGAAGGGCAGCACATAGCATTTAGGTCCAGGTAGTTTTCATGCTGTGGTTGTATAACCTTTACTATTGTTCCTCACCAATATCATGATTAATACAGGTCCTCATTATAATGTGACCTTATTCTTTAGTTCTCTACTTCTGTGGAACACCCCCCTACAATGACATCCTTTAACGAACACCTCTCCACCCCCTTACACTCCTCCTCCCTCTCCTCTGCCAACTGAAGTATATTTATGGCACCTGTGCTGGAAAAACAGTCTCCAGGAGACGTCCCTCTAATTTCATTTTCAAAATGCCAGCAATAAATTTATCAAATGGGCTGAATTGAATCGGAGTCACACGCAGTGCCATCCGTCATGGGCTGTTCCTCAGGGGCCTGTGGGCGTACTTAAGCCAGCCAAAAACCTCTGCTGGCAGGAGAAAAAGACTGAGTGTTAAGAGGGGATGGGGGTCCTGGTAGGAGGGAAACCAGATGAATGTACCGGAGAAATACACCGAGAACAAAGATGTGTGTGCATATCTTTATCTGCTTATATGCACATGCACAAGCATGAATTAGCTGGAGCATGAGTGTGGATGCATAAGTGTGCACAGAGGTCAGTGCTAATTCTTCAACACATTGGAGCCTCACGGTGAAGTTGCGCTTTGGCTGTCAATGTGCCAGCGTATTAATTGATTAATTGCAACACAAGTGAATTGATTGTTTTGCTTTTTTTGCATTAGTAAATCCCTCTCAGTTCAAACACCACTTTGAGATTGATCCCCTCCCATGCCTCTGAAAACTCCAGGTTCACACGCTCTGTGCCCTCCTATTCCCCTCCCACCAATCCTTTCTTCATCCGCTGTACCTGACTTTGAAACCTTTGCCTCTCTGTTTAAATGCCTTTGTCCCTGCTTTCTTTTTGTTTTACCCCTCTTTCCCTTTTCCTATCTTTTCTTCTCCTCTCAGCATTTATCTCCGTGCAGGTTAAGCCAGGCGCGATGAGGGTAAAGCAGCTTAGTACTAACAGGGCTAATGAAGTCAGGCCCCGTATTCCTCAGATGGGGATCAGTGATGCTACTCTGTGAAGCCTGTCAGCGTTTAATGATTAGATGAAACATTCAGACAGCCGCTCAGAGAAGACAGACACACTGCTATGTGCTAATACCCAACTGGGGTCTCTTTTATGCAGAGTCACACACATTTACGCATGTGCATGGTCTCATGGTGCCGGCACATATGGTACATATACACACATGCATTTGCATAAAAACATGCGGCCACTCCTCCCATTTTGCAAAGGTATAGATTTATGACTCAAACATGGCATCAAGCATATACACCGCAAAGAGATATGAAGAAAAAAGCGAATGACAGAGACTCCGAGAACAAGCAATCTGGCTATTGATTCCTGTCATGTGGAGGAAGGTAGAGAAAAAAGTAAGCTGCAAGCCAGAGATTTACCCCTCGCCTTGATGAACAGATTGTAAACAACTCCACGCACACTATTCAAGATGCATGCTGGGATCCATGACTTTTGACTGCTTCTCAATTCTGCTAGAAAAGAATGAAAGAAGATCAATCCAAAGGCCAAAAACTCTAAACCTTTTTGAACATTTCAGAATTCATCTTTCATTCTGAATCCTGTTGGATAGAGTTAGCCTTTTCAGATGCACACATGGCAGCCTAATGTGTGGTTGTGCTGGAGTGTGTGCTGCTAGTATGTTAGTAAAGCCGTTTTATAGATATGAACTCCGGACAATGAATTCTCACATTTTGGGCTCAATCGGAGATTGCACAGACATCGTACTGGGGAGCTGGCAGGGTGAACACTGTTTGATATGTGATCCGACTGATTCAGACATTTGTGTTCTCACATACAGCACTGTTGGGTTAAGTCAGATAATTTCTGGTTTACAGTGCATGTGTGAAAGGGACTTTGGTTTGCAAAGCCTTTAAAGTACTTGGGGTAACGACTTGAGAATATAGATTAACAAGTCTAACGATTGCATGTGTTCTAATGGTGGATGTCAGCATAATAGTATATTATTAAGAAATATAAGGGGCTGGCTCCTCTTGTCCACATATCCAAGTGTCCGGAATGGGCAGACCTGTGTGTGTGTGTGTGTGTGTGTGTGTGTGTGTGTGTGGGGCTCATTTCTAAAGTGCTTTATCCAATAAGGTAAACAAACGCTATATAAGTGCCGTCCATTTACCATGTTATTTAAGGCCTGAAGCTGCTGAGAATATTAACTGTACATCTATTAATAATTTACCTTGAACATTTCTTCCCTCCCCTTGTGAGGGTTTGCTAATTTAACAATTAGCTAAAGGCTACATATGACAGTACAGCACAAACTTACAAAGAACACATCCAAATAAAAAATCAAGGATGTCTTGAACCTTAATACAAAATACAGAAAGTCGGAGTGCAAAAACTAGGATACTAGTTTTTCTGGCACTCTATAAGAGCACATAACTGTTTTAACATGGCAACTAAAAAAATGCCTACAGCATGATTCTCAAAACTGGTGACTGCTAATCACAATGCAATAATCCTTTATCTGATTTTCTCTGCGATTAACAGCCTCATAAATCCAGCTCAGAAAAGCCTCTGACACCAGAGCGTGATGAGTTTATAGCGTTGTTCAGAGACACGACAATAAATATTAATTTGACCACAACTAAGGTGTAAATAATGATGTGTCGGAGACCTTGTCTGGGCTAATTAAAAAGGTAATGCAATCATCATGCTCCCTTGATCCTGTCCTGACCACCTTTTTATGTTGAAGTGTTCAGTGCCCAGGATGTTGTGTGCATTACCTGAATGCTGCCATCGCAAAACCAACCTCTTAACCTTTTTTTTATTATTATTATTTTTTTTTTTACAGGCATTGAGATTTTTTATCTAATTTAGCTGGTTTAATTTAATTAAATTCTTACGGCACAGCCCTAGTTAAAAGCAGCATAACAGGTCCAAACATAACGTAGTGTCAACTGACTTCCTTCATGGTCTTGTGAAGACACATTATAATATCATCATTTTAATTAATCAATTAAATTTTTTTCCTGCGTTCTTAGCAGTGTGAATCTAAAGAGCTTTGTTAATCACATATCATATGGTGATACAGGTGGTGCTTTGTTTTACTCCTGAGCAGTTTCCTCAGTTCTCTGTACTCGTAAGTGTTAGAATACATTGTCATAAATGTGTTGTTTTGAAAAGGAACCTTCTGATTAGCGACGGATTTACAGTACCAGCCTAACTTTTTCTGTCATTCATCTCTTTTTTTCATCCCAGGTTGAAAGTAGTCACAGACCATATGGTTGTTATTCCTAACACTTTTATACATAGTTAATTTTTTGATTTGTTGCCAGGCTTGCGGCGTGCCTACTGACACAATACAATTTCATTTTAAAACTCATATGTTTTGCCATATTGAAGCCTATTTTGCACACTACTCAAAGGGTTTTTGAACCCCTAAAATGATTATTTATTGATCTTTTAGGAAAAGTCCTTATGACTTTGGTAATCCCACCACTTTTAATCTACCTTCACGAGCACACCAAAGGTTTCAGTCAGTCAGGGAAATGGCTCAACATCTACTGGATGGACTAGTACAAAATATCTTTTTAGGCAAGGTACCTGAATGACTTTAGTGTTCCCCTAACTTTTTAGCCCAACCAGCAGGTTGACATTTTGTTGTTTAGAGTTAAATTACTGTTGGAAGAATGAAAATTGGTTTGCACATTCATTTCTCTTCAATTGTAATAACGTTGGCATTGCCACCATCCTCAGCTCATCTGATCTACTTTGTCTTATTGTTGTGTTATGTAATATGTCGGTCTATGGCAGAAAGAAATTGTTCACTTGTGTCCATTCACGACACTTTAGAAGACAAACGAAAACCTGAAGAATAAATTAAAATGTTGTGCATCGTCATGTTTCCTGTATTGAATATCATTGCCAAACATGACACTTTACCTTCTAAAATCGAGGAGTAAGAACCTGTCTCCTTTGTATAGCTCCAGTTGGGGCAATACAAAGGAGACACTGCTCTCTGGGCATCGGGTCATCTGGCTCCGTCAGGCCTACATTTATGGCACCTTGTTTTCCTGTGCGATGTTGTGCAGAACCCCACAGGCTAAAACACTGTTGCAGACTTCTTTCTGGCATGTATAGTAGGGTCTCTTTTTTTTTTTTTTTTTTTTTTGCAGCCTACGCTGATGTTCAAATTGATTTACGTAGGAATCGGCATACGCCTGTCCTACACCTGTTTTAGGTCATCCGGACGCTTCATAAATGAGGGGCCATTGTGTAGCATGTTAGCGTGCATGTGTTAGCATTTAGCTTAAAGCTCTGCTGTGCCTAAGTACAGCTTCACAGAGCAGATAGTGTTCCTGTAAACATATTATACACATAGACTTTCAGGTCAGTACAATACATTACATTACATTACATGTCATTTAGGTGATGCTTTTATCCAAAGCCCCTCCCACACCAAAGTTATGTGTCATATCCACTGCACCCTCACCAACCTCAATACAGTAGTAGCCTTTTGTATCTGCAAGATAAATTTGAGTGATAATCCACTCTTGCTAATTGCAACCATCATAAACAGGCTTTTATATAAGTAACTCAGTTCGGTGGACTGTAGAAACTAAATTGCCCTTTGGGGATAAATAATGCTATCTGTAGAAACAAGCTAGATTAAATTTTATTTGAATTTTTCATTCCTGCTCAAAATTATGCTTTGGCTGTCCAAGGCGGCCCACTCAACGAAAACACTACAACTTCTATCTAATTGAATGTATTTGAACTAACATCAACCTACTCCCACATTTTTCTTGGATGCTGTTAAACTGCTCAAATCCCTGTGTGTACTGCAGTAACGGGAGTTGCTTCCCGGCTTCCTACTAGCAGTGAAGACTGAATGAGTATGTGCGGACCTACATGGTTTGTTTTCTCCTGCGTCATGCCACTCTGAATCCCTGCAATGAGAACTGTGATTACTTTGACCTTCATTCTTTCTTTTTTTTATTCAGCTGCTTGTAATTTGCAGGAGACAAGGGTCATTATATACCGGATCTTGTCTATTGACTCCCTCAGGCAAACTAATAAGGCATATAGAATTTCAATGCCAACAGAAGACACTGCAGGTTCATTGCGGAACCCCCAAACAAGCATAATTAAAATCTCTGTGAAAAGATGAAAAACAATCACATGGATTGTAAAATGGTGCCACCTGTGTTTTAAATATTTTTTTCTCTAACAATGTGTTCGTTATTGCTCACAAGAGGCTCATAATGTGATTTGTTTGCCAGGCTAAACCATGCAACATGTCCAATTGAGTGTTGGCCAATGACTAAGATAAAGACACAACCACACAAAGAACTACAGCAGACCCTGATCTTAGAGTCATTTAGACCGGCTGGGCATTAAAACACCTATCGGGCAAAGGCAGAGCAGATAAAAGCAGAGACAAGTATAACAAAAAGAATTGAGATGGAAGTAAACTGATCACCACTTTTATAGAATCCTGTTATTAAGCCTCAACTGCCAATTAAATACGAGAACAGCCTGTTCTCTTGACAAATGGACTTCATTTGATAGTCTGTGGTTTGCTCAGCAGGGTGCAACCATGATTGCACTGGTGGATGGAGTTGTCAGGCCATTTTTGCAGACTAAGTGTAATCGACTATGTAGAGGTAGACCACAGCTTATCATAACTGTTCGCTCTTTGGTAGAGCGGTTCACTTTAAAAGGTACATCAGCTCTGTATCTGATGGTGTGTGGCAGGTATCTTGAAGATTAGATTGTGGTTGCAAGCCCAGAGATGCTTGTGTTGCAGTGTGGTGTCACCCAGGGACAGAGCTGCAATAATCCCATGAAGCAAATACCTCTTTGTCATAATTCGACAACATGCTATTGTCACAGGACTACCTGCTCTGAGTCACTTAGATGATTCATACATCTTTGTCTGTTTACTGGCAAGACACCACAGTTGGGCTTCACGCCCTACAGGGCTTGCTTAGCCAGGGAAGCGGGTGGCATATTGCACCCAGCAGGACAGCTCCTACTGTATGTGGGCCTGCTCGGCAGAGGGATTTGGCCGCCTTGGATTAGCTCAGCAGGGTGAAACAGAGGGATACCGGCAGGGAGGGAACAACAGATAGTGGAGGACAGAGAACCTCATTCTCTACTCAGTACATGGACACATGAGAATCCTGAGAAAAAGTTGCTGAGAATCCTGGTGAGTCTTGTTCATACACTGGTGCACATTTCACACCATGAAACATGAAACTTACCCTCACCTCTGCCATTTGCTATAAACCCCGAGCCACACTAATCAGCGACACATTCGATTTCACATTAATCTTTTGGAAGAGGTCAGCCCTTTTTCACACGTTTGACTTGTTCTCTGTACATTTAACTACAGCTATTCATTTAGATGACCATAATGAGATAAACACATCTCCTTACTCCACAGTCACGCTAATTAAGCAGACTTTTTCCTTCTACAGTGCTGTGCTCTTAAACTGCGTCCAGTGCTCAAAAGCATGTCACCACAGTAATGGCAGATTGGAACTCTCAAGCCAAAAATGAATAAGTAAGTTGAATAGTTTAAAACACACAAACAGGAAAGAAATGCAGAGCCAGTTGCCTCTGACAGACTGCTGGGAAAACTCGTCTTTATTCTTTGCTCAGGCTGGTTCATTTCTGTCCGAGGGATGGATCTAATCCAAGATTGTTTTACCAAACTTCAGATGCAAAGCCTATTTGTTTTCTGACACCAAAGAGGGCCAAGAAAAGGAATCGGGTCTGGACAAATTGGCATCACTCACACAAACGCAGTGGGAAGAAATTCTTAAATGTAGAAGTCTATCTTCAATTCAACTCTCTTTCAGCATCGTTCAGACTTCCTCTGATAACTATTCAATTTTTTT
>NC_048413.1:9666099-9671226 GCF_013103735.1 Etheostoma cragini
ATAAAGTGGCCGGTGAGTGTATTTGAGTACAAGCCAATGCACATCATGTGCTCATCAATGCCAGCAAATCATAGTGTTACTACTGTCTTCTCTTTAGGCTCTTGTAATATGGTTTTGTTTTATTAGAGAGAGAGGGATAATAAAGTATTACGTTGTGAGGTGTATTTGATGCATCCCGTATTCAGGCCCCACATTCCCCCTTCTACCAACATCGTGGAATTCCCAGGGTTCCCTTCCTGCTCTGAAAGCAAACAAAGAAAAACTCTGGAGGCGTGCTCACAGGGCCTGTCCTCCAAAGCTAAAGGTGTTTTTGCCACTTTAAGTAACCATTTTACTCTAAGCAGGAATCAGGACAAATTACTTTGCTGAGCTACGTAAGTTTCCAGTAAGCCTGTTTACCCCTGGAGAGCGACATGGCACCTAGGAAGCAAGATAGGCCCAGATGGATTATTCTAGGCTAATTCCAAGCACAAATCAGCTCACAGCCATCAATAATTCATGTGGAAGTTTTTTGAAAAGTAAACGCTACTTAACCCATTAAGATTTCAGATTGGCACAATGCTATAACGGCACAAATACTGTACGCAACTCAACTGCACATACAGAGGTCTGTAGCCACTACAGAAAAAAGATAGCTCTCTGTATGTAAATCCAATGCTCATTAGAAGAAGTTGAATCTTTGCAGACCCATAACCAGTTTAACTTGGTGGAGCATTAGCATTAGATTGATGCTAAAGATGACAGTGCAGGGAGGCAATTAGAGGGACAGCTGTTGCTGGGATGTGTTGAGTTTTGTGGATTGATCTTCACTGTCAGCTTTGTTTCTGTGAACTTCAGACACATGGGAGACATGCGCTCTCGTTCAGTCAGTAAATGCTCATAGTTTAAATGATAACGAAACGATGCGCCAACTGTGTTCATTCTCAATCTTCATTTCAATGTCATTTGCACATTGACTTCCCCTTTCTTTTAACCTCAGCCAATTTTCCCTTGTCGTTCTGTCATGTACTTTTTCAAGTTCTGTTTATGGTATTGAGGCTGAGGCGAGTTGCTGGGTTTGCGGTATGTTAGCGTTGCTTTTAGCAATTCCCCGTCCTCAGCACTGTAATTCCCACCTGAGCAATACGAGATAGGGAGTGTTCTCTGTCTAATACTCATTAGATAAAGAGGAGGTTCATGTGCTGTACTTTGACCAGTGGTGTTACAGTCTGTCTGTATATTTCTCTCTTCCTCTCATCTTGCAATGCTCTGGAGATGGTCTACTCAGTACAAACAGCATCTGTCCGGGAGAATAACAACATCTATAATCGTTCCCCAGAGAGACTGGAAAACAGTTTTTCTTCTATTATTTTTTTTACTTGGCAACTTAATATTTCTGATATGATTTATAGACACCATACACTGGGGTTTCTCTAAAAGCAACAGTTTCAAGTTATCAGTGATAAGAATTTGACATTAACGCTTGTATAATACTCTCTTTGGGACATGTAAGGAAGGGAGGACCCAAACGCAGAGACAGGCAGACAGGCAGGATTGTTCAAAGTTAAGGATTTATTAGACCAACAACACAGGGAATACAAAAAGGAATCCACAACTGCAAACACAAAGTCAAAAATCCAAATCTAAAAAGTCCAAGAGAAAAGGCAAGACAGGAACAGGAGTAAACAACAGGGTCACAGAGGCAGGGAGAAACTCACAGGGGACTACAGGCCACTGGAAAGGGTACAGACGTAGACAACTCCGACAGGAACACACACACAGCAACACATATAAACTACCAAAAGGATCTGACAAGAGACAATGGAAGCACAGAGGTTAAATACAAAAGGTAACGAGGAAACTATGAACAGATGATACAACAGGTGAATACCATCAGGGTGAGGACAACAATCACAAAGGTGGGAAACACAAGGTAGGTAGTAAAAGTAGAGACAAGACAGCCCAGAAAAATAAAACAGGAAACAGAACATACAGACACTCACAAGGGAACACAAGACCCGGGAGGAAAACACGGAGAATAACAGAGAGCAACAAAAAGAAAAAGAAGCAGTAACAAATCTGAAACCATAACACTCTTTCCACATATTTTATTGCTTTCCTACATCTTTTGAGCATAGCTGATCAGTCTACCAGATGGGATTCCAAGTGGATTTTGAATCTGAGATCTGCAACAAACAGGGAAAGCTGCAATAGTGTCTTTCCAGCTGTCAAACTGTGTGGCACTCATTCATTTCCTTTAACCTCTCCTTGGATCAGGGAAATAGTCCCTGAACACTAACCGCCTAACAGGTAGAAATCAAACAGCCAGTTCCTAGAGGGAGCAACTCTTTTTTTTAAATCACATGTGAGGGAAAAGGATATTTACATAGGATTGGCTTTTTATGGCAGGTTTTCAGGCATATGGATTTATGTCTGAATTCATTGAGGAGGGAGATCGAACGAGTTGGCGGGTTTCCCGGGTGGATTAAATGCTTACTTTGTACATGTGTGTGACAGGTGAGCGTTAACATACCCGTCTGTGTGTGTCTGTGCGAGTGAACATGTATGGGCACACTCAAGTGTGTGAGAGTTATCACTCTTGCTGTGGCTCCCTCCATTAGTAGGTAGGGATTCCTGTGCTCTGCTCCTAGCCAGAGGAGACCAATTAAAGCCATCAGCCAGCGTCGGGGGAACCGAGCTCTTCTCAGAGCCTGCTGAGCTTGAGAACAGAGGGTTTAGACTGGCTCCATCCTCCTCCATTAGCTCTGCTGTGCCTGCATACAGGCGGTAGTATAGGGAGATTGTGGGACAATTACAGGTATACTACTAAATGATACAGGAATGCTCATAAATTCATTGCTTTCACTTTTTGCAACTGTGTTTTAGTTTTCATGTCATGTAAGCACATTGTATTGCATCTGTTTGCATGCTCCTTTATACATATCATGATAATTGTCTTCACAGTCGACAAGAGGCTGGGTTACATACACTAGCAAAAGCTTAGGTCAGTCTAACATGGGGTTAATAAATGTAGACAAGTTATAGCTCATACTTATTCTTAAGGGCAGCTTAGAGTCTCTGGTGTCAGAGCCTTTGGGCTTTGGGAGGTTGTTGACATTTCCCATAGGCTTTATGGGTAATTCATACCACATACATTCTACCTGTTTAAAATGTCTCTCACCTTTTTCAAAAAAGAGAATAACAAGTACTACACAATAAGTACATTTCTCTGTTACGAATACATTTTTTTAATCCAATAGAGAATAAACTCAGATGTAACTTGCTCCCATTGTTCATAAGAGTGAAGTGAGAAATCCAAACTCTCCTTTTCGCATGGCTTTATTTCGTTAGATGGACAAAATCTTTAAAAACAATTATAATTTTTTTCTTCGTTAGGAGGATGCTTCCTTGAAAACCTTTAAAACAATCCCATCTCCCTAGTAGAAATGCAGAAAGAAGTAGTAGGGATTCAACTCTGTTTGTGGCCTTCCCAGTGGGTGTTATTAGTGATGCTTGGCCATGCTTCGGGGCTTTGTTATTGCATGGAGACCGGATATGTCATACCCTGTTACAAAATAAGGCCCCAAATATGAACTTCCTCATTCCTTCTCCACCAATCCCTCCCCTTCCCCTCCTGCTCTGCCCCTCTGCCCTGGGGATAAGAATGGTGGAAATAGAGCCCGTTCCATAGTGTCTACTCAGTAGGTCATAACTTGCCGCTCAGATAAAGAGCTCCCTTCATTAAAGTGGCTGCTCTCTTTCTCCACACAAGTGACACCTATCTCCCGGGAGCGCAGCAGTGAACTACAAGGTTAAGGCTACAGCCACAGCTTTTGCTAGCTCTGATTGGCTCCCTCCAAGCTATTTGGACCCCCTCTACACACCAGCTCCTTAAACCTCATTCTCCACCTGATCTTCATTTATATTAGTGGGAATCCCTAATCTTTTTTTAACTTCACTCATGCATTCCCCTGCTTTCCTTTGAATACACTAACTCATCTCCTCTATTATCTCTTTCACCTTCACCTGCCCATCTCTATCAGCTGCCCTAATTACACCTCTGCTCTTTTTTCACTGCTGTCACTTTGGTGGTTTCCCCCTGACTCACTTTGACTTTCTCTTTCCCAGGCACATTTCCATCAGCAGCTTTGATCATTTGTCTCTCCTCTACCCATCCTTTGCCATCTATTCTCCCATGTCTTTCCTGTTCTGTCTCTTCAACGGGTCTGTGAAGTCCCTAAGAACTGGAAGTCACTGATGCGTGTACCGGTCAGCGGTACTCATGGGTAATGTTTAGATCATTCATCCTCTGGACAGGTATGTAATAGAGGCGGGATGGAGGGGAGAATGGGGACAGTGGGAGATCTCTGGAGCTATGAGAATCAATTTCATTGGGAATCACCGGAGCAAGAAGCAGAACCTTTCTCTTTGAGCTTCTCTCTTTCGTCCCCGCTCATTCTATTTTTCTGTCTTTATTTGCCCACTCTATTTTATTCCTCTTTGACTGCTCATGCTGATCAGCTCACAAGACTCTTTAGCATTACACTAGCCTAGCAGCAGGATAAATCCCTACACACATTAGAACACAAGCCATTCCTTAAATTAACCCCTTGTCTTGGCTCCAGCAAGAAAATTGTAGTCCCATCTTTAGAACTGGAGAATAAAGGAAACACACTCTCTTTTCTCCCTTCCACCATATCTCCACAGGCACGGTAGTGCAACAGAGCTAACAAAAAAGAGAAAGAGAGAAAAATCCTGCAGAGATTGTTTCTCTAGTGCTACTAAAGCTGGCCATGGCGAAAGCCCTGCTACACTTGTACTGGACATTCAGTGGAGACAAACAGCCCTAATATGAGACTTATAGTCAGCTGTCAAAAAGAGCTTTGGTTTAAACAGCCCGACATGCAAGGCAAGGCAGCTTTATTTCTATAGCACATTTCAGCAACAGGGCAATTCAAAGTGCTTTACACAAAATCAGTTAAAAAAAGGACCTGAAGTTTTCTGGGAGTTTGTTCCATATATGAGGAGCATAGAAACTGAACGCTGCTTCCCCTGTTTAGTTCTGACTCTGGGGACAGAGGGTAGACCTGTCCCAGATGACCTGAGAGGTCTGGGTGGTTCATAGTGTAGTAGCAGATCAGAAATGTA
>NC_048413.1:9671326-9717330 GCF_013103735.1 Etheostoma cragini
TATGGAGGCACTGACTGTCTAATATTCTAAATTTTGTCTTGGAAAAAAGGAGGCAAAGTCATTGCAGGCCTTGGTACTGCAAAAACAGCCCGACATGCATGCACTTGGTACCTGTAGTCTGTAGCACGTGCATGCTAATGTCTTTCATGGCATGACCATCCAGCACAGGATCCACTTCATAAACTGAAATGAATGACTATTGGCCGACTAACACACACCATTTGACCTAGCACAGTGGAGGTAACGATGATGTGGGAGACAAGGAAAATTGCTCATCAATCACGACCACGGATGGTCAGGCGCTCTCATCTTGTAGTACTAATGTTCAGTGAATTGATTATGGAATGATGAGGTGGAGTAAAATGCTGTGGTTCCCGCATTTGTTGCAGACTGAACTATTTTTAAATTATTTTTTATTTATGATGCCCATAAAAGGTTTGCACAGATGTTGATGTTTTTACACAATCCCTGCAATGGAGTGTCAATGTTGTGTATTGTCTCTTATTTGGAAAGGAGACAGTGATAAAGGGAGATAAAGAATGTGTGTGGGAGAATTAAAAAGATAAAGATAGAGTAAGTAAAAGACATAGAGCAGGCAAGGGAGGTTTTGCCGAGTGGGTTTTTCCACTCTACTAGTGCAGAAATGATGCATAACTCCACAGTATGCCCTTTAATTGGTGCTATTAATATCAGTTAAAGTTTGAATACCTATTTATTAAAACTTAAACTTTTTTTCTGAGACCTAATGTGAATAGCATTATGAATCTCAAGGGCTGTGCTCTATAAAAAGGCTCCGACATAAATTATTAATGCCCTACCACTTCATCTGCAAGATCTCACTCCTACAAGATTTGTGAAAAAGGAAATAGCCCAAAGGTCTAATATTAGGATGAATTTTCAACATTAAATACTCTACATGCGAGTTCCATATTTCTTGAATAATTCTGTTAAAGCTGTACACGTCACCTCCACATTGCTCGGGAAGTTTTAGCGGCGCCCTTATCTTCCTCATCATTAGCTTGTGGGACCTGTCAGGAGAACTCCAGTCTCCAAACTGGTCATGTATAAATTGTAAACAGTGTGGAGGAAGACATAGAGGAATCCTAATGTACACAGCAGGCTAATTTGTCTGTTTATATCATTAAGGCATTCTCCTCTGTCAGAGAGTGTATGATGTGAAAAGCCCTTGCACTTATCTGCTGAAAAAATATGAACAGAGAAACGTTTTAGGGAGCCACAGATCAAGTTATCCCCGGTTCTTAGAGTTAATTATGGTTCAAAGATTAGAAACATTCTGCTCTGACACCGAGCTATCCGTAGCTTACAGTTTGAACTTTACAAAAAGTTTTTAAGTACATTTAGCGGGCAACAGACGCACCAGCTGTCTGAAATGCCTTCATATAGCTTGGGAAGGGAAGATTAAACAAATAGATACCAGATAAGCAGAACAGAGATCTGTGTGGCCATTTGTGACAACACGGACGTATGTATTGCATTAGCTTGAGGAGGGAGGACGGATTATTGTGCTGGACAGACAACAGCCTCTTAACATTTATGAGAATAAAATATGCCTAGTTCACATGGATAATAGAAACAATGAACAATGTTAAAACTTAAAGGTCCCATGGCACGAATACTTCACTTTATGATGTTTTTTTGAATTAATATGAGAAAGAGAGAGACATCATGGCTTTCAAACGAGCAAAGGGCAGTTGGTCAAGGCCACACCCATCCACTTTGTCCTCCCCCCTATAGAAGAGGCGGAATTTTGGGAAAGAGACTTCAGATACAGTATTAGGGGACCACTAAGGTCTATATAAAAGAGACTTCAGGTACAGTATTAGGGGACCACTCAGGCCTATATTAAAGAGACTTCAGATACCGTATTAGGGGACTACTCAGGTCTATATAAAAGAGACTTCAGGTACAGTTTTAGGGGACCACTACGGCCTATATAAAAGAGACCTCAGATACAGTATTAGGGGACCACTAAGGCCTATATAAAAGAGACCTCAGATACAGTATTAGGGGACCACTAAGGCCTATATAAAAGAGACTTCAGTAACAGTATTGGGGGACAGCTAAGGACTATATCAAATAAACTTCAGATACAGTATTAGGGGACCACTAAGGCCTATATAAAGGAGACTTCAGGTACAGCTTAAGGGGACCACTAAGGTCTATATAAAAGCATCCAAAAAGCACCATGTCATGGGACAATTAACATTTTACAGGTTGATGGAAAGCATAATATGAGTTGTGTGGTGGCATCTGATGGTTTCGGTTGGGATTCAGGTTTCCATTAATAGGCCGTTGCCCCATGTGGGTCCACCGCCACTACACTAAAAGTATTTGATTGACTTGCCTGGTTAAACTCGCAGGCATAATAGGACTTGCATCTGACTCCTCCATGCTCTACTTATTTATCTCTTTTCTTTCTTGTATGCTTGATCAACTCAACTCCCAGTATTCTATTTCATCACTCTTCTCATAGTGGTCCCCTGCACCTCCATCTCCACCTCACGGTTTCAGCTGGAGAGTATGAAATGAAGCTTGTATAATTAAATATTAACAGCCTGCTGATGAGGGGATTGAGTGCCAGGGTGGGAAGAGGAGCACACCACTGAAGCCTCTGCCCTACTTCTTAATGTTAATGTCCACTGGGAATTATTCATGTATCAGCTAACCTGAACTGGCACCTAAGAAGGCACAGGGGTACCAGGGAGCTGTGCCAGAGTGGCACTGTCTGAGCCAGGGTCAATCAACATTAATAGAAATCCTATTGGGGGATTAGAATTCCAGGGTGGAGGAAAGCTTTCATAATTAATTAGCCTGTCAGATGCTGTTCTTATGTTTGGATGAGAGTTCTAAAAAGGGATGTGGCTGCAGTATAAAGTTTAAGCTAAAGTGCAAATTGCATGTGGATAGGTAATTGTCAACATGCCAGTGTCTTTAATAGACCAGAGAGTGCTGAATTTTTTATTTGATTCAGAAATGAAGCACCAATTAGCTCATAACAGGCCTTGATTATTCATTTATTTCTAACATTGTCATGAGCCCTAACTTTTACCCAGATTTTGATGTTGGCAGTCGTGAACGAAGCCGGATGACTTTTTATGAGGAAGTGCTTATTTTAATTCACTAGCTAATATCATATTTGTCTTCAGCTGACTCACAGCTTAACATGTAGCAATAGCAGGGGAAATATGTAAACCCTCCTAGAGGACAATACATGTTCCAGTTCTGGTGTTTGTTGAGGCATTAACGTACACAAGTCCTCATAATCTCAACAATTAGACTTGATTAAACCAGGTTTATGCAGTATATGAGCAGTGTGAGTGCATCAGCATAATGTGCCATGCCGTCTTTTAGTTTCATTGTACATCATCGCGATGTGCAACAAAGAGGAGATTTTAGAAATGAGTCCCTCATTATAATATGAAGGATTCAAAGACGTGGTAAACTTGAGGCAGAGTTGTGCTTACTGTTTGAGTGTTAGTGTTGTGCTGCGTGCTAAAGCTCTCTCTGGTAGTCATTCTGGTTCACTCAGGCTATTAAAGATCTCTCTGCTAGCACCTCATTGAGCAGAGGCTTTCTTTGTGTATTGGTGTTTTGCTCTGTGCATGCGTGCATTGGGGTTGTCTTTAAAAGCAGACGTGAGCAACGTTCCCCGCCACTGCCCCTTAATTTCTCTCCGTGAGACATCCGTGTTCAGAGTGAACGCATCACGCAGCTCAACGAGGCTGTGAAGCAATTAGGGCTCTCCGCTGCCCCTGGCGTGTCAGCTCCATTAAATAAAGGTTCCAGCAGCCCTAGGCGAGCTACAACGGGGGAGAACACAGAACAGACTTCAACCCCAGCCGCTCCTGGAATTCAAAGGATTGAACACCCACTAACCGTCCCCTCCCTGGCTGAATCACAGAACCCGGTAGAGGGAGTGGGTAGTGGCTGTGTGAGTTTGTGTGGAGTGTGTGATCTTCCATCTAGGAGTGACCACCCAGTGAGGCTAATGCCCCCCTGTGCATTTTGCATCTCCTGCTGCGTGAGCATGTTAACCAACCTACACACAACATCTATGGCATGACAAACTTGTTTTGGTTTCACTCTTGCTTTATTCCCATAGCTTTTAATGTCTTAACTCAGTGAAGCAGATGCTGGACTTTTATTTTCAGGCTGAAACTGGTTGCCTGGGTGAGTGCTAACATAAAAAGACTTGAACCTAATCAGATATCAATCCACCAAAAGTGACAGGTGACTTTTTATCTCCATCTCTCACCTGCTGCTCCTGGCTGATTACCATTTATCTATGCAGACAGACACGCCTGCCATCCTCACACACGCATACCTCAGGATGCACAGCAAGTAATTATCCCGCCCTGTGGTTTCTCATCAGGGCCACAAACTCACCTCAAACTTAAAACTTAAAATAGCTGATGAAGGTCTTCTGCATGACACCACACATTTGTCCCCCTTTGGACTTTTAAATTCCAAATGTGTTCATTATTTGTTTTTAAAATGCCTCCCAGCAGCTCACAGGAGGTGTTTGTTATCTATATAAGGAACAAAGTTGAGCCAGAGAGAGATATTGGCAGCAAAAGAGAAGGATAGATGATTTCCCCTGGTACTACTAAGGCTTTAAAGAGTAGCCTAAACATAATATTAGTGCTTACCTATTGATGTCTAGGGTTTTGGGGGCCCAGTCACACTCAGTATTACTATGGGATGCACAGCTCCAAATAGCCCAACAAACCACTGCTAATAACATTACTACTACTACTACTTCTTCATCCATTCATCATCAGGATTATCAAATGGCCATTTTCAAAGCACATTAAGTGACTAAATGATAAAAAATGCAAGGATTAAATTAACAGGAATAAAACAAAAATGAGACATATCATTAAAAAAAAACATAAAAAGGCACTTCAAGGACTATTAAGTAAAGATAATTATGTAAATGTTTTTTTAAAAATGGGCTTTAAAAGATGATACTGACGGAGCCTGCATTCATTAGGAAGTCATTCCAAAACCAGAAACTCGCTGCTGGCACAGACTCAATAATCTCTTGATTCAAACACATCAGGAGATGTCTTTGACAACAAACAGTCGTTTTCATTTCTGTTTTTTTTATTATTATTTTTATTGTTGAGATAGATCAAGGTGTGTATGCTGATGCCAGTACTTCAGAAGTGTTTGTGTGGGTTTAATAGCAATATTGCTTGTTTTGGTGGTGTTGATAATGTGATCCTGCTAATGACAGTGGTAATTGCAGTGGGAGAGAGAGGACTGGCCTGTTTGTTGCTGAGCTTGTAAAAGAATGGCTGAACATGCACCTGCCATCTCCAGAGATACTCATTAAAGAGGAGAGATGCCAAGTCTCAACATCTCAGTTCCCCTTTCAGACACACAAACTGTACACAGTGTAGGTACACACGCACACCCATACAAGCACACACACTCAAACACACATCCCCCCTCTCCGTCCTTTGGTATGATTTTAATTTTCTGTCCAATTTGCCAATTCCTTAGAAACAGAATTAAACATTTTGCTCCTCAGCTGCAATGAGAGGGAAAGGCGGGAATGCAAGTTAAGGTGTGAAATTACAACCTAACACTATCTCCTCCTCTTCAGCTTACAATCAGGGCAGCAGCAGCTAATGCCAAGGAGTACTGCCTGACTCACCTTACTATCATTAGCTGTTTTCAGAAGCTTCTCCAAATATATACTGATTGAACGAGATGAAAAAGAAGCATGTAAGTTTGAGTCAGTCTACGGACCTGTGCTCGTGGGCAACCATGTTGATTGATAATGGCAGATCAAAGCATGCTAAGTGGATAGTATGTGAAGAGTGGAATAAGATGTGCTTGCTCATTGCGGACATATTTGCCAACGGCTCCAATGAGATTGCACCTCCTGTCACAATTTGCATTCATTGCTATGCAGCATGTTTAGTTTGTGTTTAGCCCTAATTCCACATGAAAAAAGCAGCATGTAAATAAGTTAATTCAAGTAATTATGGTTACTCACTCTAATCAACCCAAACGTATTGAAAGTCACTTGTGTATATCTTAACAAGAGTCCTTGAGCCTGTGTGTGCGTTGGTGTGGAATTCTTGACGGTGTGTGCTCTTTCATGAGAGCAGAAAGCTCATGAAGGCCGAGCATGTGAATAGAAAAGGATTTCGAACTTTAAACCCTTCCATCTAATTGGTCTGCCGATTCTTTTGACTTCCCGCTGCTTCTCTGCTGTTCCAGCACAAGCCCTTTTCCACTCAGTGGATGAAAGAGCGCTCTCTCTGAATCTGTCACTTCGTCTTTTACTGTCAATCACTCTCACTATTCTCTTCTTCCTCTTTTAACTCCCTTATTTCAGCCTTTTAAAGGTCCTTGTCTCTATGACCCACCCACCAACCCCTCCTCCCTAAATCATTTGTTCCATGCCTTTGATTTCCTGCTTGAAGCAAGGAAATGAAAGGTTAGGAACTGTGATTGTTAGTGGCTCAGTTCCGGTGTGCCTGCTTTAGGCCTGTCAAACGACCTCTTTAAAGGTTCGACAGGAAGAGCAGAAGACATGGATGAAAGAGCAGAGGATGACATTTGTCTCTCACAAAAGTTAAGCATCTTAATTTTTCTACATTTTACTGTTTTCTATGTCATGCCCTGTCTCTTGACAGCATGTTTTTCCCTTTTCACATCTTCAAACAATGTAACAAATTATAAGTATGTATCTGACTGCGTGTGTGTTTTCAAACAGTTTTCATTTTTAAATGTAGTCTTTACTTTCTTCCCCACTTCTCAAAGGAAAGGAAATACCCACGGATCGTTTCTACAACCATCTTCACTACTGAGTTTCCTTCACATTGGGGGTTTGCAAAGAACAGATTGATCCCACTCACTTTGTGTCTTTGTGCTGCCTATGATCAAGACATCTTAAATACTGAGAATAACACAAAAAGAAAGTAATGAGGCACAGATAGGGCAACCAGAGGTTAAGAATGTAAGGAATGAGACAATAGTGTTAGGATACAACATACAAAGCTTTGTATTTCAAAAGGTGTGTTAAGCCTTTTTCTTCCGTGTGTGTGTGTATTAGCAAAAAAGCAGCAGTGAGAAAGTGTGGAGTATTACATTTTTACAGAGCAGTTTTCACAAATAGAGGGAAATTGCCTGAAAATGATGGATGGATGGATGGATGGATGGATAGATAGATAGGTAGATAGATAGATAGATAGATAGATAGACATTCTTTTTTTAGTTGAAATTGAGGCAAGATAATTTTGCTGACATTGAAGCACTTTTTCCTGTCTGGTTCCCCTCCGGCCAGGACTGGTCATTTGGCCACCATGGCAACGAGGACCTTACCCTAGTCCCATTTCTGCCCGAGACTACTTCACCCTGAAAATGTCATATCTAATATTGACTCATTTTCACATGAAACTTTAATAAGCTGTCAGAGAGGGGAACCCAACCAGACACTGCCATAAAGGGTATATGCGGTCTCAAATTATTGGCCTTGTTCTTCTTTTCCAGACCCATCCACATTCCCTTTCTCTCTGTTACAATCCCTTAACGTATGGCTGTGTAATATTTCATAGCATTTTCTGTGATGCTACTTCCCCTCTCTTTTCCTTTGTTGTCTGCCCTCCTGCTGTCATCTGATTGATGCCATTGCGAGTGTGCCGCGTACTTCATTACTCTGATTTTACCATGTCTCAGGTGAGCTTCGCACCGGGGAGATGGTGAAGAACTAGAAATGTGTCAGTGCTGGTTGGGGGCATTGTGCCCTACTGAGAAAATAAAATCACCCATGTAACGTCAGAAAATTGCCTTCTGTCAGTACTCCTGTGACAGTAGACGGGGAGAAAGGGTTGTATGGAGACCATTCTAGGAAGCTAGTGGAGACAAAATATTCACATTGACCGCTGAGGCTAAAGGACGAATATGCGGTGTGGTGGAAACATGCATATCAATCCTCCTGGACACACAAATTATATCTTGACAGGAGTTGCAGATGGCAGAGGTGATACATTATATTTGGGACTGCTTAAGACTCAAATGCCTTTAACTCTTGCAATATCTGTTGGAGTGTTTTCTATGGAGCTTGCAGCACCTTGATAAAAAAACTCTCTGTAGACTTGTGTGCAGTGTAATTACAGAGTTAGTTGAGCACCACTCTCTTATCTCTTCTATTGGGACAAGAGTCCAATGAATGGACCCCTCTGTTCCCCATCCTCTCCAGCAAGGAACACATCACTATCAGTAATAGATTTGCTCTCAGTCGCTCTCCCTCTTTATATCTTCCTCTACCCCCCTCTCTCTCACACACTCTTCCTTCCCACTCTCTACTTCTTTTTATCCAGCTGCTTTCAGTCATGGAGTCTGTAACATTGCTGTGGTTCATTTATCTGTAAAAGAATGTACTTACAGGCTTTCTCATATAGCTGCCCGTGCATGTTGACTCTGCTCTATGTTTTAGGTGACATTGTTTACTGCAGCGTGGTGTTAAGCTGCCTTGCTATCTAATCCTTAGCACCAAGGGGAAACCTTTTCCAACATTTTTTTACTCAAGTAGTGTAGTTTGTGTGGCCAGCAAAACCTCTCTTTAGAGTTCAATCTGCCATTTCCAACCAATCCCTGTGATCCCTGCTGCAGCTGGTCCACAGGCTGTATGCAAAACGTTCTACATAAAGCATCGTAATGCTGTGCTGGCCATGTGACATACTGAGATTGTTGGGTCTTTGTAAATTATAGACCTACTCTATCTTTAAAGTGTCTCGAGATAACTCTTGCTATGATTTGATACTATAAATGAAATTGAATTGAATCGACTGCTTTTCTTCCTACAACTAGAAAATGTTACCAAAACAAGTGCACAGAATGCTTGAGCCCATTTTACAGAAAACTCAGTCATAAACATAATGCCAACATATTTAAATGTCAAGTATGTTCATATTACTGTGAATTTCTGACTCGTGTATTGCTTCGTCCTCTCAAGTGTGGGTGTGTGTGTGCCTCACTGCAAGGTCTGTTTGTGCATTCAGTAGGAACTAAAACACAAATGGACTGTGAATTTTGTGTTTACAAAAGCCTTCACTGCTTTTTTGCCTATTTCTTTCTGCTGAGGACAGCAATGGGTGTCAAAACATGGTAGAGTTTGACATCCTGACGTTGCTTGAATCTCAGGCCAGAGGCTGTCGGTTCACTGAGAGGGAGAGGGAGGCTCAGCGCCTCGTTTAAAGGCCTGTCTGTTTGACATCGCTTTCTCTCGCCATCTGAATGCATTATCTCCATTCTTATGCAAAGCCTGTAGAGCTCTGTCAATCAGAGTGTACAGCCACTGTGTTTCTATGCCTTTGTATCTCTGTATGTGTGTTTTTCAGTACTTGCACCTAAAAAGCATTGGTGAGACCTGACAATGAAGTCACAGCAGTTTTAATTCAGTGAGGAATCTTAATGAAGTACAGCTACATGTCTTCTAGCTTTTTATTTCAAAAAGAAATAGCACTTCTCCATTTGAGGAGAAGCCACAGGAAGAGAGGCGGAAATAATGCTGTACATGTCTTTCTCTGACGTTCTCTGACACACCTTTCATTTGGAATATCTATAATGAATGGCTTCTGGCTACTCTGACAGTGTGAGAGGGAAGGGGAAGAGTCTGACATTCTCCAGTGTTTCCTCTAGAATTTATTTCAGCCGCGGGATGGTTGTTCAACGTCAAAAATTAACGTTACCTGAAAACACAGTGTAGTTTCTCTTTCTAGGATCTCACCTCCCACTTTCAGTCACTATGACCGCTACGGTCAGAAACATTGGGCCAAACTTTGCTGTCTACAGGTGTACCCGCTAACGTTAGCTACCGACTGTTACCTTGAAACTATCCAGCAAATATAAGGTACCATTAGGGAGATTATACCTGAAACCGGTGATTTAACGTCGCCGCTCATTTTATACACAGTTTAATAAAACAAAATGAGTAAACATTAGTAGCTACGTTTTTTATGTTGGTTTTGAGCAGCGTGCACCTCCAGTGACTTGGAAAACGGTTTTAAAACAGTAGCTAACAGGGAGGCCGAGGGAGTTAGCTTCTTGTCTCATCTGGGGTCTGATAAACAGTTAATTCATCATATTCAGTGTCCACAATGCTATTTCAATAAACTGTAGCTGTCATATTTCACGGGACCCCCGTGAGTTTGATCTCATGTTGCAGCTTTTGTTGCCGTTTGTCACTTTGCCTAAGATTGAGTGACAAGTAGTACTCCCCCTGTTTACTTGGTTGCCATGACTGCAGAGTCGTGTAATCACGGCTTTATGACCTTTCATAAACACCTGAAGGAGCGGCGGTGTACATAGCGGAAACCCTGTTGTTCTTCTGGCCTATACCATGGCGGCAGAGATTTTACCTGCATTTCCACATAAACACACTGCCACAGCCAGACCCAATGAGACATGCTTAGTTGACTCCATTGACATTGTCCTACTTTTTGCTGCATATTAACCCCAACGATGTGCTAACACATACAGTATCCACTTTAAAAACAGTATAATCTTGTTGAGGGTTGAGATGGGTGGTGAGGAGAGGAGGAGGAGGCAGTCGGGCAGGTGTATAGCGGTTTATTGATAAACAGTTCAAAAATCAAAAAACACTTCAGCAGTCCACGCAGCTGAAGGCAATACCAAAAAACAACACCAAGTCAACAGAGGAACGAAGACAGGGGATACTTCGTGGGGAGAAGGTCCAAGGGAACGGGGGAAAAACCAGGAACACGTAGACGGGGCAGGGAGCAGGCAGGCGAACCACGACGGACTGGCAGACAGACAGTGCAAAAGGGAGACGGCAAAACTGGCAAACTCACAGGGAGACGGCAAGGGTGACAATCTCACAGGATGACGGCAAAGGCAGACAAACTCACTGGATGGCAAAGCTGACAAACTCTCAGGACGACAGCAAAACGATCTGACACAAGACAAATGGAACACAGGGGTTAAATATATGTGGTAATGAGGTAACGGGGAACAGGTGAGACATCAGGTGAATCGCATTAGGGCGGGGCAGGACAATCAGACAGGCACAAAGCAAAGCTGGACAAGACTAGACAAGACATGAAACACTACTACCAAAGGGGAGAAAAACGGGAAAAAAACACAGGGAAGGCCAAATGGGAAAATAACCCCAAACCACAACATAATCTGATGGTAAAAGACAGCAGCAATGCCAACACAGTGTTTGTGTGCACAATTGTCAGGTGTTTGCTGTCTGTTGTGACCAAATTGACAAAACGTGAGGTTATTGAGAGGGGTGTTATTGTTAAAGCTGTGTGAGTCAATGCTTTGAAAGCTGTTCACCCTGGGACGCCCCGGTAGCTGCACCTGGTGTAGGCCCATGGCCCAGGTCCGACTCTGACCCGCATCTTCCTTTGCTGCATGTCATCCCCTCTCTCTCACTCACCTGTCAACCTTCAGCCTTACTATCACATAAAGGCAAAAGCCCCAAAAATAACCTCCCTCCCCCACATCCCAAAAGAAAGAAGTGTTTACCCTGTTAAAAACCGTGGGGATTTACACGCATCCTTTTACTTCTTTTTCTTACATTTCTAACTTTCAAGCAATTAATGTGAGAGTAAACGTGCTGCCTCTGTGGATTTCTAATAGCCTGTCCTTGACTCACTGAAAAGATAGATGAAAACAAAAAAAATGTGCACTGACTGTTTTGGAGAGTAGAAAACAGTTAATTGAAACTGGGAAAGAGGCGATGTGTACTCTGTCTCCACATCACAGTTCTCTCTAGGAGCACTGTCTAACAAATTGTCTGTCGGCTAATAATGTAATAACACGGCTGAACAAAGCATTCTCTTCAAAGACATGGCAGGAATAGGATGTGGAGAAGAGAGTTGTGTTAGCTTAATTTTACCTCTTACTTCAGACTTGACAGTTTTTTATCAACAATGGTTCAACACGGATGAGAAAATCTTGTCTATGGTTCTGTGGTCAATCTGCTCACTGTCCAGCTATTTGCTGAGCGGCGCTGTACATGAAACGAATGTTTTCCCCTGTCTAAACTGCTATACTATAAGAAGGGCACTGTGCTTGCACAGGCTTGTTTTAAATTCCAGAAATTTAAATATATCACATTCATGCTTTCAGCAGTTTAATGAAAGAGGATCTGCTTCAGGAATACATTTCACGATTGAATCTATAAGGCACAATTTAAAATTAAACATACTTTATAATTTTCAGTCGTTCTTTTCGAAAACTTGGTTTCCTAATTGAAATGCTTTGTCCTTAATTGAACTTTTCTAAGCCCACTTCTGTTCATAAGGGAGCTTTATTTGTGCCGTAAGTTTTGTTTTGCATACATTATTAGGCTTCCAACTTTTGATTACATGTGGTACACACTTGTATAATACAGTGACTGAGGAGGAGCAGATGAGTGAAGAAAGAGAGAATTCACACCATGAGGAAATGAATGTTTGGGTTTATTAACTTTCACGCTCACAGTAAAAACTAAGTAGAAGCAGAATTTACATTAATAACAATAGAAATATATCTATATTTATACATGATTGGACATTATAAAAATATAAAATATGTACCTTTATCTATATAAACACATGTTCCCACATTTATGTTCCTACGTACACATTAACAAATACACACATACATTGTTGATGTTGGGGATGAAAAATATAACAGAAATTGGGGGATGTGAGGGTAATGTCCCAAAGATGCTTGCCGTGGTAATAAAACAAAGCAAGCTGCAGCACTAGATTACATACCGTATATATTTATAATATATAATATACAGTAAATGTATGTGCACGGTTGTTTTCAGAGCTCTGTATTACATAGTTCCAGTGTTTAATTACAGCTGTGGAGAATGAACAGACCAGGCCTATCAGCCTATTCATACTGTTTGTTTGCAGTGTTCAATTACTTACTCACGACAAATAACAATGTTACTTTGAAAATAATACAAATCTCTTTTTAATTAAGCTTAACGTTGGTGCTGGACGCAGGAATCAACCGTGCATGTCCCCTACTGTGACTGCATCTGTTTGTTCTTTTAAAAGAAAATACATTGTGCTCTCACATTTCTTTGGACTATTTGCATGCAGAACTAACACACATGTTGTGGAATCCTATACTAATTAATACAGTAATGATCCAAAGGTTGCCTGTGAGATACAGCAATGAGGTCCGGTCTGTTTAAAACTAACAGAAGCCTGTTTATCACTGAACTTCCAAGGCTTTCAAACTCTGACAAATGGAGGTGATCGTTTTGCTGAGAAAGAGCAGAGGGTGGCCTGAGGCAGAACGTTCACCTTTGACATGGAGAATATATTATCCGAACGACAGCATATTTTCTACTCCAGGAATGTTTATGCTGCGGGATAAAAGTCGGACAATAAGCAATATGCATCCTGATGAAGGCCTGATCCATACATTAAATCCTTATAGGTTACCTTAGATCTGTAGGTCACCGCCTGCCTTTTTACCGCAATTGGATTGAATTTCGTACTTCAAAGGACTTTGCTTTAAGACATGAAAAGAGGAGTGTATGCCCAAAAAGATTGCATAAAGCATGCGGTATAGCCTGTGTAGTGTGTACTATATACAGTAGCTTTGTCAACTGCTATGAAATTTGAAGGACTCTCAGCTCTTTAAATCCTTAAAAGATTTCATCCAACACATTTTCATTTTTATTATCCAATATGCAGTGTCCTTACTATCTCAGATTAGAATTCCCCCATTCTATATTTTCTTTATCCCTTGTGTTTTCTTCCTGTCAACCATGACAAAAAAAAAGTTGTGGGAACATTTTTCCAACATTATTATCGCTTTTTACAAAATTTTTGTCACTTTTTCAATGTTGTGGATGCTTTTTTGGTGTCTTTTACAAAGTTTTTGGATATTTTTAATGTTGACATTTTCAGCTTATTTCGACAGCCCATTTTCTGTGACAAAAAAGAACTGAAAACGGGTCATTTTGACCCAAGGACAACATGAGGGTTATGACTGGTTCACTAGATATTTATCCCATGTTATCGGATAAGCTGCTCAGTGGCTGGGCTGAAGCCTCTCTGCTGTGATAGAGATCCACAAGTGCATTTGCTGGACCAAATTTAAAGCTGCACTAAACAATATTTTTATACTAACAATCGCTCATGTGATTGTGTAAGGTGAACGTGGTTGCTCGTAACTCAATTTTTTTACCTGACTCTGGTTCCACTCAGCTCTACAGAGCAATTTAACAGTTTATTGTTGGTTTACAGGTCACAACTTTACTGTACTCTCATTGCTCTCTCATCAACCCTGTTTCCATCTGCAGTAGGCAGCTGTTTAATGCAGCTGTTAATATCCAATGAACATGATATGTGATATCATGATAGGCAAATTATATTTGTCAAATGACCGTATGGAATGCTTATGTTGTTCTGTGACTTCATACTGTGTAAATAGTCTGTTATAAAAAATATATAAGGTGATAACATGTCAAAGCTGTGTTTATAGCTTAGTCTTCTGCCCCAAAGTGGTCAAATAAATCAGTTCTTACTGCTTTAAGCACACACGTGAATACATCTCTGAAAAAGCCCGGATTCAAAGGGCAGTAAACGTTGAATATATTCTTTTAATTGATGAAAATACATTTTTGAATGGGTTGCTCATTTACATAAAAGGTATTGCTAATAGCCATGATGATTATTCAAAAATATTGGACAAGACAAATCTTTATATTATCTGATGTCTGTAATTTCATTTTAAATGCGTTTCCTGTGTCAGTTGAAGAACTTCAACAGGAAACTGTGTCACAAAGGGACGGATGAATGATGACAGAGTCATGGAGGCAAAGGAGAGGAAAGGAATGACGGCTATATAAAGGAATGTAAACTTACAAGACAACTAGAAAAAATGTTATACATTTTTTCACACACTACAGTACTACAGTAAAATATACACACTTCTTATGCTCTCTGATTTAATCCTCAGATTCATTTCGTGTGCATTAGTCAGTTCTGGATAGGACATCGTCTGCTCTAATCTCTCTGTAATTGCATTTTGGTGACGTGCGTGAGCGCGTGCGTGACACACACACACACACACACACATCTACGTAGACTGCCCTCGACCAATACCATTTTTCAATTAATAAATTTCTCATTAAATACAAAAATTTCAAAAAATCACAATATTCCTTTCAACCAGAGCCCAAGGCAAATTCTTGAAATCATGTATGTAATAATTTAAAATGAATGCAAAATAATTACATTTTTGTTGATAAATAATGGATTCTCAAAATGATCAGATTTGTTTTCTGTTTGGAACAATTTATTATTTAGTAGTTCCAGCTTTATTTTTGCAATGCCAGACATATCTCCACAGTACTGTGTCAGCTATGGAGTAGGCTCTGGCTACACCGCATGTCTATTCTGCCATAGGGGGAAAAGATCTGGCTTGTTTGTATTTTTGTAAACCAATCATAACAGTCCTGGGTGGCATTAAGCCCTGATGGCAGAGAGAGCAAGAGGGGAGGGACCTGCTCGCGTGTCAGGCATTATCCCAGCAATGTACATTTATTGAGCCAGACTATGTCAGAATTAATCAAAACATTGGCCCTGGAAAAAGGTGCCTAACTCCACAATCACAAGATGTCTCAAATCCAAATATTAATCAAAAATAGCATTAATTTTTGGGTGATTTTTGCTTATATGTTTGAATAAAATCCGTTTATTGCTCCGACAGTTATAGCACATGAGGAAAGTTTTGTGTATGTGTGTGTGCGTGCATGCGTGCGTATTAGAGATGGAGAAACGGAGAGAGGAGAAATCCTGCTGAGGCTACGTTTGTCAAGTAAATGGTGACGATGACAGCAATAAAATGGAGATACTAATCGTCATGAAGGCAATAATGGAGTGTGTGAAGTAGCCTTTCCAGCAGACTTGGAGGTTGAGGTGGTACTAAGAGTAACTGCTTTAGAATGGTTATGGCTGTCATTACAACGCCCCTGCATCTCTAACAAGGATTATTGTACAGAAAAGGACGACCCAGGAGACACTTAAATCAGTGTGTGTGTGTCTGTGTGTCTGTGTGCGCACTTGTTTGTACAGTAAGTATCTGTAACCAAGTGTGTTTTATGTTCCAGAATCAAACACTATGAGCTCCTATGTGTTTTATGTGTGTCTGTAGTGCACTCTGTTTTTCAGTGAGCGCTCCCAGTAGTGTCTTTAAAACCGACAGGGTAGGGGAGAAAGCCTGGGAGCGATGTGTGCTAAAAGTGCATGTCATCTTCAATAAAGGATGACAGAGTTCACAGGTCTACAACTGCATCCTGTTTCCTGTACAACTGTAGGCAGCAGCATCATGTAGCACACAGAGTGCCTCTTCACAACAGTGATAAAACATTACTCTATTCATGCAGCGGTGGTGTGAATGCCACTGATGTCAGGGACAATGTTATACGATGTGGTGCACTTTACCAATGTCTGAGGGGAAAATGTGAGCTGCTCTTTCAAATGTTTCGCCTTCATGCTTTCACATTGCGATTCTCTGAATTTACATTTAATCTTACTCTAAAAGCATTTTTTTTAAATTGTGGAGTTGCATTGGTATTTGTGACATGTATTGTTTTCTGCACAGAAACAAACTAGTCCTTCAGCAAGCCATACATACCTAACACACACACACACACACATACAGTATACATACAGACAGGTTTCAAGAGGCAAGAATAAAGAATGAAGCTTATCAAATCATTACCTCAACTCATAATGCATGCATTAGGAAGGAAATTCTGTTTTATACCCTCAAAAAACGTTGGCAGGATTTCCATTTATATGCAGTGTATATATTATCATGTCAGTTCTGTGTCCTCTTCAGCATGTTGCTGCATTATTTTACCCTGCTCTCTTTTAGCTAGAAATTCTAACTCAAGGAAGCTACTTCAAACTGCTGAGTATGTTATAAGCCGGCCATAAAACCTTTAAAAGCAAAAAGAATTGTTGATGTTCTTGCTTTCTGTGTCTTTTTTTGTGGGCTAGATAGGCTCTCACAAATCAATCCCGAGTCAGAAATACTATTTAGAGTGACATTTGTCAGTTTCAGAGCTGCGCTGAGCCTGCCAGACAGTTAATCTGCAGGGAAAGGCTGAGAGGACTTGTGAGGCAGAAGATAGCCACCTCTAGGCTGACAGAGCCTATCTTAGCTCTGTCTGTCGGCACGTGTCATCTCTATCTCCCCCTTTTGTACTTTGTATAGCTTGTGTACACTGTAAAAGGCACACACTGACAGGAGGACACACACTGAGGGGAACAGATATTCAGGCACACTTGCCCACAATTTCCATCTCCATTTTTTACACGTGCAAACTCACACAGGCATGTATGCACACACACACACACACACACACACACACACACACACACACACACACACACACACACACACCAGAAAATGACATGCCTGCTGACACATGTCCTCACTTAAATACAGGCAGTGGCTGCCAAGCTCATTAGATGTTATATCTCCCGGAGATCGCTCCATTTTGGAAACATGTAGCCCATTGAAAATGGGCAGATTAAGCTTTTTGGCTGAATGTAAGCATAAGGCAGAAGCTGTGGTGTTTTGTATCTGTGTTAGAGAGAGAGAGAGAGAGAGAGAGAGAGAGAGAGAGAGAGAAGCTTCTGACTTATACTGTGATTAATTTCAGCTCCTGGGGCCTGGTCCTATCTGCTCCTGTTTACTGTGTGCATCTCTGATATCATCTGGACAGGAGGCACACTTAATTGTTCTGGTGTAGCCTGTAATTCTTTTGGCTCCTGAGATCTGTTGCAAGGACAATTCAAGTATGAATGAGAGCTTCATCTCTTCAATTAATCTCTATTCAGACCGTTTCACTTAACATCCATCTGTTTACCTATTCTTAAAGATAACAAAGCACCTCTACTTTATCTATTTTAAGATATGAAGATATGTTTTATATCTTTTTGAAGATGCAAAGCAGATATATCTGTTTCACATCTTTACCTATATTTAGCAGATATGTTATTTTCAAGATATAAAGTAGATTTATTGTGTAGTTAGGATACAATACAACATATATATTTTAGCATTTATAACAATGAGGCTGATCATGGTAGCTAGATATAAGGTTGAACAAATGTGTTAATGTATTGATTAATTAGTCATTTTGATTACTGTTTAATATGCAACAATGCAAAAGATTCCATATATGAGAATATGCTGCATTTCATGTCTGTTTTATCTAATCTGAACTTGAATTTCTTTGAGGTTTGATGTGACAAAAACAAGCAATTTGAACACAGCACCTTGGGCTTTTGCAACTTCCAATTAGCACTTTTTGTTCTAGGTAATGACATTCTATAGGTTACATGATGAATCACTTCATTGAAAACACAATCAAACAAGAAGAATCAAAGATAGACATTTCCTGTTATATATCCATGCATGCGTGCATTCACACTATTCATTATTCAGACACAAACACACACACACACACACACAGGCCAATGAGCTCACTCGACCCCCTGCCATGTTCTGATTTAAGAGTAAATGCGGCATCATGTTCCCCGTTGCGATAGTGATGGGTAGCACTGCGCCTGCTGCTGCGCACTCCTCGTTTCTCAGCTCCAGATTCTTGGTTTAACGGGGGTGCACCTGGGGGCAGCCATAGAGGGGAGTAGGGGAATCATTGGCTCCTCCATCATCTGGTTACCTCTCAGTGTCTCTCCGCCGCCTTCACACTCTGAATAATGATGCTCCACTCCCCACACAGTGACCCACTGACACACCACACATCTCCCCCTCCACTGCGGCAATCCACTTATTCCATGTTTATTTTTTTCTCTCTGCCTCTTACTTTCTTGCTTGTTTTCGGAGTTCATTTCAGAGAGACACTTTCCATAATTCATATAGATTAATTAAAGCTGCCTTGCCTTTTCTTTCCTTTTCAGCATGTGGCATAATAGGGATAATAGAATGCAGAAAAAAAGCCTGTATTATCAACAGGAAATTCATTGTACGCAGTCCTCACAGACACAGCCAGAAATTGCACATTGTTCTCAGCAGTGCAACCAACCCCATCCCAACCCTTACACCGTCGTCCCGCCCTTTCTCTGCGAAAAACATTTTGCAAGAAATGGCTTTTTTGAGCATATGTCTAGGCTCATTCCTAATTTATTATCACTATTTGTATGAAGCAGATGAAGGGGTATCTATTCTATTGCAGCAGTGTCCTGCAGGGTTGTTAGTGACAGCTCTATTCTGAATTACCATGTGTTCCCAAGCCCTCAGAGGGAATCCAAAAGAGCTGGATTGTCTTCCTCCCAAGAGCGGCCATGGCAAAATCCCATCCCTATTCCACGAGGGCAATGGCAGCTGACTAATAGTAGTCCTAATGGCAGTCCTTTCCACTTGTAGCTATTGTTCCGTGCACACTGTTTGTTTGTGGGAATAGGTGTGTTTTCACTCGAGGAGAAACGCTCCGCTGGGACCATCTTCAAGTTTTGCCAGTAGTAATTGGTACTTAAGATTGGAGTGCTGCTAAGCAACATTAATTGGGAAACGGTCTCTGTTGGCTCAACCGTGACATTACATTTTGTGTGGGTGATAGCACTGATATTGGGTTGGAAAGTATTTTAACTGTCACTGTCATTTCTTGTGTGTTGCTATTAAATACTTTGCAATTGTTTTATAATCTGTTTTCCCATTATGTGTTTTTACATGGTTTAGAAATGTTTTTTATGACATGTTTCTTGTCGTTGCTAACTTTGTTCCATCATATTCATTTCTTTAATTGTGTTTTGCAATGTGGTAATTGAGCCAGTGACTAATCCTGTTCTGAGCCATATGCATTACATGTTGCTTCTCGCCTCCTTTTTCCTCCAGCACTTACATAGAGTAGTCAAGGCCTATTGTCTCCAATCTCATACAAGTTTTCTGGACTGTAACAAGAAATAGATAGATAGAGAAATCAATGTGGCCTTCTCCCTTCCCCTTCTCCTCCTACACAAGCGCACAATGTATGGCAGAATAAACTAGGTGTTTTCATCTTCTGTCCAGCTGTGTGGCTTATACTTTCTGCTCCGTGTTTTTGTGTGTGTGTGTGTGTGTGTGTGTGTGTGTGTGTGTGTGTGTGTGTGTGTGTGTGTGTGTGTGTGTGTGTGTGTGTGTGTGTGTGTGTGTGTGTGTGTGTGTGTGCGCGTGCGTTTGTGCATGCATGCTCGCTCGTGCTTTAGTGTGTGTCTGTCAATGTCTTTTATATGTTGTGTGGAATCTCATCCTTGTTGCACGGAGTAATTATGGTGCAAAGATACACTCATTATGTCTCTTAAGTGTGTGCCACTGCTCAAACTGTAAAGGAAAAAAACAGCCTAAGCAAGCCGAATAGACACAAACAGACGAGTACTCAAATTAGGCTTTTACAGTCTTTATTCTGTTATTCAATATTACCATTTAAGTGTGAACACCCAATTCAGTGTGACGGGGATTTGGTTTTCTACGATAATTTGATTTATAATGGACTGTAGTTGGAAAAGGCTTTTCAACTTGTATTGCTAGTGTAGTCACCTCCCAGAGAGGCTTGAAGCCACAGGCCAGCACTGAATAGTTTCCACAGTTGAAAATTAGAAGCCTCACTTTTAAGTTAAATGTACTGCAACAGAAGAACTTTAAATTGCAAGAATGAGCAGAGAGCGTGTGTGTGTGTGGTGGTGGTGGGGGGGGGGGGGTATGAGTGTGTGATTGTCTGTAATGTTTGGGGCATTAATCATCCACAGTCCGTCCTTACCTTTGAACCTGCCTTTTAATTGAATCTGCACCTCCTATTCCACTCCAGCCTTTTTTCATCACCTTCCTCTTGAATGGCCACTGGACCTAAACTCTATGATATTGACCAAGTTGATGATTTGTTAGTTTATGTTGTCCTGGTCTTCTGCCTGCCGTGTATTCTATATTGCCAACGCTGACTTGTCCAAACAACATCACTATTCAAGAAGGTTTCCTCCCTTGGTGTGATGTTCAAATTTAGATTTAAACCTGCCTGCCATGCTTTCTGTTCACCTCATTTCCAAAGGTCCAATCGATATTGATTTGAAAATAATTTGTTTCAGTGTTTGTCTTTCTTTCTCTGCAAACAGAAAAGATGACAAATTGAAGGATTGACTGACTGGAGAAGCATAGTGAATGTAAATCCATCCATGCAGTTCTCCCGCACGGCAGCTGGATCCTCGCGTATCACTCGTAGGAATCGTAGTTTTTTTCGAAGTGCCTGCTCTTTCCCAAACAGTTTCCAATTTCTTAGATGGTTCTGTGTGAGTAAACCATCTGGCGCGTCAGGTTATCCATACAGGGCAACAGTGGGAATTGATTGTTTTGATGAAAATTATGTGAATCATCCTATTTTATGGTCTAAACCTACAGGCGATTCAATATAAGGTGTATGAGGTCTGTCAAAACCAAAAAAGCTGTTGTGATAAATTGTCGTGGGCTGACAAGAAAACAAGGAAGGGATAATGTAGAGAAAGAGTGTTGCAGCTTTGTTTTAAAGGTGCAGTAAGTGATCCTGCTCAAAGATTGATGATATTTGAACTTAACTGCCAAACAAATACAAATCCCTCTTCAGAAGCCCCGCCCCCCAGATTCATAGACAGATAACTACTGGCTGGCAAGTTCTTATGATTTCCCCCCCTCCTGCCCCTACCTCTTGCCCCTACCATCAACTGTCACTGCCTGTTGACTATTGGCTATGAATTGACTATGAATACTGTTTTGTAGCTCGTGCACAACAAGGGCTGTGTATCAAAGGTGCTCTAAGCAATGTCAGGCGTGTTTTAGGCTACAAAATTTGTTGTCACATACAGCAACCTTCACGTCACTAGATTCACTGGATTTTTCAGCGCACATAGAAAATAGAGAGCTAGGTGACCGTGTAGCGATATTCATTGAATTTGTTAAAACGTGTATTGGGTTAAAATCACTTACTATACCTTTTAAGGCGGCTCACTTTAAAAATCTTCCGTAAAAAGATGCAAAGGGTGAGTGAAGAAATTAATGAAGTTAAGGCCGTAGCAAGAGGCAACATGGATAATGAGTGGGGGTGTTACGTAAAAAAACTCTCCAGAGCTATATGGATTATTTAGAGAAAGATGCGGAGGGAAGCTTGTGTGCAGACTCGGTAGCTCGGCTGCCAGGCAGGCAGGTGCCAAACACTTGTTCTGGCAGGAGGAGACAGTGCCACCTCCTCCACATGTCCTTCCCCGACCGCAGCCAATACTGGAGTACGCAGCATCTGGGCCTCAACCCACCAGAGATAAACACTGTCTCACACTGTCAGACCTGACCACGTGTGATTGACAGTTTTCTTTATGTTTTTAAGTGTATGTATTCAGTAGTAATGTCGGATTTCTCTTAATTCATAGAGGCAATTTTACTGCAGTTCAATCAATCTCAATAAATTGTGTAGCCATGTATTGTACAAGCGCTGGCCATTCAAATTATACTGCAAGGAGCCTGCAGGCAAGGGTCAGGTAACCAAATGAAAGGAAGTATTTCACTGCATCAAGACCATGCAAAGTTGTATGTATGAGTAGGGGAGGTTAGGCGGGCAGACAGGGCCCGAGGCTGTCTGACCCCAAGATCGGGTCGTTAGATCCAAACAAGTCCAAGAAAATGTAACGGAACTAATAATGACGGATCCTTCTGACCTCGAGCTCTCAGCCTCGCAGGCGAGAGCAAGAGAGATGACTTGACTCAAATGGTCAGTTGTGGAGAATGTTTGAATATACAGCCAGCTTCCTAATGAGCAGCCTAATGAGGCACTGACAGGGCTTTTGTCTCTTACTGTGCTGTTGTTGTTCAGTCAGTGATCGGCTGTGACAAAGGGTGAAGACCCAATGACTCAGGGAGAGACTTGCCAAAAACTGATTTATTGAACGATAAACTTTTCTTCATCTCGCCATCGTTACTCATATTAGCAGCTTGCGTGATGCGAAATATGACTCAGTCATTGAATATAATGTATATTAGAGTTGTTCAGACAGGCCCATTGTGCTGGTGCCTCATGCAATGCAGGCATTTTCATCCCCGCTGACAGAGTTATTGGGATCTGTCGTCACAGATCTAATGATCTGTTTTCAAAGCTTTGCACTTTATGATTTTTCTCGCAGCTTATTGTTTTTCTGGTAACCCACTCATCGGGGTTGCGTGACTGTACCATTAAGCGTTGCCTTTACGGGTTTAGTCGTAGCTAAGCATCTGCCGTGTATCTGATGCACAGCATGGGCGTTTGCTGCCACAAATCAAGTTCCAGCAGGACTTAAAATAAATGAGGCTCAATGTAACCCGTGGAGAATATATTTAGTACTTGCAGTGTGTTTGTTTGTTTGTTTGTCTGATGTTGAACAGCAGTGATAATTAGTACCAATCCTTGCTTTGGTGGTTTCATTCGGTTAAGTTTTCACAGTCCGAATCGCAGCTTAATAACCAAATGCAGGTTTCTTCTCTTTATTTTCTCCGCAGCGGTTGAGGCCGCCTCACTGGGGTCCAAATATTAAAGACAGATTGTAAGAATTGCCTCCAACTTCTCATTACATGTTCTTGGATGGAAACGTTTCTCTTTGCCATAATTGCTCACAGCTTTGCCTTGCTGGCGTGTAGATGGAGAGAAGCGGTTGAGGTTTCTGACCACTGACACTCTGTTAGCCTATTAGCTGTGTTTGTAGAAATCAAACGTCTGTATCAAGTGATCCTCTGTCCTGTCTACGCTGGATGCCTGGAGACTTGAGAAAACGCACGCTTAGTACTGTAAGCTTACAACCATGTAGCTTCTTTTCCTTCATACTGTCCGGCAATCTCCCTCTTCTTCCATGTGCCAAGAGATGACGCTCTAGGCCAGGGCTGACAAACCGGCATCATTATCTTAGCCTTAGCGTCTGCCCACGCTCTGCCTCTCATTCATTCATTCACAGCTAGCCTCGCTGCCCCAGAGGAAGAGATGGATCATGTGGGCGAGAAAACAGAGTCCCATTGAAAGGGAGTACTCTTCGTCTGTCTACCCTTTCGCACTTCTTTTACCTTCTCTCTCCGCAATCATCTTCATCTCCTGCTCTCTCACGGTTTACTGAATTGCATGATGCCGTTTGAAGGACTCCTGCTAGCACAGAAAGAAGCAGAGAGGGATAAGGAATTGGGATCCTTCCAAGTTTCCGGTTAAACTCACCAAGTAGGAGTCAGTGTGATGCACTACTTTTTCAAACAAATGCTTGGTTTTAGCCATTTACTGTGTTCCACACAGTCAGTGCATTTATTCACTTCACAGCTCAAGGTTCCATACACACTGAGTGACGCAAATAGGTTCATAGATAGAAACATCAAAAGAAAACACAACTCTTTGTGCAAATGGAATCGCTTGCCAAATGCAAGTGGACACATTTAGCAATCTAGATTGTCACCGGAGTGTCACAGGAGTAAGCGTGGGCAGGAATGAGAAAGGACAGGGCACAGCAGGCGCAGCCTTTTAAATCTAGCGGTGACGTCTGAATCATTTGCTCTTTAATGGCAATCATAACTCATTGTGCAGTTGTAATGTGTTCCACATTAACAGTGTGGGAGCTGGCTGTGGCTCATCTGTGCCTAATGCGCTATAGCTACAGGCTAAGAGCGCTCATCAAACACTTTTCAACTATCACTTCCTCCTCTTAAAGTCTTTTGTTTACTTTGTGCACTCCTCACGCCCACACTGCAATGGAACTTCGAAAGGCCTGAGACACATCTCGCTGTGTATGGTTTCTACGCCAAGTCTCTTGAGACCACGGTTACCTATATTTAGCCATTAGAGGTTATATTTGCTCATTATTTTGTGAGAGCAGCGCAGTGAAGTCTCACTTGTCAGTGAGCAGAACACCTTCTGATGCTAATGAGGTGATCCCGTGGCCATGTCTATAGGCCATATCCCAGAGAAGTGTCAGTCTGGGTGTAAACCTTTGTGCTTTCGCTCTACTGGAGGCATCCAAAGTCTAGGAATAGAAGCAGTACAGGTGAGGCTTTGCAACCAGGCAGAGCTCAGAATGAGAAGCACTATTTGTGTCAAAGGAATGATAGATAATGATGGATGTGCCTTTACAGTGATGCTAGCCTGTAGAGATTGAGCCTAGACAATGAAGCTATGCAAACACAGACATATACAGTAGGTTGCCTGCATACAAACTTTACACCAATCCGAAGCATCTGGGGCAAAACCCCTCATTTGATTTTTTCCAGTTCACATTTTGAATGCATGTTTCATTGATTGGGTGTACTTTAGGTGGCATGATACAGTATGACACATACACACAGTACATAAAAATACAAAAAAAGTACATCATCTCCTACCCTGACCATGTTCCACCCACACTGG
The DNA here is from genome assembly GCF_013103735.1 of Etheostoma cragini. Taxonomy (NCBI): domain Eukaryota; kingdom Metazoa; phylum Chordata; class Actinopteri; order Perciformes; family Percidae; genus Etheostoma; species Etheostoma cragini. The sequence goes on from NC_048413.1 coordinate 9,696,732, forward strand.
CACCCTCACCCGGTTCAGTCCTCCCCTCCAGGGTTAAAGAACCACCCCTTCACTCTCTCCATGCTTGTTTGCCTGAAGCGTGCAAGGATTAGCTAAAGCGATTATCACAAGCTTTTGCGGTTTTGTGAAGATGAATCATGGTAATGCTACACAGCGAAGCACCTCATACATTTCTAAACCCCTCTACTCGGTTTGTGATTTTACAAACTCATGGGGAGCCAGTTGGCTTTGCCTCACTAAGTCAGGTGCAGGCGAGTCAACTCTGGCCAAATTGGCCACCCTCTGCCAGCCTCCTTCAGCCCCCAGCTTCTATGATTCTCTGTGTGTGTGTGTGTGTGTGTGTGTGTGTGTGTGTGTGCGTATGATTCCTAAATAAAGGAATCACGATATTGAAGGGAATCATCATTTTTCCATCATTATTCTAATTTTATTGAAAGAAATATAATACTTGTGATTTTGATCACATATTGATTCCTTGTTTAGCCCTACTTTGTGTCTGACCTCGCACACATCTCTGAAAATACATATATATTATATATTCATATACAGGGCAGTACACACAGTTATGCTTAGACATATTGCCGCAAGCATACGATACGCTTACACACAGTACATATTGCCTGACACTTGCACTGACAGACTAATCTTCAAAGTAGTCTACTCTTCTACATCCCAGACTTTTAATAACACATTACAGCTTTGTAATAATATGTTTGACCCTGTTTCACTCATATCAAGCTATCACACATCCTATGGGGACAACCTGCCTTTGGCAGTTGTTGCCTTTGCAACGCTGCTGTACATCACTACAGCATGCTTGCCTAGGGGCTTTCTGACTTCCAAGTGCCACATGCTTTTTTTTGAATGCATAGTTACGTAAAACTGTATTTTATCTCCTCTGGGTCTTCTTCTACAGTAAAGTTATTTTTCCTCTTCCTTTTTCCACTTCCTTTTTCCACTGCTCATAGTTCCAGCTACACATTAGCACCTCTCCTGCAGATGGTGTGGTCTAATTGTGCAGGCTTTTTGCCGTTCTGCAACCTCCCTCCCTCCAGGCCATCTTCCAGGCTGAACAGATGATCACGGCCTCTGGTTTCTCTTCCCGACTCAAAAGGCTCTGGAGGATGTTCTCATTAACAGGACTTGTCAGAGCAACCTGCTAGCACTGCTAATTTATTTCCCCGGTACACACAAACATACCATAAGCAGACCACACACACACACACACACAATAAACCCATACTGATGGACATGTGCACAGTATCCCTCACACAAACATAGACACACCCACTTGCCCTCCTCTCATAAAAGCCCACACGTAGACAGTCGACAATTAGCTGCAGTGACGGTTAGTGCCGTCTCTGACAATCTGACAAATGATAGGCGTGCATTTGCATATGTGTTTGTTTGCGTGTGCTGGAGGATTTGTTTTTGGAAGGTTGGGGAGAGGGTGGGCTGTTGTGCTGCTGTCTGTGTGTGCACCTCTGGGAGCCTTTCTCTGCCAGCCTCCTTCAGCCCCCAGCTTCTGTGATTCTCTCCCCATGCTGTGTGTGTGTGTGTGTGTGTGTGTGTGTGTGTGTGTGTGTGTGTGTGTGTGTGTGTGTGTGTGTGTGTGTGTGTGTGTGTGTGTGTGTGTGTGTGTGTGTGTGTGTGTGTGTGTGTGTGTGTGTGTGTGTGTGTGTGTGTGTGTGTTTTGAGAGAGGCTTTAAGGGTTTTTGCCAGTGTATAGGTGTTACCTAACAGGCTCGTCATATCAGTGTGTGCACCTTATCAACAGTTGCAGTAAAGCGTTTTTATTTCACACTTTTGCCCACAGGAGAGATATTTGGACCGTTCAACCTGTGTGTCTTTGACACACACACAAATACACAAATGCATTCATGTGGACACACTCAGCTCTGTCATTCTTTGGCTATTCCCTGTTATTGTCTATAAGCCCTAAGACACATTTAGCTGACAGTTTTAAGACCCATCTGTCACTTCTCTGTAAAGGCTGCTCATTCAGCTCCTAAAGAAGGTGGAGAGCTGCTACATAATAGAAAAACATCATGTACTCACACACATAATGAAACAGATGCTGTCAGGATGATGATTGTAATAATCATCAGTGACTAATGTGTTTCCTTTAGCTTGCTCCATGATACTATACTCTAGCTTACAGGTTTATACTCACACAAATGCAATCCTGTATGTATTTGTGGATATACACACACCCTCAGGTTAACTTTTTCAGTTGTTTAATCAAAGCATCTTGCCACAATTAGAGGTACAACTGTATAAGTCATCTCCACTGATTTTACACATTCAAGTCTGTTTACAGGGTCTTGAGTACTAATATATATGTGGAAAAAGTTTTATAAATCATTTTGTGGCTCAAAAGAGTTCTCATAAACTGCCTCAAGTGATGTGTCTTGAGTCAGCATTGATTGGGGCTGAAGACTAAAGACTGAAAAAGTTAGAAAAAGGTGATCTTACCAGACATATACTGTACCCCCCTTGAGGCTAGAGTACTGAAGCAGGGCCTGAAGTTAACACCCGACCACCTGCCAAATGCGGGTGGATTTTGCAATTGACGGGTAACACTGTCAATCCACCTGCCACAATTGCAGGTAGTCAAAGAGAATTGAGTGATTCAGAAGCGTAACTATCGGTAAGCAGGGTATATAGTTGCTTACGGGCCCAGACCAATCTGGGGCCCACATCACTGGAAGACATTGATTCTTAAAAAAAAAAAGTAGAAACTGTCCATAGTGAGTCAATGTTATAGAAGTGCAATGCAAAATCAGTGAACTATTCTTTCACGTCAACCCTATTCACGAGGTAAGAATGTTGTTTTTGAGCAAGTGTGCAAAGCACTAGGAATTCAGGTTACGGAAAAATTGTTCCATGCATTGACATTGAACTGTTGGCAATGGATGGAGCAACCGTGAGATACAAAATCATCTAATATAGGCACAGTTCCAACTAAAGAAAGTTTATTTAATAGTAATTTCATCTACATTACCAATGACATTCAATGGCTCATTTTTAATGAGTTTATAATCTTTATAATGTATTATTTATCTTATTTTTTATTAAATTTAAGGGGTTGATACAGGAGCAGTCATCTTTTTTGAAAAAATAATCTTTCATCCATTTCTAATCGTCAAAACTGGGAACTCGATACACTGTAATTCAAGTTTAATTACACAATTGTAATGCGTTAAAAGGTCTAAATTTTTAGTGTGATAGTCACTAAAAATCACTATTCGTGATTAATGCTCTGTATTTCTAGTTCTCCTACATTACACATGAACTAAACAGAGCTGAATTATATATATTTTTCTTTACTGCAGTCAGATTCACTGTGTTCACTCGGAAGGAATCACCCCTAAATATGAAATACTCCTTTGAGAGTTCCTTTGGAGGGTCATCATGAACTTAAAACCAGTGCTCAGCTAGAATCCATCGCCTCAGAAATAGACTGAAATCAGATTTTGCTTACTTTACTACCATCTGACATGTGATGCAAATGTGTAAACGGACACCTGTTTTGTTAAGGCAAATTTTAAGATGTAGGAATGTGTAACACTGTTCTTGTTTATTTCACGATTATATGAACCTGATGTCACCATCTAACTTTTGCCTCTATCTCTGCCCTCTTTGTCTGCACTGCCAGCTGTGAACATTTCTGTTCATCAATGTTTAAAACTTGTAAACCTTCTGTTTGCATCTGTTTTCAATTAACCTAGTTAATAAGCTAAATATAGTAAATGCACATTGAGCAGCAGGTTAAACTAGTTCAACTAACGTGAAATGTCTTACAGTGTACTCGTTCTTGGCCGTTTGTTGAACTTTCAGCTCAGTTCATATCTCAGGGAAACGTCAGACCCACTAATTGCCTGGTTCAGCCATCGTAGTCCACCATTAGCTCCGGGATTTTAGGGATCACAGCCTGATGGCTATCTTTCAAGGAAAAAAAAAAAGCTATATAACCTCTTACTACGGAAAAAACATGTTCCCTATCCTCCACACAGATTGTGTAATTACATGTATGTTTTTCCATGGTTTAAAGGCCAGAGAAAATTCTCTGGTTTACGCTGTGACCCCTACAAAAACAGAACCTCTTTTCTTTTTTTTTTAAAGTTTTGATGGAGGGATGTTGATTAGATTTGAGAAATACAGCCTGTATTTCCTCCAGCAGTTGGGGAAAGCAATTTTGTGCTCTTTGCTTCCTTGTGGAAGCTTGAGAAAACAATATGAAAATGATTTCTTTTTCTTTACAACAAGCATATTTGATGCTTGCAGGCAAACACTGAAATAAAGGCAAAGTTGAAGCCTTCGTTTTTTATGGCCTGTACTAAGCTGCCTTTTTTGTACTCGTGTGTCTGTATTTTCCTTCCTGTGTGAGAGAGAATATAAAGCAATGCAGTAGTTAGTGTAGTGGGTAGGGACTGGGCAGTGACTGGGAGCTGTTCCAAAAGTGGTGGATAGATATAACGGTTGGAGAGGAAAGGACAAACACACACACACACACACTTAGAGGCGCTGACATTGAGATCGCTGTACTTGATAAGTGGCACCTGAATTGTAGACTGAGCAGACAAAAGGGGTGGAATAAGGTTAGCAAAATTAGAATGCATAAAAGCAAACCCAAATCCTTCAGAGCCGGACTTGTTGCAAATTGCAGATGGCAGCAGTCCCTCTCAGAGTAAACTGTACACTCTCAAAGACAAGATAGCCATCCCCCCTTCTCAGTCACATTCGAGCCTATACCAGCACCACCTCCAACATCACGTCTTATACCTCAAGAGCCATGAGCAGTCCTGCAGACGACAGACCATGTTACACAAACACATTCAGTACATTCTGATCTCAGTCTGCTGCACAAATCCTGGTCGGACTGCATCAGATCACTTGCTGCAGGGCTTTAGACATTGGTGAATAGTTGTATATACAGTACAGTAATGATACGAAATCTAGGTTGAGGCTGAGACATACTGTATGCTTCAAATCCGTCATTGAATTTGTAGGCTATCGATCCAGAAAACTCATTGAACCGCAACCACCAGAACATATTACAGCTTATTTCTTCCCCCTGTAACCACAGAAAGGCATGGAATAGGCCAAATAACTGCTGTGAAGGAAGGAGAGGAGTATAGGGATATGATCTGTGGTTTGCAGTGTAAATACCATTTGTGTGTGCGTGCGTGTGTTGCTGCACAGCATAGACCACTACTGTGAAGAAAGTTGGAGAAGTTTGTGCTTACTTTCATACTGCTGTTATTTTGTCTTGTTTTTTTTCTACAGAAGTGTCTTTTCTTTTCTTGGGAGAGGCTTTATTCTACTTGATCCATCTCTATCTTTTACTGCCTTCTCTCCTAATCACCACTAAAGCCAGCCCTAATTGCCAAAAGACAAGATTTTCTTTCTTTTTCTCATTCTCTATTTATGCTGTCTCACACCCTTTCTGTCTCTCTTCCATTTTTCATATCTCAACACAAACACACAGTGCAGACGAGAAGAAGTGGGGAATGGCATTTTAATAAAAACAATACAAAATGAAACATGACTGGAACAATTAAGCTGGAGGTGTAGCTACATCATGATAACTACAGAAATATCGTACCTATGGGATGGTTCATGTAAAACACTTACTATAGTTGGCAGTTTTTTTTGTGTTGGTTTGATTTATCTTTTTTCATGAAACTAATATTTTTGTCATGGTCACAGGCATTGTTAGGCATTGTGTGTTCATATACAGGATGGTTTTGCCATATCTTTTCCTGAGTCTCACTGGTAGTAACACAGTGGGATTGTTTGGAGTTCTGAATGTCAGCTCAGGCAACAGTTCAGTTCCCCTTGCTGGGAGAGATGGCTGAGAATTGATGAAGGCCAATCAAGCACTTCTGTGTTTGGTGAAGAGGAATACTAATCAGGCATTAGAGACCGGCTGATTAGTCAACAACAATGTGTGTGTGGTCTTTGTGATTGGCCCCTATGAATGTGCATATGTCCTTGGGCATTATTGATTTGTGAGCTTAAACATTCTTGTGGATGCATGCAATCTGGCGTACTGTACTTGCCTACTGCAGTACATACCACAAATACACGAGGGCCTTCAACATAAATTCTTGACACAATTATGAATTAATGTATATTCCCTCTACAATCAGCCTGCTTACTTGAATATGATTTGGTTCAAGTTCTTTATTGTCATCTACATAATAATTGCAGAGAAGCAGTCATTGGCAAAGGGAATCTTATCTTGGGCTCCCTCCAATAATACTTGTTTAAAGCGACTATTTAAACTTTTACACGTTTCTGAAACTATGTAATGTTCCATCTGATGATCATAAATGACCTGTAACAGCAAACGAGACCAACAATGAAAAGAAGGCTATTTTTATATAGTCTTTATTAATGCCTCTGCTCAGGTCTGATTTTTCACACCATGTCACAAAAGGATTTACGGCAGGTAGACGGCACTACAGAGCACACATTCTGAAGGGTCCCAGATATCAGTGTAACACCCGCAAAGCCTGTGATAGTGAGAATGCACGTAGAAGGTAGCAGGAGATTTATTTACATATGCCTAATTTTATTTACATTTTATTTTAGAAGCTATCTGCTGTTGTTGTAGCTCATAGCCTACTAGTGCACGGCCATCACAGAAAAGAAGGAAATTAAGGGAAGAACAACTAACAGCTTAACGGGAAAGTGAAAGACGGGCAAAACTAGGTCCGGCAATCTTGGTCAGGCTTTCAACAGATTTACGGGATTGTAAATTATTCAAAAACATCTCCAAATGGACCCTCTGGCTTGTAATATGTCTATTTCATTCATAAAATAACACAACAATGTGTGATGTGGTTTGTACGTCAGTAGCCTTGACTTAATTTACAATCCCCTTCCATTTAGCGTGGACATTTTTTTCTTTTAGTCAGTGTTTGTGTTGGCCTACTAGTTTCTTTTCCCTTGTGCCCCTGTACTTGTGTAAAGCGTCTGAGGTTTTCATGAAATGCGCAATATAAGTTATTATTACGTTGGTTGCTACAGCAATCTCTTAATGCTTTGGCTCATGACTCATCAACAGTGATATCCGGTTTAGCTCACTAGACATCCAACACTTGAAATGATGCATCTGTAATGTATTCTCATATTGTAAATGAATGATTTTCAGTCTGAGCAAAATATTCCTCACGACTTCTCGACCTCCCTATAACACTAACTCAGTAATCTACTGAGGGCAATACAGCACCATAAAGACATGTGGTGAAAACACTTCCACTTTAGTCCAAAGCGGCCGCTAGAATCAAAAAGTTAACTAATAAAGTTACATAAAGCCACTTTATACATGTATGAAAAGAAAAACATGCAAGTAAAAAAAGATATCTAAGACATAAATAGTGGTAAAATATATCCATATATAAAAAACATATAAAATATAAAATTAAATTAAATATATCGTATGTGCTAGACAGTAATTGCAAACTGCAATGTAAACAGGGATGTAGTAAATGTATATGCACAAAATAAGAAGTAATTATGTATATACCGTGATGATCTGTAGATATTTGTTTGTATGTACTGTTTTTTTTCTTTGTATTGTTGTTTTCTGTCATTTATGTATTTCTCCACATGATTTGTATATGCGAGACCAGAAGATGTCTGAAATAGTGGTGTATTGTAATCCCATTTCGAATGGGCCAAATCTTCGACATGACACAGACATAAAATAAAACTAATTAACTAACTACAGACAGAGATGTAAACAGGTTATAAAACAGTATGTACAAGTATTTAATGGTTAAGGAACAATAGTGATGAGCTCAAGAGTTCAGAATCTTAGCGCCTGTGGGATGAAGCTGTGTCTTTGCACTCAGTCTTTGCAATCAGTTTGTGGCGGAGGTGATTGGGGTCCCTGATAATCCTCTTGGCCCTATTCCTGCACCACAGGGTGTAGAGGTCCTCCATGGATGGCGGCACGTCCTTGTGATGTGCTAAGCAGTTTTCCCCACCCTCTGTGGAGCCTTAGGGTGGAGGGCTGTGCAGCTGATGCAGCCTGTCAGGATACTTCCAACGGTGCGACTGTAGATGTTGCTGAGTGTTCTGGAGTCCATGTTAAAGTCAGGAACATTTCCTTCCTTCCTTCTGCAGTGAAGATTAAGAAAACTTCCCCCTAGTGTGTCAATCACCTTCCTGCAGCCTAGGAAATAATAACTAATAAGTATAAATGCTTTAAATGCTTTAAAAAAGTTTAAATGCATCCTTTTAAGCCTAACCTAATGTTGATTGGTCGGTTTCACAGAGTCAAAAGTTTGGACAACTGACATACAATGTGTACAGACACAAATGTGTATGTCTGTTACTAGCCAACAGTATGCATGCCAAGTCTCCAGCAGCTCTGAGATCAGCCAGCCTGTTATCACTAGTAGACCCCCTTCCAAGGCTATTCAGCCACAGTTGCATAATAAGAAGAAGAAGAAGAAGAAGAAGAAGAAGAAGAAGAAGAAGAATAAATAACAATAACAATAAAAAATAAAAATAAAATTTTAATAAATCTAAAAAATATTAGAATGAATCCATATTAAAAACAAGTCAGGGAAACATATATATACTGTGTGTGTGTATATATATATATATGTGTATAAAATGTTTAAACGCCATTAATTGCATAATTTCCCTGATTATTTGCGATTAATCGCAAAATGAAATAATGAATTCAAAAGTAGCGTATATATATCAATTTTTTTTTAAATGTTCCGCCAGATGAACAAAAGTGCCGTTACATTTGTTCTGCAAAAACTTACCATTATTTTGTTTATAAAGTAGCCTGTTAAATAAAATATTTAGTGTACATCTCAACTTAAACATATTGCATTTATCATGTCCAGAGTTGAATTCCATCTGGTTGGAACGTGTTGCTAAGCGACTCCTTCTTATCTACACGTTGATCTGTTGTTGCTCTAACTCTGCAGCCTTGCTGGACTGGGTTTAGAGCCCCACAACTTTTCTGCACTTTGCAAGGACACTGTCAAACGCGTTGTTAAGCAGAGACACTGAGGGACACTGTCCAACGCGCTGTAAAGCAGAGACACTGTCCAACGCGCTGTTAAGCAGAGACACTGAGGGACACTGTCCAACGCGCTGTTAAGCAGAGACACTGTGACAACGCTGGAGTCCGTGCGCAAAGCAAGGACATGTTATGAAGGCAGACGGCTCGCAGCAGCGATCATATCTTGTATCTATTCGTACTATCTGGGCTAACTGCGGGGACTTTATTTGACACATTCCACTGCTGTGCAACTTCAATAAAGTGTCCCGCGCGCACATGTTGTAGCGTGGTCGCTTTTGCAGTCCTCTCCTTTTCAAACAACTCGTGTATTGTTCTTGTGATGGTGCGTGTCGAGGGAATCTCATACCTGCCGTCGTTGTTGCGATTCTCAGACCGATGTCCTCTACTGGGCCTGCAGTCTGTAGCTGTCCACGTTGCTATGGTATTTGTTAGCGTCTCTTGCCTTTGTTTATCTAAAATTACCCACACGCTGCATCTAACGTAGTCTGCCGAAGCCTTGCGCCACTGTGTGTTTCATTGCTATTGTATTGTATTTGCTGGCATCAACTGTCAAGGTGATATTTCAGACTGGAAGTACTCTGGTGATAAGAAAAGTAAGTAATAATGACTTCACACGATAACGCGTTAACTTGCCCAGCCCTAATATATATATATATATATATATATATATATATATACACACACACACAGCACAATACTTTCCACGCACAGCATCTTTTTAATTGCTGTTTAACTGCTGAGAGAAAGGTTAAAATAAGCCCTGATGTTTTGAGGAGGTGTATGACCGCCACACTTACAGGAGTGGCCACACATTTGCAAAACAGTGCACGTGCATTCTGCTATAAGTAGCTTTGTGTTTGCCGTAAGCCCTTTCTTGTTTCTGGGCGCTTCTCTCATTCATTCGGTTAAAATTTAATGCAGTACACCCGAAATAGCAGATAGGATATCTAGGAAACGAACAGAGGTGTTTTGGGGTAAAAAGTTGCCACCCTCTATCTGCAGCCTGCCGTCTTGGATTTTCAGCCAGAGAAAGCAGAGCAGTGAAGTAAAGTGTAATGGTGTTCAACCGAACAAAAACACAGAGTAAAGCTGCTTAATTTTACATAAGACACCACAGGCCATCCATATCCAGGACACACACAACTCTCCATTCACTTTATGGTACACAGTCCGCTGCAGTAGAACAGGGTTGCTGTATAAGCAAGGCTGGGAAAGTTTAGAGGAAAGAAACTGGGAAGTTGTTAGATGACCAAAATGCAAAACAAGAATGAAAGAATGCCCAGAATAAAAGCATTATTTTTTTTAAAGCTAATGAGATACTGTAGCACGTTTTACTCCGTGCCATTCACAACAAACTTTCAGTTTATGTCTACAAACGATATTTTATATATTTTTTATTTTTCCCCTTGCAAGTTCGCTATTTCCTCCCAACCAATAAAGCCTCTTTTAGTCTCTCTCACCACTGAAGTAGAACAGTGAAACAGCAAACTTGTGAAGCTGTGATTAACATTAGTCATCACATTTTTCTGTCTGTGGGTAAGATTTAAAACCTCTCACCTCATTAAAATGATTTTGTTTTTAATTTGTTGTGACTTTGTAGTGTAACATGATAGCAGATCATTCTTTGAATTTCCCATGTGCATATGGACATAAGTCCAATAATTAAATCACTACAAGCACGTTAGAAAGTTAAACTAAGTTTGCTTTCATTCATATTTGACTGTTGAGTAGCTTTTATACATAATACATTTGTACTTTTTATCATATGTATATGGTTCTTTTCATGAAAAAGGATATTGGAAAATAAATATTTGTTGTGATGTTTTGTCTTTGCACTTTATTTGCGGATGCTCGTATAAAAGGCTCCGTGTCTAGCGTTCCTTCTCGTTTTTGGGTCTGTGTGTGCTTACATACTGTGAGCATTTTTGTAATGTGAGCTGGTCACTGCCACCATGCATTTGTATTTTTATAGAAGGGATGGATGGATGAGCCAGTCTCTATGATTGACTTTAATGAACCAGCTCCCCGATGTGCTCCTAACATTGCACCCTTCCATCACACGTTTGTCTCTTTTCAGCAGTAGACGGTGGACCTGGCTCTGTTAGCCAGTCACAGAGAGCCCAGTCCACTGTGGAGCTCCGCTCCACTCTGATTAGACTGCACACTCCCCATGGTGCTTCTGATCAGCAGCCGTACTGTTCTCCCACCATCCCTCTCTTCAACCAGCCCTCTGTTTCCATCTCTCTGAGCTCCACTGCTCTCTCTTTGTCGCTCTTTTGCTCTCTCTTTCTCTCCTCTTTCGTTCTATCCATCTATCCATCTGTCCCTATCTCTCGGGAGGCCAGCCCAATTAACCTGTTTAAACAGCCATCTGAGCATCCCCTCCATTCCAATGTGGCTGTGTGAGAGAGAGCCAGTTCACTGAGCCAGGATCCCAGTGCCAGGCCCCCATCCGCTGTGCTACCCGGCCCCCTCCACCTCACCTCCCATTCCTCTCGGCTCCTCCGCATCATCATCTTCATTCTACAATACTACTTCCTCCTGTCGTTTCCTTAATGGGTTTGATTGTAGCAAAGACCAGGGCTAGTTAGAGTGTATATTTACTGTTTTTTTAGGGCAGGGTGACATCTGATGCATTCTATGCATCATACTTTGAACATTTCAAATGGCTGCAGCTCTAAACTCTGCTGCCTCTGGAGATCTCCAGTCTTGCAACTGTAATCTGCCTATAAGCTTTCTCGCAGCTTCCCTTCCCTTTCTCCTCTTTAATGGTCTTTTATTCATTTCCCTGTCTCTCTGATTGCCACCTCCGCACAATCTCCATCCTTTCATCATCTCTCTCTCTCTCATGCCCTTCCCTTCTCCCCCCTCTCCTCTCACCTTCTCTCTGTCACTCCTTAGCTTTCTCTCTCTCCCCTGACTGTATCCCTTTCTCACTTCCCTTTCAACACTTGTCACCTACTTCCTGTCAGGCTGTCCAGAGAACACCACAAGAAGGTCACAACTCTTTCAGCGCTGCTCTCCTCCTTGTCCTTGTCTTGTTGGAGGGAGAGGGGAACTTTAATTAGAAAAGTGTGGATAAATGTGAAAATGTGATTTCGGGTGTGATATCATCCAAGCAGCACACAATGCAATGGTGATATCATGGAATATATTTTCTCCCTGTGTGGGAACGCACATAGCATAGTAGCTTTTGTAACATTTCTAGGGTGTGACTGCTCGACACAGTGCAGAAGTGCTGGGCTGGCTGCTTGGCACACCAGGCTGTCTGTGTTATTTGCCAGATCAATGCACAACCTGGGCCCACTGTTTTATACGACTTGTTAATGTGCAGCACTGTGCCGTTGGGCTTCATTGCTCTGTTGTTGGCCGATTTTATAATCTCTCTTATAGCAGTATTGACCCAACTGGGGAAGGAGGAGCTATTGGGTGTGTGTATATTTGTGTGTGTGTGTGTGTGTCTGTGTGTGTCTTTGTGTGTGTGTGTGTGTTGATGGAGAGGTAACATTGGCACTGTCTTTTTCTTTAATTGGTGCATGAACAAGAGCCTCTGGGTACTCTTCGTGCAGCCTGTCGCTCCATTTGTGTGTGGGTATTGGTGCAGTTAGTTCAGCTTGTCATTGCTGAGACATGGAGGCAATCAATAAATGCCTACATACACACACACACACAAACACACACACACACATGGACCGATTATGCGCCTACAGCTTATACTACACTTACTTACTTGTTTATTGGCTTATCAATTTCGGCTTTCGCAGATTTTCACAGATTTCTTTTTTTTTCATCAAACAAATAGTGAGCAACATATTAAATCACCACAAAAGATATCATGGCATAAATTAACCATATTTTGTGGCCTGTACCATTAATGCCTCTAACCAGAAACAAAGTAATGAATTAAGAAATAAAAATGTGAGATGTAAAACAGCGACCTGGGCAGGTTGCCAGTCCACCACTGGGTCCTTACACATAGACGCACAATCATTCACACACACACGTTACCCAGCACCTCTCTGCCATGAGGTCCAAACCTCTGCAGACACTTTTAAATTCAAGTACAGAATGTCTGTGCTACAAATTGTGTTTCAAAAAATTCTTATTTTCACTCAGATATACAGTATATAGTATTCTAATTAAGACCCAGGCACACTTGCTTTCTTTAATACAATTGAACACACCCCCCCTTAATTAGCCTTCCCCTCAGTGTAAAGCCTTAGCCCATAGGCCTCTTCCAGCCACGACTGCTGCACTGGGGGGCTGCGTGCCTAGCTCAAAGAGAGACATAATAATTGGAGGACAGTGAGAGAAGGGACAACAGACCACCTGCTGCTTGTGTTTATTTTTACTGTGTGACGGTTTTCACAGATATGAGGACTTAAATAAAGCATGCTTTGATTTTGGACTTTCTTATTATAATCAGGCAGCCTTCCAAAACTCTGTTTGCACAGACACATGTTTGCCAACTGGTGTGTTTGTTATTGTCACTCACCACCTCCCAAATCTAATCTTTGAGAAACAAATAATGGTAAAATAATTAGACAAAAGGGAAAGAGAATGTAAATAGAAAACAGCAAGCAGGCTTTTTTTTTGTTTTTGCTTGTTTACGGCAGAAATGTTCAGCGACACAGAGAGAAACAGTATGATAAACAGCAATGGATTTTTGCCTCTTGGGTTGATATGATCCATCTCTTATGTCCTTTCTCCTCCTGTCTAGACCAAGACACTTGTGCAGCACCTGTTACACTCAGTGTTGTTGAAGAGCTGCCCTCTCTGACTCAGCTCTGAGTGGCTGTCTGGACAACTGGCCTTAGAAGGGCACTGGCATGATCACAGGCATATTTAGGGCCAGACAGGACAAAAAGCTGGATTTACTCGCAGTATACTTACTGGAATGGAAGCCTTGTTTCAGTTGTTGTAGAGACGTGGGAAGAGAAGATACAGCAGTAAGTTACGGCCTTCATCTCAGGGTTTACTACAATATGCCGTCTAGACATTGTAATCCCAGAGAGGAAAGGCTGCGGGGTGGGAGGAGATGAGGATGGTAGGCCAGTATGGGTTACCGTTGTCTGTGACTGAACTCATCTTATCATGAACTGTGTGAGAGTCTCACAAGAGATCAAACGCAAGAGTGCACTAACAATGCACAAAGCTCAATACTGAGCTGATGGAAACAGTTCCATCTCAAGGTGATAGACACAAGTATGTCTACACTGGAGAGCACAAACCTTGAGAGAGATTTTTTTTCTCTACATCTTGACCTCCCTCTGGTTATTTCTCTGTCTGGGTATGGTTTTATTCTGGAGTATTATATCTCATACTTATTGTATTGTTTGTAATGTTCAGTTTATAAGGCAATAGATAAGGACATTTTTTAAGTTAATTTGCTGCATATTAGTCACAGTTTCTAATGAATAGTTTGTGTATAGCAAGGATGCTCTAGATGTCCAGATGTCCCTGCTCTGTCTGTCCTTGTTGGGAATAAATTGTGGCTAGACATGGCAGGCAAAAACATTTTTTTTCATGCACTGTTTAATTTTGAGGTTTTTGGTCTTTCAGAGTATTGAAAAGAAAACCAAAACATACGCATTTAAGTGTTTATTTTACTACACTCTGCACTTAATTTCTCCTAAGATATGATATAAGTATATATACTGTATTATTTGAAGAACAGGTGAAGCATGCAATGAACCCGGTCATCCTTTTTAAAGGCATACTATGCAAGGAAGTGTAACTTACTCTTTGTAAATTGTTATTTACTCTTTGTAAACACAACCAGGGGTGATGGACTGGGGGTGAATAGGGGACTGAGTACTCACATGAGAGCCCAAAAAGATGCTAGAATGAATAGCTTGGGATATGGGAAGGGGGCCATAGAAAGTGCTTTTCTACAGGTCCCAGAATTTAGTGCTACGCCCCTGAACACAACATTGAAAGTTGGCCGTTCCTCCCCCGGCCCAGCAACACCAGAAGTGCATGTCCCCTGACCGTGGTTTCCAGAAAACAGCCCAGTGTTCCACCTGCAGCATCTCATACGCTTTCACTGTCCTTTTTGAACAAGCTTCGTCAGCTTGGCATTTTGCCTTGCTATATTTGCATCTTTTTGCTGCTGTGTTCACCATTTCGTGTCCTCTTGAATGCATGCTTGATGCCCAGAAACTTCCCTAATACAGCAAAATAGGAAGAAAATACGCTCAGAGGTCAGAGTCTGTGCAGATACAGACACCTTCACATACTTCTGGTGGTTCATAAGTGATGGTTGTTTCCTTTTTATAAGTCTATACTTAGTTGTTTAGGAGAATCTTTTATAAAATGCCTTTAAGCCATTTAGCGCGATGGTGCTGTGTTGTGATAAGAACTGCTTAATGCTTGCGGTTTTCATATATGTCACATACCTATAAAAACAAAGTGTAAAAAAGAAAAGGATGAAACGGCCTGGGCGGCAATCATGGTGAAGGTAGATGACCTCATGGCTGAGAGCTGAGCCGAGCTGTCAGAGATAACTGGAGCGATTTGGCCTTCAGATTAAAAGCATAGTTTTTTTTATTCGGGATAAAAAAGAATAGTGCTTTTATGCCACAACACTAGAGGAATCAATATTTCATAATAAAACGGTAACATTTCTATTGTTTGTATGTATAGATTATACTTACTGCTAATGCAAAAGTGGCTGAACATTTGATTGGTAGGATTAAGAAGATAGCATATCATTTAATATCATATTATTTAAAAAACAATTTAACCAGTTTTTATTATGATCAGGTCTTCTTGTCCACCTACAAAAGAAGCTCTGTTAAGATCAATGCTTAACCCCCTCAGCAGCAGACCAATCCATCACAAGGCAGTTTTTTTTCACATGAAGCTGGAGAGAACAATCCTAAATACTCTTAATCTTGTGATGTTTTGACCTATAATTAATAGAGACTAATGGGCATATTCACCAGTTTCAAACCAAGCACAATGATACAATATCTCTAAGCTGTCACTATACTATCTACAGGTGCACTGTGTGTGTGTGTGTGTGTGTGTGTGTGTGTGTGTGTGTGTGAGTGAGAGAGCAGCATTTTCAACTGTTACATGACAAGACAATGCATGCTCTAACAAATAGTATATTAAATCTCCTCAATTCTCTTGTCTACAGTGACGTTCAATGACTGCATGGGGAATGAGGCTGTGGTTTTCCAGAGCAGTGACCCTTTCTTCAGCGTGCAGACTGATGGGTCCATCTTTGCCCAGGGAGAGGGAGCCAGCCTGGACGAACCTGTCCAGTTTAAACTGACAGCAAGTGGTCCACACACACATGTCTGGGAGACCGTTGTCCAACTGGCCTTAATTGACTCCCCATCAACTCAACAAAATGAATACGAGGTGAGTTTTGCTCTTACTGAGCTCAAGCACAGACACGCAAATATCATGCTTCAAATTCCAATTACCAGCCCAGAGTTTCTTCTTCCTATCAAATTCCCTCCAGTGGTCTGGTAACAGCAACAGCCAAGAATAAGGTCAGAACTCCTTGGGGTTTTAGAGAGAGATGGAGGGATGGAGAGAGAGACTTCAGCAAATAGAAGTAGCACGTGGCTGAAAGTGATAGAATCACACTGCCACAGGGGGAGAGTATGATTCCCCTCAGACATAAGCTGTTATTGGAAAACATCCTGTGCCTTGGATACCCCGGGGGTCCTTGACTCCTTCCTCCTCCATTTAAAAGCTGTCAGAGGTCATACGGGGATTGATCATCCTTCCCCGTGACTACAGCACCACAAGGCAAGATCTGATTGTCAATATCAGCACAAGTGTTAATCAGATTAGGTAACGACAACACACATGATGAGGGGCAGTGTTCCTGACAACATCACATCTAGCTGAGACAGATGTATCACTTACAAGACATACTGACTGAAATGGATCCACTAAGGCTTGGTTGGCAAAGTTGTTTTTTGGTAGCAACCAGCTGTCCCTTACTGGCCATAGAAACACGCTAACATTTAAAACTTTAAAACTGTATGTGAAAATACAGTCTTATAAAAGTGACTAAACAATATTCCTGAAGCAATTGTAATAGATGTGTGTACATATGTATATATAAATACTTATAACAGCGAAGGATAAAAATGTCTAAGGTGAAAGGGGTTTCTTTTAGCGACAAGCTCACAGAATTATCGTATCACCTGACTTAGCCA
Organism: Etheostoma cragini; assembly: GCF_013103735.1. NCBI lineage: Eukaryota > Metazoa > Chordata > Actinopteri > Perciformes > Percidae > Etheostoma > Etheostoma cragini. Next base: position 9,713,973 of record NC_048413.1, read on the forward strand.
TTCCTATTAGCTCTACCGAGCTTTATTTATTTTTTTAGCTCATGTCATTACAGGCAGTAGTTTTCTGTGAAAAATCTCTAAAGACCCATTATACACTACCTGCTCAGACCCAGCAACCAAACAAAGTTAGCGACTAACTGGGGAACTTCATTTAGCAGCTAAAGAGCTAGATGTTTTTCACAATGAATTATCAAGTGGCCATAAACACAACTCCAGACGATCGACATTGTCAGTGTGTTTCTACCTTGTTTTCACTGCCCCTGTCATTTCAGGAATAAACATTTTCCTCCAGTGTTACTAGTTAGTGTATCATTAGAGAAAATCCATGATTGAAGTTTTAAATGCAAAATTTTTTTAATTTGCATTACCTACTCATTCCAGTTCAGGCTGATGGATGGCTGCATCTCATTTACAATTTGGCAGAAGGCAGCAAACCCCCTTCATAGGTTATTTATTGCAGTGCTAAGCGAGATACACGGGCAAATACACTTCACAAAATTTCAGAAGCCATTTGAACTATATTGCAATCACTTTGAGTCTTGAGTTAATCCTAACCCATAAAAAACTAAACTTTAGAAGTGTGTAAGCAACATATTGAAATAGAAACAAAAACATTGTAAAACCTCTAACAGCAAGGTTATTTTAAATATCACTGTTCCGAAAGTCCAACTTTTTATGAGTATCTAGATTTTGAAAAAGAAGAAATGGCACAAAGTCAGTAAGAGAATCATCAAGACAAATAGGGAGGCGGAGTGGGACATTGGCCTACAAAGGATCTGTCAGTGGGAGTGGGTGGAAAGATGAGTATGTTGCTCTGACTCTGAATAGGTTGGCCTTTATTCTCTCACTGTTGTAGCTTAATGAAATTAAATGCTTCACTGGCTAGTATGGTGTGAGCTACAGTATTGAACAACAATGTGTCAAAGATAAATTTACTGGCTATTCTACTTCAATTTCCAGTGAGTCAACTATTATAAAGAAACTGAGGAGCCATGAACAGACAGAAAATTAGAAAGCGAGACAGGGCCAGAGGTCAGAAATACGGCACACGTAGGAACATGTATGCAGCGCGAGCTGGAAGCGGGGCGCTAAAACAAAATGTGATGTTTCATTATGGAAATGGCGCTTTGTGGCGTGCTCTGTTGAATAATAACTTCCAGATGTCTGGGTAGCCAGGGGCTGGCTGATATCAAAGCGTGCAGGGTTTTGGGGAGGCTGTGGCATGGAGGGGAAGAACTGGGACCACCGCCAGCTGGCTAAGGCTGATGGCACCAGGGCTGGGGGGCGGGGGGGCTGCATCCATTTCACACTCAGTGACTCCTATTCACATAGCGTTAGTGTGCATAAGCGTGTGTGTCAGGTATGTGTGCGAGAATGTTATTTTTTTTTTTTGTATGAGATTATGTCGGATCAAGTGTGAATTATGCATATTTTGCGTAAAATTTTAATTGCTATGTATGGTCTATGTGCCGTTGTTTCTTTGTTTAGGGCTTAAAGTGTCTCATGATTAGACTACAGTATATAGGTGTTATCTGAATTAAGTGCATGGTTGTATCTCAAAGAGTTTAGGCCGTCCTTTGTGTTGGATCCAGAGAAAAAACACACCCTTTATATTCCCGCGATCTGTATATCATAATATCATCATAATTGTATTTTGAGGTTGTACCAGAATAGGTTTACATGGTTTCATTTTTTTTTTTATTGTTGTTTTGTTGCTGCAGATCCTGTTTTCACCCTGTGTGTTTAGGTCTCTGATTCAGCTACAGAGTGAGATATCTCACTTCTACACTACTTTTTGTGGGAGTTGCACATGCTAAGTAGCTAGGTAAGATCACATCAGCTAGCTACTCGTTCTACAACTTTGGTCAGTACAAGGCAAGATTAGCTGGCAGACTTCTTCTATACGAGGGGCACTACCTGCAGAACAAGGACATGTGAGTAGTTATTTTGGAGATTATGGTGAACTAGTGTGCGTTGTAGCAGTGTTAACATGCTAGCGCTAGCATATGCTACGGTTAGCCACCTCATCTCAGCTAGTGACGTAGAAAGCCGTGCAAATTTTGAACACCTCACCAGGAGACTGAAGGCAGAGGTCGTTCAGAAACCGTCAAAACAGCATGGATAGTTTTTTTTCCATGTTTATATGCGTTTGGAAGCATTAGAGAGCCAAAATGACACCCCAAATCCCAGAAACAGTGATTGTTTCATAATATGGGCACTTTGACAGCTGACTCTAGTTTGCTACTGCCCCTTATCTTCATTTTTCATAAAAGTTTGAATAATTGCAAAGACAAGTCTCCGCTTAACCTGTTTTTTAATGAATTTCATCACCTTCCTGTACTTTCTCTCTTTCTGTGTGAGTGTGAATAAGAAAGAGTGAATCAGAGCTACATGGTTTGATCAGAATTACACCATGGCTAGAGAAAAGACCACTTAAGCCTTTTGCAGCAGTGATGGGCACAGCTCTTTCTCTTTCTTTCTTTTTCCCGCCATCTTTTTCTCTTTACATCTCTCCTCGGGGAACTCACTAGTACCTGTTAGCATGTGTAGATAAAAGGATTTGGAGCATGACTTATTTAGGAAAGAGGAGTGAGGGGGGCGCACATCTGTTTCTGACAACCCTTCTTCCTCATTCAATCCCAAACATCTCGCCCCACCTCTGCCTCCCCCGCATTGCACCGGTGGGACGTGGGGCAACCATCCCCTGCAGTAACCCCAACTTAGTCTTCCTCTCTCTGAAGAATAAAAATATATTTGTCCAGCCCCAGCTCACATCTGTCTCATCCTGCTCTGCTGACGAGCCCTGTTTGTGCATACAGGCATGTTGCACTTGGCAGTGGTTGGTCTCCTGAATATCGACTGAATGCAAAGGATCATGTGCATGTTTCAGTGAACTTGTCACACAGCACAGCAAACATGGAATTTGGCAACATTTGTGTTTGGACATTATTCTGTCTCTTATACAGACTGCCAACCCCGTACAAGACGAGGACGATGGGGTATAGGGGGCTGTTTAGGCTTGTGAATATGATCATGTTTTAGTCTGTTTCAGGGGCTTTAGCTACATCAGTTGCCAAAAGGAGACCTGCTACTTTCCCTTAACTGATATTTAGAGACAGAAGTAATTTAGACATGCTTTATTTAAGTGAAAATGCTTACTAAATTTTACGGAAATTAGTATTTTACTGCACTGCTAATGTTTTGTTTACATCAATACATCATTTAAGTGTTCTAAAGGCTTCCTGACTGTGTTAAGCTAAGATTACAAGTTTATTCTTGATGTTGATGATGATGATATACTTTCTTACAGTGAATATATATAAAGCTGCTATTATCAATTAATAATTAATTAATTAAT
>NC_048413.1:9717595-9732653 GCF_013103735.1 Etheostoma cragini
CCCCCCCCCCCCCTCTCCCCCATCATCACATACCCTCACCATACCTAGGGATAGGCATGGTGTTATTTCAATTGGTTTAATAGCTTGAGCTGGTTTGATTTGCATTGAGAGATGATCTTATGAAAAGTTCCCCATGCTTATGTTTTTTTATTCCTCTTTTTAATCAACTTTACCATTGGTGTGTAAACTTATGCAAGCCCCTGTACACACACACACACACACACACACACACACACACACACACACACACGTACTGTATGCCAGGTTGTTTGAAACATTTTCTTTAAAGCGTTTAAAGCTTTTCTCCTGGGTGTCCATCTAATGAAGTCTGCCTTAAAAGCATTGTTTCCACTGGCAGATACAAGCCAACCCTCTGAGGGGTGTTGACCAGGCAAGAGCAAAACAAAAAGATATATAGAGAAAATACTTTTTATAGACTGCATTTTACAGGACCCCTAAACTTTCAATATGTGCCAGAAGCCACTGGCATCTTCTAACACTGTAGCCTTCTCCTGTGTTGTATTTTATTTTTATTCTCAAATGTCAACTGTTGGGGAGGAACTGCAGGGCTACATATTGCACAGAAGTAATATAAAATGAAATATTGGAGGTGGTATTAAAAAACAGTAGCCTCTTATTATGTAAATGTATGGTGATTGAACCTCTTTCTCTTATGCCCCCGAATTCATAAGCCCAGCTTTTTCTTATGCTCTGACATGAACAACCTCCCACCCACACAGAGCAAGCACATATACCCTTCATTCTCTGCCTGCCCTGTTTTCTTTACTGTAATGACACTGAACAGTTTTATCTATCATCTCTGGTGAGTGGTTTCCAATTGTTTTAGTTTCCCCCCCACACCCTGTCTTGCATCCCCACCTATTCTCTTTGTGTTTTCCCACTGTACTGTTAGGGGGCACAGTTAGACTCGGCGGCTACAAGAGTCTTCAGTTTGAGCTCTACCCTATCCAGCATTTAGTAAAACCAGACACAAATTTAAATACATTGGCTACTACTACAACAAGAAAAGGAGCCTTAAGGCTCAACAGAGGAACAGTATATTCACAATATGTGTGATGATTACACCTTTACTTATAAAAAAAATAAAAAGATATATCAGCAGACCTGCGGTTTGACTGCATTCAATGCATTAGCCATACATCTGTCAATATTTTTACTGTTTCTTACCTGTGACAACTGAGCTATTCACCCCAAAATCAAAATGACATCTTTTCCCTCTTACTAACTATTTATCATCTAAATTATTTTGGTGTGAGTTTCCCAGTTTTGGAGATGTCTGCCTTTTTTTCACATATAATTTAAGTAGATGGCCATCAGCTTATGCTCGAAGTGCCAAAAAAACCAACAATTTCCTTTTTCAGAAATAATGACCCAGTTACTCAAGATAATCCACAGACTTTGTTATGAGCAAATTCATCTCACACTGTAACAAGTGTCCATGGCCGTGCTTCCTTCTGCGCTGTGATACAGTTGGCGGGTTAGTTTAATAAAAAGAAAATAGTTCCTACATGAAACTGCTCACAACCAGGTCTGTAGATTATCTCGAGTAACCAGGTCATGATTTCTGAAAAGAGATATATATATATTTTTTTAAATGTTCATGTTTTTTCCAAATTTTTATTGGCGCTTTGAGCACGACAAGTCAAGTGCCATCTAGTTCCATTTTATTAGAGAGAATGACATCTCTCAGGCCGATATCTCCAACACTGGGCAACTTACACCAAAATTCAATCACTTTTGATAAATACAGTAGCACTACAGATAAGTGTGAAAACAAAAGGCTGGTTTTCTCTATTGTATCCTTAAATTTCATATGCAGTTTGATACTTTAATGTTTGACTTTTGTTTTTATGGTCCTGTGTACGTAGAGCACCCATGCAGGATAGAGTGAACTGCTGCTATCATTGGAACACTCTGTTTAAATAAAGGTTGAATGAGTGATTTAGTGAGTGAATGATTGAATGAATGACTGAATGAATGAAAGACATTTATCTGGGCCTGCTGGGAGGAGTCTTAGGTGGGTAAAGCTCTGTGCTGTTGTTTTACCTTGGGTGCACCATCAGCCTAACACAGCTCAGTGCTGGATGAATCACTGTTATTGAGAAAAGCTGTCAAGACCCACTGACTCGGAGGAGAGACGGAGAAAAACAATAACACTGCCAGAGAAGGGCAGGGGGAGCGAGCGATAGCTCAGGGGAACATGATTGAGACACAGTGCAACTGATGCATATTTTCAGCAATGATGTTTGAACGACTGAATTCTTGACATGTTTTCGCTAACCCTGAGATAGGTTGGTAAACTATCCATAGAAGAACTCCCCAGATTGCCAATTTAATATACCTTCAGATCAATTATGTACAGCAGACCCTGCAACATTAAGCATGTCATACTGAGAAAGAAAGCCTTGAGTTGGTGTTGGAGGCAATGAAACCTTGCCATAGATGCATTGATATTTATAAGAAGCAACTGCAACATATCTGATTATCTGCACTCGGGTGCCTAGACCTGGGGTGCCCAATTAAAGGTCTCTTACTGTATTTTCAATGACTTTGCTTCTGCCTGCTTTGGATGCACATGTAATGAAGGATAATCTCTGCAGTTCACCTTCATGTGTTTTGTAGTATTTACACATTGGGACATTCATTTAGATATGTCTGAGCTTCAGCATTTGATGTAGCTCTTCTGACTCTTGGGTGAATTAATGATCATGTGAAGAATGAAAATGGGTTCCTTTCAAGTTCTTTATTTGAGCATCTTTCAAAAAGACAGGTTTGTGGTGGCCATCTCTCTCTGCGTTCGAGGGAGATGTATGATGGGAGAATACTGAATGAGTTAATAGGCTTTTTATATCCGGTGTCCATAGTCCATAGTTTATTGTCTCTTCCGCATACTGTATGCACATACATACACATGCACATACACACCCACAGATACAAAGGATTCACAGAGACAGTAAATATGTACACTTTATAGCTCAGTCCAGCTCAGGCCTGATGCATGATGTCACAAAGGAACTAGATACAATGATAAACAGACAACATCTAATACATTTTTTTGTTGCTTATATTGCAGACAATAGATGTTACGCTTTTAGAAATATCTGTGCTTATCACCATATATAGGCAAACAGTGGTAAAAAGGAAATGATTTTGTCCATTATTAAAACACATGATGATGTCTAGTTTGCTTAGAGAGAATTTGCTGTGTAGTTTTAAATGGTACAATTATTAAAACATCAAGTATATGCCTTTTGTTAAGCTTTTGGTCTATTTTGAAAAACTCCTATTCAGCGCATTTGCACACAATAATCTATTTAATGCATACATCCGTTTAACATCTGCCTTTGTTACAGCATCCTTTTTTTTTCTTTTTCTTTCTGATTTTTGGTTACATCACGTTGATGTAATTAACATGGATTTGTCAGGAGTTTATCATCACAATTTATGAGGGCCCAAAATGTGAATAGAAAAAAATAATTCAGCAAACTCCTAGGTGCAGAAGGGCTAACTGCTAGTGCAGAGGATCCACAGCACTTTGCATTCATAGTGAAGCAACATCATGCATTCTCTTGAGCTATAGTAATGATATGTTACAGAAACACAGGATAGATGTGTGTGGGTTGCACACTACCTGGCCTAAGGCCCACCTGTGCAATAATGTCTGGAAAAACTTATTCATAATGACAATATAATTCACTGGAATGAAGAGGTCACGACGATTTTAAATATATCTGTTTAACCTGATTAACAATACTGAACTGTTGTTCTTGTCCTGTAAATTTCTGCTTTGAGACAGGAAAGACTTGGGTATTACGTCAATGGCTGTTATCATTAATAGCTTCTCCAGCCTCCTAAACACAGCCTTGTGTTTTCTTAAAGGTCAAAATGGAAGAGGGGAAAGTTGCTGAGAGAAAAGAGATGGAGGAGTCCCAAGCACCACCTCTGGTCATCATGTTCTCAGGGTCCGGTCTGAACAGCTCCAAGGGTCTACGGAGGCAGAAGAGGGACTGGGTGATCCCACCAATCAACGTGGCTGAAAATTCTCGAGGACCATTCCCACAGATGCTCGTCAGCGTAAGTGACAGCTTTGATGAGCTGCATCACTGATTTATTCCGAGTTTACAGCTGGAATATCTTGAGGAAACTTCACGGCTAACGCTGATTGGGGGTGTGTTATTGACGGTGATACAGAACAGAAATACAATAGAATAACCGGTTTGTCCTCCATACTCTCACAGATGATTATGTTGGGGTGCCCTGGTGTAATTATACACACACACGAGGAAGGAATTTTAAAAGCCCTGATTGGCCCTGAGACGTTTTCCCTTCAGACACAGGCAGGCTCCACAACAGCTAAGCAGCCAAACTCTCCTGCAGTGTGAAGTCCATTGGGTTTAGAGTGAAACGCGATTATTATTATTTTCTCCTTTTTTCCCCTTCATCCCGCCATTTCAGAAAGGTTGCCTGAAGTACAGTAATATTTAAATAGCTCATTTATAACTATACAATTTGTCATAGAATCTTTACCTAAGCCATAACTCTGGGCCTACTGTGAGATGTAAGGAGAGACTGTAAAAGCTTCTATTCCCAGGCCAAAAAGAGCAGGACAGTAGTTCATCCCCTATGCCCCAATGCGGGCATGATATTTTAAACTTAGATGAGTCAGAGGTAATAACATGAACCACAAACTGCATGTTAAGAACCAGGAATATACAAATAGTGACATCTCAGCTGTTTGTGCCCAATCATTATTCAATACACCTTCCCTCTTTAGCATTCAAGATTTGAATGTGGCCAAAACAACTGACTCCCATCACTGCAAATTAGATGTCTGCAAAACTGCTAGTTTTCGTGAGTACAAAATTTAAACGCAACATGGCGAGGGTTGGAGGTCAAGCCAGTACAAGCCTGTCAGGGAGTATAACGTAACATGAATGAATAAACGTTTGTGTAAATGTGTTGTTGCTGCAGAGTGCTTAAAATTCAGAGATTCTGTCACAACAGAACGCGCAGTGTGTCTCTCTCGTAGCTAAGCGCTAGACTCTAAGCTTGTGGTGTGCGCAGTTATTCATCAAAAAACATCATTCCAGTAGACTGCTGCTTCATTCCCTGCACCCACTTTCCTTCTCTCTTTATCTGGGATATCTAGCCATCAGCTTTTCCTCGCTGTTTACAAAACTCTAACAGTTTATCTCTTTTGGCTCTTAAATTGTGCAAAAGCAGCATTTTTTTTCTTTGTCTTTGTTCTTTGTTTTTCTACCAGGTTTTATCCAATCCCTAGGGAAAAGCTTGGCAAGATGCTCGAAGGAAACTTTCTTTTGTGCTCCCTTTTTTTTTTTTTTTTAAATGAAACAAAAAATATCAAGTCAACAAGGGGAGAGTTTGTAAGTCTTTGTTTTGGAGTTGGAGTGCTTCTTAAGCTGGAGTGTGTCCCATCAGCCTGGCACAGTGTGGCACTCTCATCCAAACCCACTGAGCCCTTCAGTAGTGCTACACCAGCCATAAAATGGTCAGACAGTTCTGCTGTTTCCATGAGCTGGTCAGGACCAGAGAGAGACAGAAAAGGCGATGAGGCAGGGTGAAAGGGAGAGGGTATCAAAGGAACATTTGGAAGTAGAATTTGCAGCCAAACACAATCCACTTTGTGCAGTAAATAAATCCGTCAGGGCCTGGTGGATTGCTGAGAGTGGAGCGTTCAGAGTCTGAACGCTCCACTCTCAGCAATCCACTAGAGCAGAGGAGAAGTGATGCGTGTTGATGCCTCTGTTGGGCTCTCAGGCTTTCTCTTTAATGATGACTGGAGGGCAGGCAGGACCATACTGAGATCCAGAGATTTTAACAAGGAGACAGCTCTACGGAGTGGATGGCATGGGAATGATTTTGCCATACTTCTTGTTTATGCGTTTAGTCCATTTTTATGACCTCTTTACCCTCAGTCAGGGGTTGATGCAAAGACTGTATAAGTGAAGTCAAATCATCTGGATCGCTCCGTGGTGGCTGGCTGCAGCACAGGTTATAAGCCCCGCCCCCTCCATGTGAGAAGATGGGACATTGGCCAAACTAATGAATCACAACACAAAATTCACATCACATACAGTACATTTTTCCCAAAGTCGGTTCATCTAATTTAGGTAGTTCTTATCATCCTGATTGATCGAGTGTTAATTTTCTGACAGGTTTTTTGGTGCTATGAAAATGGGGTGAAACGTCATTATTGACAGCTGGAATTGAGTCGCGATTGGTCTGGTGGGTGTATGGGCGGGACTTGCATACCATAGCTAACCTGCTTGCTTCACTTTTGTACAGCGAAAGGAAGTGGAGACGCATTGTCCACCTTTATAAACAGTCAATGCTCAGCCAGAACCCACTCAAGTCTTATGTGGAAGATGTCGCAATAGATGTTACTGTCTTTCTTCCTCTCGTCTCCTCTCCTGTCTCTCTTCAACTGTGCCATTACTCAGTGCTCTAGGTACTAGGGCTGTGTGATGACTCTCCTAATGGCCTGTGAAGTCAGTCCCTTTCCTAATGGGCTGTTCTGCGCAGCACTGAGTGACAGTCAGGCAGCGGCCTTCCCCACCATCCCGCCGCTTTTCTCCCTGCTTTTACCAAGTTGCCATCAGTTGGACAGGCGGGGTGACAGCAGCCCTCACCTGTATCTCTGCAGGTCTGCAGCACTGTCACTGTGATCAGGCAAGCACAGGATCAGGCAGGTGTCAGGACAGAGGCCTGACTGGCCTCGGAGCTCGCAGCCTGACATGGCTCGAGGGAAATGTTTGCTGCGACTGCTTAGTTAAAGTGTTGGCAGAACTGTACTCCTATTACACTCTAAAGCCAAGATGGTGTCAGAGCTCAGTGGGATGTTATTGACTGCTTTTTATTAATAGCAACGCTGAAATAATTGCCCCAGCACTTCACTCTCCTGCTGTACATCAAGTAGTGTAGTGTAGTGTCATGGTGTAACTTTCTGGCCTAATATTAGACCTTAAGAAGCCTCTGTTGTGACAGAGTTGATTGAGTTGGTATTGGCAACAGCTTGTTGCTGCTGTGCTTCCATACAACCAGTAGCTGAAAACTGTACTCAATCATAAACGTACCTGCTTGACTGAAAGTACAAAAGTATCTATTGAACAAACTTTTTTTTTAAGATCTTTTTTTGAGGCATTTTTTCCCTTTATTAGTGACAGTGGATAGACAGGAAAGGTGGGACGGAGATAGGGGATGACACGAAGCAGAGGGCTGCAGGTTGGACTAAAACCCCGGGCCGCTACAACGGACTTAGTAAGTCAAAGAAAAAGGGAAAAAATACAGACGCCCCACTTAAAATGTAATTTGTTTTACGTGGATATGACATAATTTCAACCACAGATGGTCTTCCTCTGCGGAAGGTAAAGATGTGAACATACAAATGTAATTAGGGTTTGTTTGACATGAAAGGTCATACCATAATTTCCTCATTCGATAATCCGCAGCAACACACATGGACAATACGACTAGTTAAATGGTTGACGGCTGCGGTAGGATAAAAGTGCCAGCAGACCTGACATCAGCAGACTACCGGCCAGCTATTCTCATGTGCATAAATCCCTTAAACACTGAACAAATCAAAGTACCACGATGAATGTATCCAAATGTAACAAAGTAAAAGTAATGAGTAAAGTAATAAAAATGTTTTTCCTCTAACATTCTACTGATGTACGAGTAAAACATATGCTGCATTAAAACTACTCCAGCAAGTGCAATTGCAACAGTTCATGCACTGCTTACAATAGATATGTATGAGTGGTACATAACTTAACAAAAAGACAAAAACAAAAGTATTTCAAAGAAAGACATGTTTAGAAAAAAAAAAACGAGACTATTCTAGAGGAAATAAAGAGCCAAAAAAGATCCAGAACGACTAAAACAAAGAATGGGGGGAGTAATTGTTCACAATAAACAGGTGTTCTTTGCCGTTCTCTTTCTTCTGCAGCCAAACAGCCATCAATAGCATGTAAGGGACATTGATTTTTCACAGAGGCTTTTTGAAACCTTCCATTGATCCACACACTTCTCCTACGGCAGAGAGGCATTGATTTCTTCTGCTCGGGTAAATAAAGACTCAACGTAACCCCCCCCCCCATCACCACCACCCAACTCCCTTAACCTGCTATTAGAACAGCCGTCAGCAGAAAAATGAACAAAACCCTGATGAAACAACAATTTAGCCAACGAGCAAGACGGGGTATGAATAAATGTTGGTGCAGTAATGTTGGTCCTTTTTTATTGTACTGTTTGCTGAATCTCGTTTGTTGGATAATAAAAGTGAGAGAGAGAGAGAGAGAGAGAGTTGTTTTGGCCAGTCAACGGTGCTGGTCAGGTCATAGCACCAACGTATGTAACTTTTAGCAAGGCTAGCCATCTCTTGGCTGTAGTGTCAGTGGTTTTAATTTTCTCATTTAGCTCTGGACAAGAAAGTGAATAAGCATATTTTCTAAAATGTCAAACAATTTTGTTCAGGCTAAGAAGCATAACATGTGACCTGAAGCGTTGCTAGTTAGCTTTCCCTCCCATGGGACTGGCTGCTATAGGTATCTAGACATCTGCATTATATACAAAATCATTTCTCGCAGCATTAGCCTCTTTTCATTCATTCCTCTTTATTTATTTTCTTCTAATTGTACACCAGTTGCATAATTTTTGTCCTTGTTCTCTTTACTTCGCTTCTTTTCAGCCTCTCTTCTCTTCTGAAAGCTGTTGTTGATTCACTTCTAAACCTGCTTTGCTCTGGGTAATAGTTTAAAATTCGTCTAACAGAGATATTATTTTTAGAGAGAAGACATCCATTTTAAAAGCTGGAACAAGGGATGTGGAAACGTTTTATTGGGTAATATTTCTTTGGAAGAACATTGTTCTTTTATGTCTGTGTCTTCTTTGTCTGCAGGCTGTCCTTTACACAGAGAAGCCAGATATTCCTATAACGTGTGGCTGCATCCCTGAATAATAGACAGCAATACCATAGAGAGAAACAGCAGCTACAGGAGCAATATGCCAAATAAATGAGTATTTGTCTAAAGCCCTTTATTGATTGATATGAAGAGAAAGAGGTTTATGTGATATCCTGCACTTTTGACAAGTCATTTGTATCAGTAATTGTTCAACATTGTAATGTTGTAGGCATCTTGGTAGTGGCTTTAGAAAATATGTCTTAGAAAAATGAGCGTGCATTTTAAACAGGACGCAAAATACGGACATTTGTATCTGATTCAATGTGTGTTGCAGTGCATCTGGTTGTGTTTACTGTACTCACTGCAGCACCTGTGCTCCAGTTTCTACATCTCTCTCCGTGGAACGCGTTGAGAAAAGCGTTTTCTGAGCAGAATGAGAGAACCTTCCCTGAGGTGTCTGCTTTCTCCTCTGAGTACATTTACCAGTGATTAATGACTGCTCCGCTTCACTGACAGACACGGAAACAACAAAAACACCAGAAAGACATACTAAAAAGACAAAATATCTGAAAGCAAAGGAGGAACACAAAGCACCCAACTGTACAAGTGAGCTGCATTGGAGAATTTAGTGGGGACAAAGACGGGAACGGGTGTGATAGAGAACATGAGAAAGCAACAGAGAAAAAGGAATGAGAGATGGCATGCCGGGCTGGACCAGGATTAGATATGCCAAGATTAGAATAAAGGCACGTCTGTGTTTGTGTTTAGGTCTGATAGACTTCCCGGAGAACTGCTGTTCACGGCGTCTTCCCTTGAGTCAGCCACCACCCGGCCAACACCAGCACTGTACTGATCTAGTCTGCCCATTTCCTCCTTTTCCACCCCATCAGGCTGAGATATACGCTCACTCACACAAAATCCTAAACAAACATACACATGCATACACAAACAGGGAGAAATTACTTGTCATACACAAGCAGCAAACAAAGGATCAGTAAATCTCATGTGCCACGCTGTTTTCTTTGTATATGCTCATTGTTGGGGTTTTTGTTTGGTTGCATTTCTGCTTTATCCCTGAACAAAGAGAAGCAAAAGCTAAGCCAGAAAAACAGGATTCCATCTTTTTTTTTACCTAGTCTACCAGAGAAACCACAGGATGGTGGAACACAGGGATGCGAGTATTTAAGGATCACAGTCCAATCCAGAGCTCAGTCACTAGGAAACCACATTGCTGCCCATATGGAATGCTTTACCAATGTTGAACTGCACAGAACAATTTCTGGGCTGAATAAATTCAGGCTGTGAAAACACTGAAATGTGTGGTTACACTAAGTCTATCAAACACATGAGCTGTACAGGATGGGCTCTGCTGTATATGTATTCAAGCATATTTCGTTCAGGGCTATGTTTTGTCTTGAATTCTTTTGATCTTGTGCACTAAGGTCTTTTTCTTGGCAGGCATACAACTTTAATACACATATGCTCATTTTGCGCACACACACACACACACACACACACACACACACACACATAATCTCTATTAAGCCCAGTAAGAAGAGAAAGAAACTTCTTTCAGATATGGGTGGACGCCTGTAGAGTTTGAAGAGGGAGGGAAGAATGAAGGAGAGACCTTGGTCCACTCTGGGGGAAGAGCACAAACAGTCGGGTCAGCATCTCATAACACATATTGGCTAGTTGACTTTTTCTTTGATTTCCCTTCTTGATGAATTCACACAAGGTATTTCCTTTCTAAACCTCAGCTGCAAGTTTCCTTCCAGCACACACAGCCCCTGTTTGGAGACATTGCGAATCGTTTGGCTAATGTACCGTTTGATACATAGTAATCCTCTTCTTTTTTTTTGTAAGCCATGCTAGTGCCTCTGGTCTATGCTTGGCGATGTTAGTCAGTATAGCCACTATTTTGGTCCAGACAATACCTCAACAACTATCGGATGGATTGGGATTAAATGAATACAGTCATTCATGGTCCCCCAGAGGAGGCCTGCTGACTCTGCTGATTTTCTCTTTTGACTTTTCCTCCTGCTCCACCAGTAGGTTGATATTTTTTTATTTCAGTTAAAGATATCTACAACTATTGGCTGGATTGCCATGTAATTTTGTACGGCCATTCAAAAACCCCTTAAGATGTCTTAACTAGAACCTTAACATTTCCATTGCACCACCATTAGATTAGAAATGTAACGCAGTCAGTACTTTGGTTTATGACTGAATACCTGCAAAAAATAATGACATATATTCATGGGAGATTTGTTGTATTAAGCTCAATGCACTGTACTGTACTTCAGTACAGCCTCACATGGCTGTAGAATCTTAGTCTTGTTGCAATCAAATACCACATTTATCTCAAAAATAGTCTTCTCTTCTGACTGATATGGTGAAGCAGGAAAGCCAGGCCTGACTTATGATGGCAGGAGTAAAACGCCAGAATAAGTTGAGAGTGCTTTACATTGTTACTTTTGCTAATGGAGTCTTTGTGATGGAGGAACAAGCTCTCTCCTGTCTTTTCTGAGAAGTCAGATCATTAATGAAACATTTGAACATAAAAACGATTTGACCGTCTTCTGCATAGCGTGAGAGAAGAGGCGAGGACCAGAGTATCTTACGCAAGGAGGTGATCAAGGGCAACCATGAAATAGGAAAGGGATAGCTTCATGGATTCTTTGACATTTCAGTTTCTGTAGGCTTAATTCTGATTCAACAATCAAACACACGCACATACCGTAGTCTGGTCTTGGCATATAACAAATACCTCATGGACTTCATTTCCTTTTCTGTAATGAAATTAGTGAGATCAATGTAATTACATTTGTCAGCCCCAGGAAATAGGGTCTCCTACAATCTCCTGGTATTGACAAGAAAAACAAATTGTTACCACATTCATATATTTGTCAGGAGCATTTGCTCTTGGTTCCCTGTTGTGTACAGGGAAGTGAGACTGAAATGTAATTTTCACTGTTTAATATCTCATTATTTTAAAATTAGTGGCATGAAGTCCCAGTTAACACGTTCATCAGGCATACTCAGCAACCTTTTTCAGCTATTTGTTGTTGTTTTTTCAAAGAGAAAGACTTCCAGCCTTTGCCTTGTTGCACACACCCAGCCCAGAGCTGCTACCACTAAGGCTTTTCAGTAACAAAACATTTCTCTCTGATATGACATCAGGAGGCACCAGGCGGGATCACCCCTGGGAGTTCAGTTGGTGTTAAATTAAACAGTAAATCTTCTCACCAAAAGACACAAGAGTTATGTGTAAGTCAAGGGCAACACTTCTGGGCTCTTTAATAGAAGATGAGGAGGACTTTATGTAGGAGATAAATAACAGCTTAACAAACAGCCCCTGTCTGGTCCCCTGGAGGTTGGCCTCTGCGATCCTGTGGATCAGTATGAAGGAGAGCCAAGAATCTCTTTTCCTCTGAAGACATGAAAAAATAATGTGTAGTGAAATTGGGAAAAAGATATTCGGAGGGGGACTGAGGGTGGTTGGGACCAGTGATGAAGCGGGAGGGCGGAGGGTGCCGGTGATATGAGACAAGGTCGGTCAAATAGAAAGGACAGGTCGATAGACGGGTTGGCAGTCAGACAGACAGAGGGACAGAATGACTGTAGAGCAAAGAAGTAGATGCAGGGGAAATCATGCAGGCATATGAAACAGACAGACAGACAAACACACACACACACACACACACATTCTCACAAAGACAGACAGACAGAAATACAGAATGACTGTAGTGCAAAGAAGTAGATGCAGGGGAAATCGTGCAGACACATACAGAGAGACAAACAGACAGACAGACAGAAAGGAAGAAAGACATCAGGTAATACTTTCCTCCCACCACTCTTCAGTAATGTTTGCCTGAGAGACGGACCAAACAGAATCAAATCTGATTCAACACGAAGCAACAGCATTTAGAGCAAATGAATGAAAAGAGTAATTGCCAACAGGAAACGTCCATGGGCATGAGATTGAATTGAATTGAAATGAAGCGCTTTTGGATGCAAGTCCTGTAATGTAAAATTCTAATCTCACTTTATGTGCTTGTATTTTTTCCATTTTCCTCTCTTTTAGCTCTTTCTTTCCAGGAGTTAAAATCAAAATTGAGGCCTGCACAAGAATAATCTGATCCTATTTACTTGTCATTTAAAATGAAATGCCTCAGTCAGATTTTTTTCATGCAAGTATAATGGATACTGTCATGGGGTGATGATGTTTTGGTATTCACTCACACAGACACACACACACACACACACACACACCTGAAGGAGCACAGACAAACACACATGAAGACACATGGATACATCACCATAGTGTATGTATGTAATTCAATTCCTCACTGCAATGACATTTTTTATAGCATATCAAGATGAAACAGCTCTTAAGATAAATAGTTTAGCACTACATAACAAGTTGCTGGTATTTTATAACTTGGCTTTTTACTCTGCATGTTTCTCATTGCTTCTTGCTTATGAGTATTTCTGGCCAATACTCCCTGATGCTGCTTTACACATTTTTATTTGCTCTTCATTTTCAGGAGAAAAGAACATTTCCTCCTAACGCTCTATAAAAGCTTTAGCATCCCACTTTGTTCATAAAACCAGAGTGATGCATTACTCTTTGCACAGTGCCTGGCTTCACGGCATACAGTGGACACATTATGGTTCATCTGAGGCGGTGCGAAATGCTTCTTTATATAGGGTGATTTGTTGTGGTTGCCATGTCGTCGGTGTCACTTTTTAAAGAGGACTCAGCGTCAAGCCAAGCAGCTGGAGGAGGCTGGTTAACTTTCAGATTTTCAGCAATGTTTTCATGATGACTTCTGGGAATAAAGAGAGGTTCACAGAAACTGACCTCTGCTGGCTCTGGTCCATCTTTTGATCTGTATCAATCAAGGAATGACAGGCCAGCTGGTTTTGTACAAAACAAAAAAAACACATGTACACCAGCCATCTGTGTGTCATCTTTATGATACACACGCTTGTGCTGCACCAAAAATACACAGACTGGAATCCACACAGACACAGATGCATAGCTCCACAAACAGAAACACACACACACTTCTTCACTCTTCCAAGGTTCATTTGTCAACATGACAGCTGGACTCTTGCTGAGGTGGAGTTTGCCAAGCAGAATCCCTCGCTTGGATAGTGGGAGCCAGAACATCCTTGGAAACATTCTGAAACCCACTCAGAGGCTGCAGCCGTGTGTGTCTGTATGTGTCTGTGTGTGCGTGTGTGTGTGCATGTGGGTTTGTGTTTGTGTGCGTGTGTGTGTGTGTGCGTGCGTGTGTGAGAGAGGTGGTGTTTGTGTTTGCATGCATGTACACGTGAATGTGCAACTTTTCAAAACACCCAGCAGCAGCGTGGCAAGGTCCAGCCCCTCTTCAGTTTCTGCCTGTGCTTGGCAGAGGCATACTTGGCAGGGAGCAGCCCATTTTGTCAGGCTTCCAGTCGACATCAACGTGCACAAACTGTTAGCGCCTCTACCTGAACACCTTTCCTCCTTTGCTTTTTCCTTTTACATATATCTGGGTTCTCATATACATCTGTTTACCATATTATACCTCAAAATAAATGCCCCTGTTGGTTGAAAAGAAGGCTCTGTATGCTTTTCTATTCAAACATCCCTCCAGTTGCCTGTTTCCACTAGAAATGTGTCCGTGCAATGATGTAACTGACTAAATCGAAAAAGACAGTGTCAGACCATTTTTCCCCAGCATCATAGGATCCCACATTGGTCACCCATGTCTTGTTTATGGAGGAAAACTCCTCTTTATCACAGTATAGATACATCCTGCCAACTGCATGTTGTATAAAACAAGTCCTGGCAATTTCCCCTAAACTAAAAGGGGCTCATGCTCTACCACAGAGTTTTGCTGATGCATCCAATTCACAGTTTAGTCCCCCCCTTGCACTCTTGTCACTCTTTCTTCCCTCCATTTTCCCTCTAGTCTGCATTTCTTCCCTTCACTGTTGCTTGGTGGATTTAGTAAGTTCGAAGAAGACAACGAAGGAAGGGGATGGGGTGGAGAGGGATAAAGTGTTGTTTGATAGGTGGATAGTACAAAAGTGTGTGTGTGTGTGTGTGGGGGGGGGGG
>NC_048413.1:9732663-9760094 GCF_013103735.1 Etheostoma cragini
AAATGGCTTTGAAAAGTGCAATAGCAGCAGATTCCATGCCACTGTCACCCCTCTCTCTCCTACAAGTATCCAACACTCTTTCCTCTAATTATCCAGATTGGGTTTCCTCTGGATGAAGGCATGAGGGAGGAAAATGGAGTAACAGGGGGTCCTTTATTTGTCCTTATCAAAGCCTCGGGGAGCGACTGGGGAAGTCATTCATGCATCCATCACACTCCTGATTTCACAATTTAATCAATTCTGTAATGAAAGAGTACAGAGAGAGAGAGAGAGAGAGAGAGAGAAATTGATGGGGGGGTAATTGTGGGATGGTAGCCCTCACATTCTAACCCTGCTAAGCCAAAGCTAAGGGGTGTGTCGCTCTTTGTCTGCCACTACAATGGTTGCCTCATTTTCATTCTCCCTGCCTGGAGGAGGAGAGTGAACGGGGCGAGTCATCCCATTGTTACCTCCAGGGAGACTAGCACGTCTAATTTGCTATAAGCCTACACTATTAGACCATACTCCTTTCACACTGCAATAATTGGAAAAGTCATTTACTGCTTAACTTCCATTAACCAATGTTATTTTCACTAATGTGGAGGAAGTTCTTTTAATAATCTCACCTGCATCACTTCTAACTATCATTCAAAAGACACAAAAGCTCATTATCTCTCCATTTCGCTCTGTCACACTATCACATGGACCAATAAGCCAGATAAATCTGAAAACGCATCTGTTTGACCTTTCATCTTCTTTGTCCCCTCTGTAATTCGGAAAATGGCATTCATGCGTTTTGCAGATCGGTAAAACTGAGCTGTTCAAAGCAATGAAATAAGCCTGTCCGTACATGGCAGGGAGTTGTGTGGGAGTAAAGGTGCTGTACTAGAAACTGAAAACAAGTGGGCTGAGATTGCCTGCACGGACAGACCATTGCCAACTCCTCAAATACCGACGCTTTGTCACAGCCCTCAAAATCTGGTACCACACAAAGCACTAGAATTCACACACGGTCGGACCAGCTAAGCAGCGCAACCTACATGCCAATGTTTAGCAGGAACAGCGTTTGCCACCTTCGCCAACTAGTTTAGCATGTTAGCATACCAGCATTCGCTAATTGGCATTTAACACAAAAGATGACAAATCTAAATACTTACCTGACAATAGCACTGAATGAAAATTAGGAATCACCACTAACAGATAATTGTGAAAGGGACATGATTGTTCGTCACAAAATTTCATTGTAATCAATCCAGTACTTGTCAAAACAATTGCAACCTCATAGCGGCTCAGTGGATATAGACCGCTAATGTACACAACTTCAGAGAAAACCATTCAATACTTTTTAAGATATTTCAGTCTGGAGCAAAGTGGTGGACCGACCACCAACAGACTGACATTGTCATACCACTAGCGTAGAACATTAGGGTGGATGTGTATCGTTCTCACAAATATAAAAGGCTTAATGCACACTTAAACACATAGCCGCAGGTGTGTCTGTTTACCCAGGGTCCATGCAATCCTCGCCAGCTAATGAATACAAGATGTTAGGAAGTTTCTGTTTTATCTTTAAGTTGGTAAGCATTTTTGAAAATCCCAACTTCAGACTTGGATACTCAACATCAATCCTGTGCTACCTTTTGAAGAGATACACTGCTCAACATCAAAGCCTGAGCAAAAGTCTGTGTTTTTTAAAGGCCACAGGAAAGCTTTTAATGCAGACACTTTGCTGACTTACAGCAAAACACACAGGATGTCTTTATCTTTGTGCGTGCACCAGAGTGCATTTGACAGATGGGGTGTGCATGTGATATGCAATGCCACCTAAAAACCTTTCTCATGGAGAGGCTCTGTCTCTTTAGAATTAAGTTAGAGTTCAGAGTTTGTTTGTGACCTGTTGGCCAATACCTGTGTTTCTTACATGTCTTTTAGGCTTTACTGTACTGTTGAAAGAACACACTTTTGTTTGTTCCTGTTGGGATTTGTGTTTGGAGATGCTATCCCGGTTTGTTGGGCTTTAGAGCCTTAAAAGGCCTTGGCTTTCAGCTCTTTAGGGGTTTGCTGTGACTTTGCTGTCTGCAAGTGACTGTTCTGCTGTCCTACTGCTCACTGAACCAGTTCTCTATACCAGCAGCACACTACAGCGCACCTAATTGGCACTCTCATGACAGGCCTCTCTGTTTGTGTGTGTGTTTGTGTGTGTGTGTGTTTGTTTCTTTTTTTGTGTATAACATGCATGAGCCAGATAGGAATACTTTTTGCTCAATCTGTTTTTGTGTGAGTTTGTTTTGTTTTCACATGTTGCATTTGTCATATGTATATACATCGGGCAGTGATGGCCTAAAGGTTAAAGACCTGAGATGGTGACCGGAAGGTTCACTCCCTCAGACCGGCAGGATAAATGTAACTGTGTGATTGTGATCAGGGTGTCCTGTAAAAGAGAGCATTGCTCTTTGTAAAACTCCCCCTTGAACAAATAAAGGATGAATATATTTGTGTGTTTATGTGTGTGTGTATATATATATATATATATATATATATTTTTTTTTTTTATATTAGACTTTATGGTCATAGTGGTCATAGTGTAGCCTAGCAAGGTATTTATTTTGCATTGTTTTTTTTTTCAGTGCTCAGACCTTACAGTAAAAATTATAAAGTCATTCATCTAAAATAGACAGACAGTGCTTTACAGAGCCACTCTACCAATTGTTTAAAGCTCTCCAGAAGATATCATGCAAAAATTTTTGCAATTGAAGGTTTCAGTAACCAAATGCAGACCCATTTTAGGAAATGTTTGCACCCCTCTCTGGCAAGAACAGTAACATGCGGTCAATGTTGAAACCACTGTGAGCCACATCTTACAGATGGGCTGTCCTATGTCATGTGCTTCAGTAAAATGGACTATGTAAAAACAAAATAGTCATGAACATCAAGGCTGTTAAAGAAAAGTTAGTTGAGGTCATCATTTCTTTTCTTTTTTTTAAACTTTTTATTGGTTTTCTTTTAGTAACATAAACATATGTGCCACCTGGGCACAGAACATACAACATAACACAACGTGACGGGCAGGATTTGTGCCTTAAGTAGAACAGCAGTTACCATACGTACAGCATACATAAAAAAATATAAAGATGCTGTTTGAAGATAGGGAAAAACAGTTCTTGATAAATAATTCAACATAACAATAGTAGGATTTGAGAAATAAGTAAATTAGCAGTTAAAGAATAAGCACATCATAATTAAATTATAAAGATACTGCATTAAAATAGGTAAAAGACATTTCTTATTAAAAGAATTCAACCTTATTTTTGCAATTTATATGAAATCAGGTCTTAAAAATGACACATAGCTCAGCCATTTTGACCAGTTCTCTTCAAAAATATCAGCTTGGTTCCGTACTTTGAAAGTTACTCTCTCCATAATACTATTTATATCATAAATTGTATCAATCCACCCATTTATTAATGGTTTGTCTTTCTTCAGCCATTTTCTGGTCAAAGCCTTTTTGCACCCCACTAACACATTCAAAAGGTATTTGTCTCACTTTGTATATTTAAATCCATCCAGATCAGAAAGGTACATGACTTTGAAATTTAGAACCATTTTCTTTTTAAAAACAGCCCCTTCCAAAAACAACTTCCCTCCAAAAAGGAACCACAGAGGGACAGCTCCAAAAAATATGAAAATAATTTGCCAAAGTATTCCCACAGGAGCTCCAACAGGCAGTCTGATTTGAGTAGTAGGCCTTTTGTGCCGGAGAAAGAAAGAATCCTGTCACATTTTTCCATCTGAATTCCCTCCAAGAGGGGGAGCTTGTCACTGACCACTGCTGTTTTAAAGTCTTGTCCCATTCCTCTTGTGAGACTGTAAATCCTCGCTCTGCTTCCCATCCCTCCCTGGGGCAACATTCCTTGGGAACTTCTTCTTTGCAAAATCCCTGATCTGCAAACATCTAAAATGATCCTGGTTCTGTACTCCAAGTCTTTCTTTAAAAAACGTTATCCTGTTCTGGGAGTGTGCAGTATGTTGTAAGTCCATTGTCTGTCAATTTTTGAACCTTGTGTCATAGGTATTCGGTACTAAATCCGGTTCATATGCAAACCATTTCAGTTTTTCTCTTCCATTGATACTTTTTAATTATTTCACCCCATGTTAAAGAGCCAATTATCCATGGATTGTTGGGGTCCGATTGTCAATGAAGGATCTCTAACCAAACTATCAACTGGTATTCCCTTTCCCATTGACATTTCTACTTCTTTCCATTTTGAGCTATAATTTGGAGTACACCATCCCACTAGTGGCCGAGTTTGGACTGCTCTATAATAATTTCTCAAACGGGAGGGCTATTTTTATACTTAATTCTTGGCCTCTTCCCTGCCCAAATAAATCTGAAAAGGTTTTTATCCCACTGTAAAAAGAAGTATTTTATAGAATTCTTGTCCCAGTCTAGATGGTACCTGGAGCAAAGACGTTGAGTCGGATGAAATGAAAACTAAGAACCTGTTTTATATCCTGAGTAGGACCCATACTCATCTAAAATAGACATCAACGCTGGCAGAGATTCTATTGGGTTCCAAAGGCTAACAAGCACGTCATCTGCGAACATGGCCAGCTTTTGTTCACCTTCTGCCATATTGATACCTGTGATATTGTTGTTCTGTCTAATGCATTGTGCCATTGGCTCAGTAATAATTGCAACTAGATTTGGACTCTGGGGGCAGCCCTGTTTTGTTGATCTCTTGAGCAAAAACGAGTCTGAGAGCTCTCTGTTAATTTTTAGCTTTGCTGATGGTTTATCGTGAAAGGCTTTTAAAGTAATAATAATTACTAGATTAAAATTAAATTTCTCCATAGCATGAATACAAATTTCCATCTGACCGAGTCAAACGCCTCTAAACCGCATCTAAACTGACCAACATGTCCTGTATTTTATTTGATTTATATGTCTGATAATTTGTAGAGATCTTCGAATATTATCATGCGTCTGGTGCACAAGAACAAAACCGGTTTGATCCATATTGATTATTCGGGGTAAAGTTTTCTCAAGTCTTTTTTGAAGTAAATAGTTTATAGTCCCAATTAAGCCCACTAATTGGTCAGTAGTTGGCGCAGTCTAATTTGTCCTTACTTACCTTAGGTATAACTGATATAATGATTCTTTCCATGACGCAGGTTTTCCCCTTTAGTCAGGACCCAGTTGAATGTTTTTAATAAAGTAGGAGTCTAAACCTCCTTCAGTTTCTTCTTCTTCATTCTGAGCTGAAAACATCTGCGCCTGGGGATTTAGAACTTTGAGTCTTGAGATAGCTGAGTCAATTTCTTCCTCTGAAAATTGGGAGGCTAAAAGTGTATTTTCTTCTTTTGGTAGATGTAGGGATTCGAGTAGTGACTCCAGTCTTTGGTCTGTATTGACTTGAGGTTGTGAATGTAATTTTTCATATGTTTTAAAACATTCTTATCTAAAACACCCTATCTCCAAATATCAATTAGTCCTAATTCTAATAGTAGTAGGTTCATTTTCTTTATTTTTAGGGGGCGAGATATTCTTTCCCCTGTTGAGTCAAGGTTTTGGTTAAGCGTAGTATTAAAGTCACCAGCACATATTAAAGTCCCGTGTGTTTCAGTTGCTGTCCTTTTCAAATACTTATATCTATGTTTTCTCTTTTTAGTTTAAGAATGGTTTTGCTCTGTTTGACTGGGCTACGAAGCCCATTCACATTTAGAGACACTACTTTCATTTTCTGGACCCTGTATGTACCAGTTTATGTCTAGAAAGATATGATGCTATATCCACACAACACACAAAGAAAAACCTTCCCCTGTTCTGACCAAGAACAAGCATTTACACTAATCATGACAAAGACAATACACGTGAAAACTTCCTGTAGCAGAGGAACCTTTTGTCCCTCTAAAGCTCCTGTGGGTGGGTGGGGGGGGTGGGGGGGATCCTGGATGGTTGGGACCCTCCTTAGTGGTAAAGTGGCTAACCTGCTGGTGCGCTTCATGTCCACTAATGAGTCCAACATTACTATTCCGTTCAGTCGGTGATTTGCCGTAATTTCAATAGATTAAGTTTTAAGTAAAGAGGAACATTTCACCTCCCTTGTTTTGCGATCCACGCACATATTGTTCTGCGCCGTTTGTAGTGCTTTTAACATTGTGGTAATATCCTAAACTCTTGGAGCTTTTCTTTTACTTCCTTCTCTATTTGTTTTCTTCCGTCGCCCGCTTGTTGCTAGGGAACGCCTTCAGTAACATCTCTTCTAAGTTGGAAGTCGGGTCCTCTGCGACGGCTGGGCACCTCCCACCCCCCGCAACAAAAACCAATGCCTTTTTCTTTCAGCACTTTTTTAATTTGTCCGTTGGCTCCGTTGTCCGTTTTTCCATCACTTTGTTGTTGGCTTTCAATTGTTCAAATTGAAAAATTATTTAAAATTGAATTATTTAATTGTTGTTATAGGTTTCAAGTTTGGGGTATTTTTTGATACCTGAAACGGAGCAATGCGTCAGTCTCGTGCATGGCTCCCAGAAGTCCCTGAGGTCATCATTTCAAATGTATCCTCGTATCCATTTATTTCTAGAGGACTGTGGAAATAAAAAAACTCGACCTCCGATATAACTTTCTGAATGCACAAGGATCTGAAGTACCAAGACTGGTGTATCATTTCTGTAGAAATTGCTTCTCACACACAATGCAGAAAGATCATTACAGCAGTGCATTTGGTAATTGCAGTTCTCTCTACATGTTAAACCGCAGATTATCTTCAATTGTACCTGTACTTCAAAAGCATCCAAGAACATGAAAGATCAATTAAAATACTGAACTGGTACGTAATGGCTGTAGCTATGCACCGGCTCACTATAGAAAAAGAAAAGAAACACCTGATGTCATGTATGCATCTGTCAGGTAGCCTGCACATTAAGGTACTGGTAATCAAATTTAAAATGCACTGTAGAAATGTAGCAAAGAGCAAAGCAGCTATTTTCTTCGAATTGTGGACCAAAGTAAAATACAAAATACACCAATACATCATGTTTCAAATTTTCTCTTGCACTGGTTTTGACACGGAGCTGATGGTTTCATGACTGCTGTTTTGTCAGTGAGATGGGCTGTTTTTTGAATATGATTGATTGATGAATGGGTTTGAAATGAACGTTTTCTGAGATAATCAATCTGGCTGGCACACATTCACCTCCTCTTCCATCACTCATACAGTAATCTCTCCATTCTATCTCCTTGCTTGGTCTAGATTACAAACAAACCATCTCCTTCAGTGTTCTTGTGTCTGAAACAGTACCAGGTTAGTTCTAACTTTGAAATATTCTTGTTTTATTTCCTTTCTTTCCCGTATCGTCAAAGACCTGCAAACACAGCGAGTATGCTGGCATAGACAGTGTCTGTGAAAAGATAACGTTCTTTCGAATGGAGCATACTGGAGCCCTAAGCCTCTCCATGTTCCTCCCCTTTGTTTACATATAGCGCCTTCTCTTCTAATCTGCCATGGTGAGAGTTGCGTGGGCTGAAAGGCAAACAAGTGCCATGGTAATATACTAAGGAACACTCTGGTTTCACACAAAGCAGATAGGCCCATCATTTCCAGAGTCTGAACTGAAACAACTTAAAAAATAGAGCCAGCCAAGAAAAGCCAGAATAACTTAGAGTATCTCAGGTTATGGGAGGGGCCAAGCAGGTGGGAACTGGGTTTTAGATGTTTTCGAGAAAATATAAAGCAAAGGAAAATCAACAAATTGTGCCTTATAAGAGATTATGCTTTTTTTACTGCAGAATGCCGGATTGAACCTGCTTCCCCTCTGCTGCTGTTAGTTACCGCGAAGCCGGCCATGTGAAAACCAAATAATAAGTCTCCTTAAAGCCCTGTTTGGGGTCTCCACCAACTCCTGACAGAAATATGTCTTTTTAGCTGGTAAATGCTCCCCTTTGTTCACCAGCTGGTCATTACGTGTCTGTCATTTGGTCCTGGGCAAGTATATATCATATTTTTTTCACTTTATACAGCTGCCTGCTGCTTTAAGCAATGATGCCGGTAAGGTAGTAAAAGTGAACCCAAACAGTAAAGTTACGTTCTGAAATCCAAAACAATAAGCTGAAAAAAAAATCTCCATGGAGTTGAGGTGAACTGCAGATGCGGGTGATAATTCCCTGTGTTTTAGTTTACTCTATTAGTAGGTTTGTCACACTCAATACGCGCAATTTGGATTCATTTCATTTTAAGATATATAATTCTATTATTAAAATATGTATATTTACAACCAGCAGTGCAGTCATATATCTAAGTAGTAGTAGTTTGATGCATTTTAAAGTGTTAGTTAACATGCATTTTTAAGTGAGAATTAATTCCTCGGCTCCCCAGTAACGGTGGTGGTAGAACAGCGCTTCTGTGTTATTCATTCCCCTCTCTTCATCTCCTCTTCTCTGTTTTCCCCAAAGACCCGGTGCCATGATAATTTCTCATTTGATTCAGTTTTGCCTGGCAGAAGGGAGCTAAGCTCACTGATAAAATCTCCTTAAGAACCAGACAAGTTGTCAGTAATGAAGGGAATTGCTTTGATCCGTCTACAAATAGGTCATTTAGACAGTGTCTGGTTTCTGATGCTGGTCTGGTTTCTGATGCTGGATGATACAGTCATGTCTCTCTCTCTCTCTCTCTCTTTCTCGCTGCCTCTCTCTCTCACTCTCATTATCAATCTCTTTCGTTTGAGCGCTTCTTCTCCACTCTATTTTCATATACACAGATACGCACTATCAAGACAATAGTAGAAAATTTACAAGAAACAAGAAAAAATACAGAAAAATCAAAAACTGAAAAACAGATTTTTAGTATAATAGTCACTCTTAAAAATGAATTTGTTATTAATTACCCAATGGAGAGATTTTATGTGCATGTGGAAGTGTGACTGTGTGGTATTTTGTGAGGTGGGGGTGTAGAGAGAGAGTTTCCATCTTTTAATTAAAGGAAATAAAAAGTACTACAGTTATGAGAAGCTCTTTTTGCTCATCTCATGATTGGCTTTTTCAACACATTCCCCCCCCCCCCCCTTTCTGAAGCTAAAATGGCAGTGATGGCAGAGTGATAGCGAGAGCTGCTCACCATCAAAATTACATCCTGCCTGACACAACATTCAGTGATAATAGGAAGAGAATGATAACGTTCAACAACAGCTAGCTAAAATCCAAAATTGGTACTGTTAATGTACAACCATGCATCTATGAATGGGATTTATGACATACATTATTAATTATCAGTCAGAAACAACACAATTTTTCACACTTTAATGTGCATATGTAATACCCACGCACAAATGTGGATTCTGATTCTGGCGCCATCCCTCAACAGTTTTACGTGAACGTTGTGGGAGGGTGAGCTAATTGGCTAGAATGGCTTGGCTAGAAACAACCCCCCCCAGGATGATTTGGGAAACAGGTGGGATAACAGGGGGGGCGGGGAAAACCCAAATGGAATTATGGAGAGCTATCACTTCCTAACTGGTGAGGATTTATACTCCACTGCCAAGGCCAACGGATTAAAGTAATTTCATTTTTCATGCATGGCTTCTGTCCCCATGGAGACCTGAAGCGCAGAAAGAAAGAGAGAGTGATGAGAGACCAGCGCAGGGGAGAGATGAGAGGGACGGGGTGGAGTGGAGTGGAGAGTAGAGAAAAGGAGTTGGAAAGGAGAAGGGAAGGCAGAGAAAAGGAGAGGGGAGGAGAAAAAGGGGATGAATGAGAGAGGCAGACAGTTTGGCAGTGGGATGTGTATTAATTGCTTGTATTTTCTAATGTGACAAGAAAGGTAGATAGAGTCAGTGTGCTGCAGCAGTCTCTTTGCTTTTCCTATAGAGGAGGGTAATGGCGGTACACTGAGAGTTTAACTGAGCTGCTGGGTGGGTATTTGTTAGTTTGTTGGATCTTTAACGAGTAGAGTTTCTTTGTAGTAATTGCAGTTGATGCCTGCAGTTTATCATCTCTGTCAGCAGTAATTCGCTGAGATATGTGTAGAGCACGCTGACGTTCTCCTCCCCATATTCCCCAAAGAAAACACACGCATATAGACATGTACAAATAGCATTAGTGGGATGTTATGACACCTCATCTTGCATTCTTACAGGGAAGGTATTTATAACTGATCAGATTTGTTTGATTAGAAAGACACACCATACCACACAACCATATCTTTCTAATGGTGAGTTGATGATAATGTTGAGGCTGATGAAGCGGAGGAAAATAGTAATAATGGCATTGTCGTTGAGGGTGACAGGTTTTTATTCCACCAGTAGGAAGAGTCAGGATGACACCTGTCTTATACTGTATGTCCGTTTCCTGTCCTTGTTAGTTGCTCCAGCTATTTTCTCAGCAGGGCAGAATTCCTAGTGTGTCAAAAGTGTGGCTAAATTGGTTCCCCGAGTGGTGAAAGATGGAGACAACTTTGGACATTCTTACTCTTGTGATGCACTCAGGCTCTCCACTGAAATAGTCATTGATTAGAAGAAAAAAGTTGGCCATTCCTCTGTCTGTATATGTGGATGTTTTACTGCGTGAGTGTGTGTGTGTGTGTGTGTGTGTGTGTGTGTGTGTGTGTGTGTGTGTGTGTGTGTGAGTGTGTGTACGGTGTGTACCTGCATACTGGAGTAAGTATGATTGAGTCACCGCTGATGTTGTTCACGGGTTGTCATGTAGTTGCATGGACAGAAATGGGATGCTTGTAGGTTTGGATTCTATTTGGGCATTAAATTGAAAAACTTCTCCAAATGAGTTCCAATTAGACACCATTCCAGTCCAAATCACAAGCCTAGCAGTGCACTTAATGCAGCTATTAGCCGCCTATCTGGAAAGAAAAGCTGAATCAACGTAAGAAGGCCAATTTCTTAATGAATATTCTGCTTCCTACACAATTATTTAAGAATTCTCTTCACGCGTGCACCCCTGGATTTGAGACTATTATTTTCTTTTGGCCAATTTTTGCCTCCTCTTAATTAGTTTATAGTAATGTTGCATGTTGTTGCTTTCCTAATTACACAACAATTACAACCTCACTTTCTAATTTAATCGTATTTTGGTTAAACACATGTCTGTTTTCCAAGCTTGGCTCCCGCAAACCTTAATAAATCACTACCTGACTGACAGTTAACAGTAAATAAATGTTGATATCATATTTCCCTTCCCAAAATATTGCATTTAAATTTCTCTTTTGAAGCTGTCCAATTCTGCCAAACAGAATGCATAGCGCTCCGTACAGCAGCACTAATGGAAACTTTGAGTGCGTGGTAGCTAGAAATGCCAGACTTTGATGAATGTATGTTTATATGTGTGTGTGTGTGTGTGTGCGAGGATGCGTGCCCTGTGCATTTGTGCGTTTGTGTGCCAGTGCATGTGTATGCTTCCAGTGAAGAATATGCAATATTGGATTTCTGAGGTTGTGAAGGTACAAAATTATTATATTATTATTATAATTATTATCATTGAATAATAAATGCCCCACAGGGCAAAAATTGCACCAATAGGTGTAGGTCGGCTGGGATAACTGTGTGTTTGATTTAGTTTACTCAGTGCAAGAGAGGAATAAAGTCTTGGTGAAACACAGTACGATACTTTGAATAAACACTTGATTGATTGATTGATTGATTGATTGATTGATTGATTGACTAACTGTTCCTCTCTGGTTATTGTGATGCAGATTCGTTCAGACCAGGACAAGGACATCTCAATCCGATACAGCATCACTGGGGTGGGAGCGGATCAACCCCCCAACGAGGTGTTCAATATCGACCCTGTGCTTGGAAAGATGTTTGTCACCAAGCCTCTTGATCGAGAACATCGCTCTTCTTACCATGTGAGTGTGTGTCACTCTCTCTCGCTCTCACACACCCATGCACGCACGCACGCACGCACGCACACACACACACAAACACACACATAAAAGGGTAGTGCTGATATATATATATATATATATATATATATATATATATATATATATATATATATATATATATATATATATATATATATATATATATATATATATATATACAATGAGGGAAATAAATCTATAAGCTATAGAAATCATTTTACTGAAATATGTTTGTGCCGTTCTGTGTGAACAGTGCAAAAACTAATAAAAGAAAACTAATAAAAAGTATCTATAAAGGACCTCTCATGTAGTAGTTTTGCAGTATTTACTTACCCTCACTTCCTGTATCAAATATGCATGAGCTAACAGGCAGTTGTTTTAAATTTGATTTATTCTTTCATTATATAACATATATTTGCTCAACATAGCAAATTATGAAAAAGAAATCTGCTAATAATTGAATTCAGTCCATTCAATAAACATTACATAAGAGTATTGCATTGCATTATTATATCAATCCTCAAATACAGTCCAACACATGAACTACAAACATTTCCTCAAAGAGTTGTTTTTATGTGTATTACTTTGATCACTGCGAAGAACAAAAAGATGTTTAGTGC
Organism: Etheostoma cragini; assembly: GCF_013103735.1. Taxonomy (NCBI): domain Eukaryota; kingdom Metazoa; phylum Chordata; class Actinopteri; order Perciformes; family Percidae; genus Etheostoma; species Etheostoma cragini. Next base: position 9,745,130 of record NC_048413.1, read on the forward strand.
ACAATGATGATGGAATTAACTGTTTGCACGGTTTAACTCATTGTGGTAAGGCAGCGCTATGTGCAAAGCATCTGGATGCAGTGAAGCATAAGTAAGGGGGTGTTTCAATTAATAATTAATAATTAAGCTCTCTGCCCGCCACACCACATTCCCTTTGTCATACTTTAGCTTTTAAACAGCAATGCCAGTAACAGAGAGGAAAAATTGACTTAGTGAGTGGCAAGATGTAAAAATGTTGGGATATACTCTTATTTTACTTTTTTCTGAGAATGAGATGAAAGGTCAATGTCATTCTCATGTCTGTTCCCAAAAGAAGAAGTTCAACATTTTAGGAGATCTTCCTTTTTAGCTTTTTTTGCCAAGAGACAAATGATAAGATTGATATCACTCTCTGCTCTTTACATTAAATATGAAGCTACCATACACCCAGCAGAAGCGAGCTTAGCATAAAGACCGGAAGCAAGGGTTGATGCATAGGGTGCATCTCAGGTTCTTAAATAGAATCCCTGGCTCCTCCACTTGCCCACTTTCCAAGGAAGCATGGGAGAGACGCAAGAAAATCATGCGAGGAGAGGGAATCAATGAGGAAATTATGGCACGTCCATCTTTTTATACAGTCTATGATTGGAAGCAGGGGAAAACATCTAGCCTGGTTTTAAAATTCTGCCCACAAGTAAGTCAAATTCTTCCACATACAAGCAAAAATGTTAAAACAATAAATTGGGTAAGTTATTAGGAGGTGCTGGATTCCTATTGATACGATGAGGTTGCAAGGCAACTAACAAAAACGGCATTCAAGTCAGTGCATCCAACTTAGATTTAAATAGTGGTGCTGGTACACATAGTTTTTGAACGTTGGACAGAAGCAGGCTAGCTGTTGCTGTTTGCCCCTTCTTCCAATCATTATGCTGAGCTAAGCTTATCACCTACTGGCTCTAACTTTATATTTAATGCACAGTCATGAGTGGGGTCGATCTTTTCATCTAATACTCTAAAATAAAACAAGAAATGGAAAACGCAATGAGGTAACTGTTGTTGTGATTTAGCGCAATATCAATAAAATTTAATTGAATTGAGAGCAGAATTCCCTAAATGTTTAAATATTCCTTTTCCTCTAAAGCAGAAAAGCAACTGATCCCCTACACCTTTGCGGGTAGCATTCGAGGACTACAGTTGGAAAGCTAGAATAGCAAACAAACTGAACTGCTACCCAGCCTCTTTCCTAAGATTACAAATACATCCCTAAAGTTCACTGACTGTTTATGTCCAGGTTAACGGTGTCAACGCCTGTCCACATACTTTTGTGCTTTGCCTGCGTGTCAAGGCATGGAAATGTCAAACAGTCGAGCAAAGTGCATTTGAAATTTAGAAAAGTGCTAACTTGTCGTATTGTTACCTAAGCTAATATTTCCGCTAGTTTTAGTGCTGCTGTGGAAAGAGAGTCCCAAGGCTTTGATGTAGTGAGCAACCACAATGGGTTCATCACTTTCACTGTCTCTGTACCTGCCGCTATCCCTGTATTCAAATGGGAAACTAGACTTGATTTACAGTCCTGGTAAGCTGGCAATCCCAACCATTTAGTAGGAGCTGAGCAGATTTATACCCGAGAGAAACTCCAATCAATGATGTGCTAAGAAAGGCAGAGGCTGCTTAAGTCAAACTCCATGTTTGTTAAAGAGGAAAAGCATACGATACAACAAATGTCAGGGAGAAACCAGATGAGATAAGCACTTCAATTAAAGGCCTCTCACACTTGATGCTGTTGAGCAAATTACACTGTACTTTATGAAACATGAACATCATCAATCCAAGAATATATTTTTTTAAAAGGGATATTTTTCTTTACTGAGCAACATTATCCTGGAAAGCTAGAACTCACACAAAGTTAGAATTGGTCTTTATTCTCATTCTTCGGTTTACTTCATATTTCATGCCATATTTCAAGAACAGAACAAAGTTACGGTGTAGTTCCATTTATTTCAAAAGAATGAGCCGTCTTAAATTAGAAACCAGCCAGCAAACAATATGCATTATTTTGAGGAAATAAAGGTTGGAGCTTCTGGGACTGCTGTTATATCTATCCGGATGCTGCCTCTTTGCCGAATGCCGAGCTCTGCCTGGTACGGTCTGTTTTCTCCCCTGCCTTTCAAGATAATTACTTTAATGTGGACCCAGAATTACATTTTGCCTTCTTTAAACATAGCGGTAATCTCTGACTCTTGCTGTTATTGAATTAGGGTGTGGGTACATGCGGAATGGAGGGATGAGAGTGGGTAGAGATAAGGGGCCTGGCTCTTAGCCTGTTACAGCCCAGCGAGAGCCTATGTGCGATGGCAGCACACGGATATTGGGTGCTGGACACATCAGACAATGCAAGGGGAAATGTAAAAGTTAAATTAACCTCAGGGAGACCTGAAGATGCGAGTTGTGGTGGAGGTGCAAAGTGGAAACAGACGGTTGAGAGGAGAGGCTGGCCGTCGGTGGAGAGGATCTTCACCTGTCTGAGAAGGACCTATTTATTCTATTTCCTGCCACAATAAGCCTGGAGGCTGTTTTATTTATCTGGCTCTCATGCTCTCGCAGTGGCCAGGTAGCAGTTTTCCCATCAGGCATGCTCAGATGTAGTGAATACTTTTTCCTCAATTCTCCATACATGACAAGGAAAAAAAGAGTCTGCTCATGTTATAAGTTAACCTTTTTGTTCTCAATCTGTTTCTAACATGTTTCCTTCAGCGCTTCCCATTCTGCCACTTTATACTTTCCTCTTCCTTTAGCTGTCCTTTAGATTAATCTCCCAAACAAACATCAGAAGGATGAGGGGCCTAAAATTGATTGTTGACATTTTGACTGAATAAATATTTACCGGCATGTGTTAGGAGCAGGATGTAGATAGTATCTGAATTCAGATTTTTTTCCTTACCTCCCTTGTATGATATAAACCAAACATCCCCGGTGCTTTCAGCTGACAGGAATATTGCTGAATAAGTCATGTTCTGGGACATAAACATTCCCAGGTAAGGTGAAATGAATCCAAACAGCTTTAGTGAGAACCAAGGAGTTTATTTTGGAAATGCCTTTTCAGTATTTGACCTTCAAGTATAGCGTTAAAAAGACCAACCTCATGTATTTATTTAAACTCACCATTTCCCTGATAATTCAGTTTTTTTCTCTGCCCTCATTTTCATTGATTCAGTTCTGATTTTTCTCCTCCATACTTCAAATTAAAAAAAGCAGTCAAGACACATTTTAAAGTATGAATTGATTCCAATAATAACTCCATGTCCAAAGTTTGTGAGAAATCCTTGTTGGTGACTCATTTGATCTAAGCACAGCTAAGTTGAATTTTGGATGGGCTGACTGTGTTTGTGGAGTTAGAGGGAAGTGAAGAGATTTCACAACTCTCCTTCAAACAAAACCAGACAGAATGTTGGCCTGGGATCCAACACAGGGATCCTAAAACAGACACCTTGCTTTTACAACATAGCCAACAACCAATACAATAAGATGTTTCTTGTTTCATTTTGAGATGAAAAAAAGAACAACTTCTGAGGACTAAGTGTAAAAGAGATAAGAAGTCTGGAGAAAGTACATGATTGGAAAAGGCAATTTCTCTGCAAGAAAAATATCCAGAATTTCACTTCCGACCTCATATTCTGTTGTGCAAGTTTCTAAAGGCTTTTTGAAACTGTTATACTGTATGATTCAATAATGCAGATTGTATCAGCCTGTGTATTCATGAGCAGAGTGGAATGACAAATTCAGGAAGCCGTGCAGAGGTAGCTTTTTTATTTGGCCTTAGAGGTTCAATGAAAGTAGTCACCTTGAAGCAAAAGAAAACTTTCAGTTTGTTGGTGTTTTATTTGTGTTGCTTCTCCCTTTCTTTTGTCTATTCCTGTGAGTGGAGACAGTTGGGTGTACACTGAAAGAGTGATTTATAGAAGTGATATTCAAACATGCCAACAACTACTGAAATATGCAGTTTGAGTATTTACATCTCTAACCACACACATAAAAATACATCTCTAACCACGCAATAAAATTAAAATAAAGCGTGCACAGACTTTCACATAACTTAACTTAAGGGTGGTCCTCTAACCACAAGGTGGACGTTCAGAAATCGCTTTGTAAGGTAGAAATGTGCTATATAAATGCATTTCATTAAACTAGACTGAATAAAGTTGTAGTCACCAGAAATCAATATGTGTGACACTGATATATGTCAGCTGCAGGGTCTTTTTATTATAATAATAACATTTCAACTGTAAAAGTTGCAAAGACAAAAAGAGGATTTGGAAAAGTAAGAAAGGAGCTCCTCCTCAATGTTAGTACATGTTAGATAGGCCCTTTTTCCATGAGAAATATTTATCTTTATCTGTCAAAGACCTAATGTTTACCCTGAATAAATTTCCTCATAAAACCAATACAAGCACTCATCACATACTCATCATCCATTATTTATCAGTTCACTACTTCCTCCTCCCATAATGATTATAATCTAACCTCATCTCTTGTGTTTTTGTGTCTCCCAGCTGCGGGCCCATGCGGTAGACATGAATGGGAACCAGGTTGAGAACCCCATCGATCTGTACATCTTTGTCATCGACATGAATGACAACAGACCTGAGTTCAAAAACCAGGTGTACAATGGCTCTGTGGATGAAGGCTCTAAACCCGGTAATGAAGCATGGATGGATGGATTGATGGATGGATGGACAAAACAAGAAGTGCAGTATGAAGCAGGAGTAATTACAGGAGACAAGTGTTCATTTAAAAAGATTAAAGAAGTGTTTGGAGGGGTGAAGTGTTTGAATATGAGTTGAGAGAGGAAGAGTGATGAGCATATCAGGAGAGATTGGTGTCTTTAAAAGTATGACCCCACCATTGAATCTTTGATGCAACAGAGAATTTTCCATTCCCCTTGATTTAGCAGACCGACGAAGAAGCTGTCTCCTACAGTGGCTTTTCGTTTAGCCAGCTGCAGCAGCGGCCATAAACCACAGAGGGTGCTGAGGCTGAGGCGGAGATTGAGGATTAAATGTACCACGCTGTAGCACCAGTGGGTCATTTTATGTCTAACCTAAGAGCTGTGTGTGTGTGTGTGTGTGTGTGTGTGTGTGTGTGTGTGTGTGTGTGTGTGTGTGTGTGTGTGTGTGAGCCTGATGAGCCAAAGTTTATTGCACCAGCGGTGAGCTCAAGAGGTGTCCAGGTTCTCATTTCCTTTTCTCTCTGAATTTCTTTTCATTTTTTTTTTCTCCCTTCCCCTCAGCCTCGCCCCACACAGCAGACAAGTCTCTGTGGCATACATGACATTCAGCTGAACAATAATCATAAAAAAGGAGAGTTTTAGAGTTTAGAGCTCCAGTGGTTTCAATGGAAGGCCAATTACAGACTTGAATTAGTTTGCAAATTAAAGCGTCATTATGGGGAACCTAATCCTGTCAGGCACAACTTAGGACGCCCGTACAAAGGGTCCACATTAAACCCCCTAAGAGTGCAGCTTAATGAAATTACCCCGGCGATGTGTGACACATTGTGATTCTTCATCTACTTCTCTATCCCTCCATCTCTAAAAAAAAGGCAATGGGTAGAGTACTGAGAGTCCCTCCACTTGGAATCAAACCAAACATGGTGTCCTCTATTTCTCTTTTCCTCTCCCCCCCTCTGTTCCTGCCGACTTTTTTCCCCCTCGTCTCGCTGAGTGGCCTTTAGAGTGCTCCCTGTGGCCGAGTCATTGACAAATGTTGCTATGAGATGTAATGAAGTTTGAAATGGGAGCTGCGGTTACAATTATCCTCGGACAGGGGCTGTCACTGGCATGATATCACTATCTTTGGCAATTAGAGCCGGCTGCGAGAGAAGGAGAGCAAGAGGGAGAGAGAAAGATGGAGAGATTGGGTGACAGGCAGTGATCCCACAGAGTTATATGAGTGTGAGGAGGCAGCAAACAAGTGGTGCATTCATAGAAGAATAGTGGCTTTTTCTCTCCAACAGAACTGAGTCCGCATATACTATAGTATGTCTGTGCTAACTTTGCTTGTAGTCGGAGTGATTATCATTTATAGAGCAGGTTTTAAACTATTGAATTAATGTAGGCAATGATTATCAAACATCTGGGCATTTTATTATCTTAGTTGTATCATAACAACGTGATTAGCAATACCTGTCATCAAAATGTACTTGTAGGACAAGAGCCTTCCATTTTAGTTACGAAGAAATAGTTATACAGTCAACATTATATAGTCATTGCAGCCTGTTCAATCTATCCGCTAAATGAATAAATGTGATTTGGCCATAAAATGTATTATAGAATTACATCGGCACTTATCAGTGCTTGTTTTTGGAGTCTTTGTTATTCATAGAACAGGTGTGCAAAATTTCTTTGCGGACATACTTTAATTCTGTAAATATCAATTAACATAACGTTAGGGAGCATCCAGGTTGTTTATCAGCTCTAGCTATGTACACGTGAATATCAGTGGGATTATTACCAATACAAAATCATTCAGTGTGATTATTACCAATGTAAATGTTAGCACAACAGAGTAAGTGCAATAAATACACCAGCACTTTTTTGCGTTTCGCACTGTAATTTCTACTGTTATTATTTAAGATATTGTATTGTTTGTATAGTCATATGTGTCCGTTTGGCTGCTTGGACGTATATGTTGACAAATATTATTCACACCATCAGGAACGTATGTGATGCACGTGTCAGCGTTTGACGGTGACGACAACACCACAGCCAATGGAATGGTGCGCTATCGAATCCTGTCCCAGATGCCTCACAGCCCCATCCCAAACATGTTCACCATCAACAGCGAGACTGGAGACATTGTGACTGTGGCACCTGGTCTCGATCGAGAGGTTGGTCTTCTCTTTCCCAAAGCATTTACAATTCACGTTTAATGTTTTACAGAGATAAGATCATGCAAATCTGTGAACAAATGAGAAGTATCCACACAGTCTGAATGAACTATAGCTGGCCAAAGGATACACCTTTATCTTTGTTTATATAGACCTTAGTTCCCAACAGCATTGTTTACTGTGATGCCACTCTGAGATGCGACTTTCAAATGACAAATGTTGTCTGGCCACACACACACACACACACACACACACACACACACACACACACACACACATACATCTTGCGTTTTTACAGTAAATTGCCTTCTTCTGCGGTCACCTTGTTCTTGGAGGTATAAAGTTGTGACAAGATCCAAATGTGTTTATTGTCACGACATAGATGTGCCAGTGACAACTCTGCAAAAAAATCTCCAAGACAGATCATCCTCCCAAACTGTCACCAGTGACAGACCTATTAACAACGCATCATGCTGCAGTGGGCTGCTCCCGTTGTGTTGTGTTGTGTTGTGTGTGTGTGTGTGTGTGTGTGTGTGTGTGTGTGTGTGTGTGTGTGTGTGTATGTGTGTGTGTTTGTCTCTGTGTATGTGTGGTAAATATAAAGTGGAAATATACAAGATAGAATGCCCTTGACACCTGTCAGACAAACACAAAAGCCCATATAATCACATCTACACTCGATAAAACACAGGCAATTGAGGGGGGGAGAGAAAACCGAAGGGAGCAATTGAACAAAACAGAGCTGGGCAGACGGGGTATTACAATAAGTTGGGAGGAAGTGAGTGTGAATTTGGCAATGAAATAGGATGATGGAGACAGAAGCAGGATGAGACGTGTGGGTGCCAGATGGAGTGGGAGAGAGGTATGAGTAGAACATGGAGTCAAAATGTCCGTTTTTTTCAGTTACTGATAATCCATCCAGTCTAATGTAGGATTAAACTCCTACCCTCACTACACACACACATTCATGTTTGTACAACTATACTTGTGAAGAGCAATACAGACATAATTCATCCCAAGAACTTAACTTTTACTAACCTATATTTACCCAAGGGCTCTAAGTGATACTACACTAAGTGCTGTCTTTTTCAGGAACACCCTGCTCCCCGTCACTGCATTACACACATTCACACCTGGAAGAAGCCCAGTACAACGTCAGTGTGATCTGTTGGCCACTGAGCATCTCCAGATTTGGGTTAAGGGCTTTGCTCAAAGGCACCTCACTGGGGATATGGAGGGAGGGGCAAGCACTGCCCGTTCCCTTTCACCAGCCAAATAAAGATCCTATTTACACTTGGCCTTAATATGCAATCAATCTCAGGATATTTTATCTGGATAAAGAGAAATAATTGTTCTGTAAGTCATTTTTAAAACAGTTAGTTAATTCATTGATCAACAGAACAATATGTGAGGATTATTTGCTTTTCTCTGTTTTACATTATGTCACTATACAGGGCATATCTTTAGGTTTTGGATTGTTGCTCAGACAAAACAAGTAATTTGAAGATATTGCCTAGGCTTTGAGAACTTGTGATGTCCTGTCCACATGTCGAAGTGTCCTTGGGCAAGACACTGGGAAGGCCAGCGTGGCAGCTCTATCGCCAGCTGTATGTGTGTGAGTGAATGGGTGAATGCGAGGCTAAAGTGCTGTCCATTAAGGAAGAAAAGCGCTATATAAGTGCAGTCCATGTACCATTAATTTCAGCAAAGGAACAATAAGTTGAGCTCAGCAGCATTGTTTCCCTTGACCTGGAATGTGCCATGTTTGTTGATATATCTGCCAGCCCTGCCTGTCTATATTTGATTCTAACTGATCACAATGAGGCAGGGACAAAAGATAATAAGCATGTTTTTTGTTTAATACTGAGTTTAAATCACGTGACACATCCAGATAACGTATCCACATTGCGTTGTGTAAATGAGGGGGAGAGAAGTCTGCTTCTCAAACCTTTAACCATCACAACTACATACATGCCTGACCCCATCACGGAAGCTAATCTTAGCCTAAAGCTAATTCTAACTTTAAGATCAAGGGCCTTATCTTGCACCCGGCGCAGCACGGTGCACATCCTGACACAAGTGTCTTTGCTATTTCAATACTGACACAGTTGTCAATTTCCCGTCCGGTGCCCACATTGTTTAAAGAGCAAATGCACCTTCGCGCATCTTTGCGCCCATGGGCGGGCTAGTCATACAGGAAGGTGTGTTCAGGTAAATTCTTGGCATATACTGTAGCTATCTTGAGACAGCGGGACATGATTTTTCTTGACCAACAAAAATCTGGTCTAAAGTCAATAACGCAGCGCACACACACATGGACTCGCAGCAGCACACACACATGGAAATACTACATCTGAAATATGTGAAGGTGCAAATCCGCCAACATACTTGCAATGAACCAAGGTACAAATGCGTCTGGCTATTAAAGGAAATGGCAATACTGATTGGTTTATGGCTTGGTACAGCCAAAACGTACCTATAAATTAATAAAGACACCCAGTACAACCCTTTTTACCAAGCTCCTGGCGCAAAAAAAAAATTTTCTGCCGTCAAGCTAGCAAAAAAGGATTGGGACACACCCTAAACGCACCTGCACCAGGCGGCTCCCAAGTCTTAGCAATCAAACAGCCCTTTAAATAAGTGCGGACCAGCCAAGATGTCTTCACTTTCCAAAATTGCCTTCACCCTCAAGGTCTAAATCTTAAATTCGTCCACACAAAACACAAAGACAGATGTAAAAGAGCACAATTTCACTCATACACACCATATGTGCACAGACAAGTACATGGATCTATCTCTTCACATTGTGTTGTCTCATAATTGTGCATACATTTTATGAAAGCATTAATGACTGCACACTTAAACACTGTTTATGTAGCATACAAAATACATGCTTCTGTTTTTCTGCAACTTTTCTTATAAAGCAGATAAGAAGTCTCAACGCTTGCAGGAAAAAATTGCAACTTACTGTATGTTCATAAACTTAACAGAAAGATGCTACACAGCCCACTGTGGTGCTTCCATGGTCCACTTTTAGTCAGCACTTTGGCCCTTGAAACTTTGAAAGTTTCTACATGTCCCTTTCTTTCTTGGGCTGGGGTGTTGGAGGTAATAGGTGCTACAAAAAAAACAACACACAAGCATCTATTTTTGGTAGTCCTTCTTTGAGCCTTGGCCGCATCCCCCGCTGTCTCTTATCCTCTTCTCTGTTCTTTACTTTTGAAATGATTTCTTCCTCTCCTCTATAAACTCCCACAATGATTCTCTTTTAAAGGTTTCCACTGGTCTGCTGTGGACTTTTAACAGCTTGTTGACAGTAACAGACCTCAGTCCTCTAGAGGAGGCTGGGTATGCTGCAGTGTTGTTGCAATGCTGAGAGGTTCAGGGAAGCTCTACATAATTACTCCCTTGTCTAATTAGTGAGAGTGTTGTGTACACGCTGTACACTGGCTGATGGAACAGCCAGGCAAGCGCTGCCTCTGAACAATATATGGAGAAAGAGGCATGTTGTGTGTGTGTGTGTGTGTGTGTGTGTGTGTGTGTGTGTACATACAGGTGTTAATGAGAGTGTGTACACAAGGTTGGAGTTCAGCATCTCATCTAGCATCAAGATGAGAGGAACTGAGGAGCTGTCTAATCCTCCTGATGTGGCGTCCTGGCCTAATTGGGATATTTACTCGGTAATTAGCAGGTGAAAGAGACACTGGGAATGTAATTGGGAATCTCACTGACGGGACACATTACCCAGACAGTCGGCTCCTGGGCTCCATCCTTCCTGCAGCCCATTAACTGCACCGTGGGACAGAAGAAGAGACAGAGGATGCTGGCAAAGAGAGGTAGTGAAGTACAAAAAAACAAATGAGAGAAACATATTTCAGCTTCCACTGAAGTGACAGTCATTTCAAAAGGGGAAATGGCATTCATCATTCCCTCATTTTATTGCTCCATAGATAGTCTATTAATCTTTCAGTTGGATCATTGTCTTCACATATGTCCATCTTTGGCACTGAACTTTTTTGATGACACACCCATGGGGAGGCTTCACAGTGCAGCCTTCAGACTGTGTGAAGTCTGGAAACGTTCTGCTGAGGAGGTTTCAACTCAGTCGAATAAAAGACTTCAACCTTGTGATTCTGTGTTTCAAATAAGACCATGGACAGCTCCTATAGAAGAGAACACAAGCTCAGCTTTTTCTTTCATCTGGGTGCCAACTCCATGGCTTTTGATGTAGACTGGAGGAAGAGAAAGCTTTTTGCTGATAAATAACTGCACAATCTATTTTTTTTCTGATTTCTTACAGGAAGTGTCCCAGTATACAATCATCGTGCAGGCCACGGACATGGAGGGCAACCTGAACTTTGGGCTTTCCAACACAGCCACTGCCATAATCACTGTCACCGACATCAACGACAACCCTCCCATGCTGACAGCCAAAACTGTGAGTTGCTACAAATAAGAGGGTTGGGGAAGGGGTTACAATTTGGAGGTGGACAGGCTTCTGGGTTTAAAGAAGAGGGTGGAAATGATAAGTATGTTGGAGTAAAAGAAATAGAAAAGGCTGGACAGTGACAGACATTAAAGAAGAGAGGGAAGGAGGAAGATATGGAAGAGAGAATGAAAAGGGAGGGAGGGATGGAATAAGGAAAGGAGGAAGGATGACTACCACACTATGTCCTTACAAATGGATAAGGACAGTGAAGGAGGGTCATGGAGTGCAAAAGGTATTTACTTTGTGAAGGATGTACGCGCGCACACACACACACACACACACACACACACACACACACACACACACACACACACACACACACACACACACACACACACACACACACAGTACAAACAAAAGTTTGGACACACCTTCTCTTTCAATGCGTTTCCTTTATTTTCATGACTATTTACATTGTAAATTATAACTGAAGGCATCACATATGGAATTATGTACTTAACAAAAAAGTGTGAAACAGCTGAAAACATGTCTTATATTCTAGTTTCTTCAAAGTAGCCACCCTTTGCTTTTTTGATAGTGCTGCAAACCCTTGGTGTTCTGTCAATGAGCTTCATGAGGTAGTCACCTGAAATGGCTTTCACTTCACAGGTGGTGATGTCTTGCCTTATTAATGTGGTTGGGACCACCAGTTGAGTTGTGCAGAAGGCAGTGTGCCCTATTGGACAACTGTTAGAATTCATATTATGGCAAGAACCAATCAGCTAAGTAAAAAGAAACGAGTAGCCATTATTACTTCAAGAAAGTAACAATGGCTACGTCAGTCAGTCCAGAGAATTGCAAAAATGTTGAATGTGTCCTCAAGTGCAGTCGCAAAAATAATCAAGTGCTACAACTGTGGGCGGCTGTGACTCAGTGGAAGAGCGGTTGCCTGCCAATCGGAAGGTTGGTGGTTCGATCCCCGCCCCTGCAGTCATTGTCGAAGTGTCCTTGGGCAAGACACTGAACCCTGAGTTGCCCCCGGTGCTGCGCATTGGAGTGTGAATGTGTGTGAGTGTTTATCTGATGAGCAGGTGGCACCTTGTATGGCAGCCCCGGCCACAGTGTATGAATGTGTGTTAATGGTGAATGTTTCCTGTAGATGTAAAAGCGCTTTGAGCAGTTGTTAAGACTGGAAAAGCGCTATATAAATACAGCACATTTACATTTACAACAAAACTTGCTCAGATGAGGACCGCCCCAGGAAAGGAAGACCAGGAGTCACCTCTGCTGCTAAGGATAAGTTAATCCGAGTCACCAGCCTCAGAAATCGCAAGTTAACAGCAGCTCAGATTAGAGACTAGGTGAATACCACACAGAGTTCTAGCAGCGGACACATTTCTAGAACAACTGTTAAGAGGAGACTGAGCGAGTCAGGCCTTCATGGTCAAATAACAACTAGGAAACCACTGCTAAGGACAGGCAACAAGCAGAAGAGATTTGATTGGGCCAAAAAACACAAGGAATGGACATTAGACCAGTGGATATCTGCGCTTTGGTTCCAACCCCCGTGTCTTTGTGCGACCCAGAAAAAGGTGACCAGATGGATTCTACATGCCTGGTTCCCACCGTGAAGCATGGAGGAGGAGGTGTAATGGTGTGGCAGTGCTTTGCTTTTGGCTTACACACAAGGAGAAAAGAAAACTAAAAACCTAAAGCCAGCAAATCGGTAATGATTGTTGTTGTAATAGTGATATTTAAAACGATGATTACATTATAGAAGGACTACATTATTACATTATTGAAGAGGATTATTGAGAGCGAGGTAAAAATGAAAAGTCCAAAGTATGCAGGTGGAACGGCTGAGGTGGCAGCAGTATTTCTCACTGGCTGCTGGAAAATTATTTTGAGCCATTATTTGCATGGTTTTAAATTAAATTCACAGAGTTACAGTTCCATTTTGATGTGGAAGAAACATGTATTTGTTTAGTGGTAAAGATGGTCATAAGTGGAGTTGGCATGTCTCCATGCCAGTTGCATGTTATGATGAAAATTCTTTTGAGGTGTCAGTTTTGCTTCAGGTGTCAGAATTATTCAGTATGCGTACTCTACTATCAGCGGTAATAGGGAGCACAGGCCTGTTGGGTAGATAAGGTGCTTAGCTCTGCAAATGCAGGGAAAGCGGCTGAGGCGGTATCAGCACTACGGTAAAGACTCGGCTCTTTGAGGTGGTAGCAGAAGAGTTAGCATTAGCATTTGCCCTGGGGGGCGTTAGGACCCTTATGATGATGAGTTAGTGCTGGCAGTAAGCATGTGTCAGCCATAGACATCATCAGAGAGCTGCTACATCACACACAGCAGGACATGTACAGAGAGGGGGCAGAAGGAAGAAGGAGATGTGAACAAAAAGAGAACAAAGAGGGAGGAGGAGTTGATGAGTGGACCACCATGTAAAGTCCAAGACGAAAAAATGGAAAAGGTGATGAGAGAATGATGGGGAGAGTAGAAAAAATTTAAGGATTATTTGGTCACAGGAGCTGTTTTCTACAGCGGCAGTGATAAAGCATAGATGTGTCCTGTTGTAAATCAAAGACCTTTCCTGACTCGGCATCCTCTTCTGATTTAGGATTCTCTATGCCGGCGTATTGATGATAGTGGCCAGTATTAAATTGATATTCTCTAACTGTATTCCACCATGTTTAATTGCATTTCCATCATCGCCACAGAGGGAAGTTAATACTATCGTGGGTATTGATGACAAACTTTAGTGGAGGTTTTGGAGCTACAGTGAGCAGAACACTTTTACCCACTCCCTTCATAAATCAACAATTTTAGTGTTGGGATGACATAAAAGCCATTTAGTTTAGAATACAGGCCATTATGCAAATATTTAGTATTTGCAATAAACCCCATAGATCTTTTAACGTGTCCCAGAAATATAAAGTTTGATATAAAGTTCTGGGGAATCTGTCTTTAATGTTGATGATTAAAATTTCATCCAGCTATCAGAGGCTGCCCTATTTTTCAAGGCAGCAGAGGGTGGTGCATGTGTACAGTTGTGAAGGCGTAGGGTGATTAGTCGATGTTGTGTACATCCTTTGCATTATGTCTGAGATGCGGAATGAGATAAAATAAAATAAAGTTATTTATCCCTTTTTTGTTTCCACATACAGTAGTGCAACGTTGATTGTATCTCACATGGAATAGGGTATTCTGTAGTTATGGGTAGAGAGACCTGCACCCATGGCCTACTTCCTTTACCAGCCTCACAAAGTTAATATGATGAAGTTCCCTGTCACTTCTCCTCTCACCTCTCTTTGCCTCCTTTAGTCTTTTCCCACTGCCAAAATAGTGACAGAAAGGTGAGAGTGTTGGCAAGAGGTGTTTTGTCAAGTGCTGGGAGAAAGCCAACTGCATTCTGTGCCAATCATAATCAAATTGTTTACACCTCCTTTCCTTTAGTCCAGCAGTTTGGGGGACAAGATGCAGTCTCTTAGAAAGAAAAACTTGATCAAAGAAAATCTCTGCTAAAAGTCACTACATACAGTGGGTACGGAAAGTATTCAGACCCCTTTAAATTTTTCACTCTTTGTTTCATGCAGCCATTTTCCAAAAATCAAAAAAGTTCATTTTATTTCTCAGTAATGTACACTCAGAACCCCATCTTGGACAGAA
>NC_048413.1:9760194-9777388 GCF_013103735.1 Etheostoma cragini
TTTTTGGAAAAAGGCTGCAATGAAACAAAGAGTGAAAAATTTAAAGGGGTCTGAATACTTTCCGTACCCACTGTATGGAAGAAAACAAAATTCACTTTAAATTCTCATTTGAAAGTTACATTTTCAGTTGGTGAAATTGTGTCATATTTGCTAAAACTGTTAATATGTCCTTACAGTAGCAAATGAGACAATCTGTGAAAAAAAAGATTTTGCAATTGATCAGAATACAGCATTGAAGATCTGCTTACAAATATAGAAAATATCAGATAGAACAACACAATGGTATTCTGCTAAATAAAACACAGAACATTCATTATTAATGTCACTTGTTTTCATTTGTATATCCGAATACATTACACATTTTAGGCTCAGTCGCCCTTTAAAAGAATACATTCAGTTCTAGTTTAATGGTATCAGAATTTTGGATAGTCATTATGGAAACATTAATTGGTCCTGAGACAAGGGCTAGCAAAAGTTTCAGCAAATGTGACAAGTTTTTTTATAGGGGTTACCTACTGAACATTTAACTCTTTTATGCAACCTAAATACTCAGATTCGCAGAGACATGCTATTTTGTCCTTAAATGCTTACATCCACTGCAATCCACAATTTTTATTTGCTTTATTTTTGTATGTTGCACAATTGAAAAGTTGAATACTACAGTATCTAAAGCAGATCAAATATTCAAAAGTTTAGATTTCAAGGATGTTTTGAACACTACACCATTGCATTTTGAACGCACAGATGATTTAATTTCAGTCACTGGAGGGTAGTTACTGCTAAATTCTATAGGACTCATAATTGACTTCCTGTGCCTCCTGAAGTTGGTATTTACACATCTTGTAAATTTCCCCATTACTTGCAGTGAACCGTCTAAAAATTAATTAGCCCAAGTGATTGTACTGATGATATACTTTTATGTGTAGCAAATAAAAAAACTGCCATGTAAGATTTTCAATGGGAAAAATAAACAATACTTCTATTACTCAAGCTCTGGATGCCTCAAGTAACCCTATCCACCCTATAAAGAGCTAATGAGCGAAGACGTCTTAAACTGGGGTATTGACGTCAGTAAACTGGGGTATTGATAATAAGAGTTGTGGTGGACTTATCAAAGTCTCCCATCATGTCTGGTTAACCCTTGTCCTTACTTGTTACTGTGCTGCTGCTGCCGCTGTGAAAGAAGATGCTCAAGGGCCCTTAGGAGCTCAAAAGCCATCTCTGAAGTTTTATTTTATTGAATTGGCATCAGGGAGTCCCTGAACCAAACCACAGTAATAAACCGCTTAAGCACACACATACACACACTTAGTCTGACACAAACGTACGACAGACTGCCTACTTATCCAATGCAGGCAGTGCATCAGGACCACCCGGACTTGTCTGTTGTCTTAAGAATGTCATTGAGTCTCTGAACAGCTCTCCAGACGCAGCCCCCTAATCTGCCCGCTGCTGTCGGCTGTTTGCTGGGTGATGCGAGGGTTGCCAGGCAGGGTATTATGGTCTGTTTGAGTGTTTGGTCTGGGGCTTTGCTCTTTGATATCCTACACTCACATAAGCGGCTCAGTGGCTCTTCCACGCCTGTTACCCATGGTGACACGGTATCCGTATGATGCTACATGCCTGTTGCCTCCAGATGAGGGGAAGACATGTCAACATGCTCACCTTCTGACTCCACGTCATTGGTTACAAGTTGATGGGTTGTCCGTGTAGGTGGGGCTGCGGTCAAATTGTGTTTTACAGTGTAGCGGTGTAGTCGTTGCTATTTGTTGGTTTGACTTTATGGGCTTTATCCCCTGAGCCTGTACAGCTTTGATCAATCCCCACCATAACAGACATATGACAGACAGCGGCTCACTCCTCATCAGGCTTATCAGGACAATGCACATGTGTTTGTACAACAAGGGGAAGACTAAAAGCCAGTCATAAACACTCAAACAGCTGTTTTAACCCTCCCCACTGCTGGCTCCTTTCTGTTCATCCATTATTTTCTCCTTTGTCACTCTGGTTTTCAAATGAAAAAATATGTTTTCACATTAAGGACCGGTGTTGGGAATGCAGAAAAAGCACTGGAACTGGAACAACACCCCTGCGTCAGGTGCTTTCTGGTGTGAAACTGTTGTGAAACTGTTCTGTTACTAATCAGCTGTGGTAACAGCGAGATCATTAAAGATACTCTACCTTAAAACCTGAATGGAGGACTGACTTTATAAAGACAAAAATGGAAATGAGAGATGGGCAGTTTTTTGTAGACAGGGTTTATATACATAAACAACAGATCACAAAGTAACTTTTTACTTTCTGCAGTTTTCCGGTGAGGTCCCAGAGAACCGAGTGGATCTTGTGGTGGCTAATCTGACGGTGATTGATGCAGACCAACCGCACTCGCCAAACTGGAACGCCATCTACAGGATCATCAGTGGAGACCCATCTGGGCACTTCACTATCCGCACTGACCCTGTCACTAACGATGGCATGGTTACCGTGGTGAAGGTAAGACGACTATCAGAACTTTGTCATGTTAAAACTGTCATCACTTTTTCTGTGCTTTTTTGTCTGATCTCCTCTAGACTTAAGCACAAGCTATAATATTCGACTACAGGGTTAAAAAGGGACATGATGGACATGTTTTTTTTTTTGCCTTTCATATGCCCCCTTATGTCCAAATGAGGGATTGGAGGCTGCTACGTCCTTTAGAAACAGCTCATACACTCACACACAGACTTAAACACAATGGCTGGCCACTGTAGCAAATTAGGTATTGATTTCTCAATTACAAAGGCAACGCTTTTTATACACTCATAATGTTGTAGCTGCTGTGGCAAATGACAGCAACAAAACTATGTCTTGTAACAACCGGGTGTGTTCAACCTCCAAGACGGAGGTTGTCGAGAGGTTTTTAACCTATTTGCTGGAAAAAAGACAGGAAATAGACAACAGAATAAAACTCTGTATGATATTCAGCTTAAATTCTATGTGTAAAGTAGGTAGATGTGTGTCTTGTTGAATGCCCTTCAGCATTTGTATTTCTTCAATCATCAATGAGTGGCTCACTATAAATGTGCTTATCATGTTGCATGTAGAAATAACTTATTTATTTGACCCTGAGGACCCAGGGGTATTCTCCTCATATATCTGACTCTTCCAAATTACCTCTCATAGCCTACAATAATGTTTATAAAATAGCAATAACATCACCCTGTAATTCCCACAGCACCCTAAGCAATGAGCATTGGCATTTTGCTTCTCTTCATTATCTCTAGATGACTGCCTTTTATAATCCCTTCCTCTCACTCCCTGGTGTAAAATTCAGCAGCCACGCGGGTAGCCATGAGCTTTTATAGAGACCCATGGGAGGTTATCAGGAAATCATAAAATAAGAGACAGGACGCCCCCTGGGAAGAAACGAGAAACAGACCGTCTCAACAAGTAAACAGAGGGGCTTTAGCTTGCTCCGGGAAAAGGGACCCGGAATGGTTAACATCAGACTCAAGACAGATAAAGTCAAGAAGCCATTAGAAGGCGCTACCTTGGCGTTCTTATTTTTATTAAGGCATCTGCGGCTGCTAGTACAGACACATTGGATCACGTCGACACCCAGGTATGTGCCAATATCCTGACCTGAGCTCTTCTGTAAACAAGGGCTGAGTTCTTAACCAGAACATGTCACACATTTGTGCTGCTCTCTGGGGAGTTTATGAGACACATTCTCATTTTGCCGCATAGTAGTAGAGCCAGTAGACAAACAAGCATGCATGAAAATACACAAACAGAGCCGCTTGGTTTGAATGAGTCATTACAATATGTAAATCCCATCTTATGATAAACAGGAAAGATGACAGGGGAAGTAAAGAAAGATTCCTAAGGATTGGGAGGTGCAGACTCAGAGAATATGAGGGGGTGGGAAGTTAGAGTCCGGCAGTACAAATTAAGTAAGAGGGAAAGAGAGGAACGAGTGAAGCGATACAGAGGAGATGGAAGATGGGATGGCTCATGGGCAAAAGATGGAAGCCTTCTTGTTGACCTCTCAACCTTCTGGCTTTCCTCAGGGTGTGTGTCTGAGTGTGTATGCGTGCTTTAGCTAGCCTACAGCTATAGTCTTGACCCCCCCCCGTGCTTTGAATACCACTGGCTGTTTATCAAAGAGCCTTGATCGTATTTTGTCTGTAAATAGGTTCCCAATGCACTAATGGGGTCACACACCAATACACACCTATGTGCTTGTATCTACGTGCATACTGCAAACACATACAAACTGTAACACCACATAACATACACAAACACACACTCTAGTGCCCTTGTTGACCGTGCTGCCTGATTAAGTTGGGGGCTGTGATGCCACACTGTCCACTGATAACACTCCAGCAATGCAACATACAGATGTTCTCAAAATCATTAACATCACCATCAAACACCACAGACACTAGCCTTCGGCAGTAATCATCTCCCGCCTATTTAGAAATGTGCCAGCAGGACCTACCAACACTGTATTTGTTCTCTTTTTTATGTCCCTGCTTGTTGTTGTTGTCATTTGAACCTGACCGTGTAGTCTTCATTAGGAGAGCACAGAACTGTCACTCTGGTTTAGGCTCAGCTGGTAAAAACCCCTGTAGAGTATACACACACACACACACTCAAAATGCAGAGCCATGACAGCACCCTATGAATAGTATAAGCCCTGCTGCTTCTTTTCTCTCTGTGTGTGTGTGTGTGTGTGTGTGTGTGTGTGTGTGTGTGTGTGTGTGTGTGTGTGTGTGTGTGTGTGTGTGTGTGTGTGTGTGTGTGTGTGTGTGTGTGTGTGTGTGTGTGTGTGTGTGTGTGTGTGTGTGTGTTTAGAGAGAATATGGGTCCAATTCATCAGGGGTACACTAGACACGGCATCTGTTCATTTATTATGTCCTTTATCATCAACAAGGTTCAATGCATATTCCCCAGCCACAAAAGAGAAATGTTGACAGGAGTTTTCACACTATATTCAGAGTAATATATGCTTCAATACTAGACATTGTTTGCTCATAAAAAGTAATGATATTAATCACTGACCGTAAAATGAGGAAAGGCTCTATTTTTTACCTGTAAATCAACAATTAAGACTGTAGCTTCAAGTAAAGAATATTTATTTTGACATAAAGATTAATCTTTTTTACCCCATTGAAAAGGTAAGATAAAATTGTTTATACACAGAAGGGCATGATAAATACAGTACAGAACAGTGATAAATCAATAAATACTCACACAAGAAATACCATTTAAATATATTAAGTTTAACTGCCCAATTTCTTTTCAGACTGTGTCACAAATGTAGTTTTTCATTCTGTGATATTTTGTGAGGCTTTGAGATGTGGTTGTACGGGATTGTATTAAAAGGTGTTCATGTTATTGTGTCTACTTGCTGTATAATTAAAGAAAATTGCTGATATTCACCATTGTGGGATTCTTGTAACAAAATATGTGAAACTAGAAAAAATTCTAATATAGAAGCCCAAATGTACATATTGTAGTGTTAAAATATACCTGTTTAAGGTACTGGTGAAACATTGCTATACACAGCCAATGCTGAAATCCAGCAAAAACAAATCTTGAATTCCATTAAAATTTCTCTTCTCACATAATGTCCTTCTTCCTTCGTTACTCCAGCCAGTAGACTTTGAGATGAACCGTGCCTTCATGCTGACGGTGGTGGTGTCCAACCAGGCCCACCTAGCCAGTGGAATCCAGTCCTCTCCTCAGTCCACAGCTGGGGTCACCATATCTGTCCAGGACGTCAACGAACCCCCTTACTTCCCCACAAACCCAAAACACATCCGCTTTGAGGAGGGCGTCCCTGCTAGCACCAGCCTGACCACCTTCTCAGCCTCCGATCCCGACCGACTACAGATGCAGCAGACAATCAGGTACTGAGTTACTACAATAAATCTGGAATCTTAATTGGGCTAAATCTGACATTCTAGTAGTATGCAATTAGTTAAAATGTATTCTACTGCAAAATAATTTAGATCCTATTACTTAAGTTCTTTTACATATGAAAGGTCTCTAGACCCAGAAAAATAATGCCTAATTGTCTGGCTAGCTGAGTTGTAAGTAAAAGCCTGGCAGAAATTCCTCCATATGCATTTACAGAATGCTAAAAGAATGGATAGGTTCCATGTCAGTAGTTAGGGGTTAAAGTTCAATAAGGGGACTATATTTTGGCATCACCCATCTCTCAAAGTCTTACTGTGCAACGTTTATGAGACACTGGAGAACTCTTAGTAAGGAGGGTAAGGTTAATAGGGGGCAGTAGCCTCTGGGGTAATCAGAAGACGTGCATTCTGTAGATTTCATGAGCACATACAAGCAGGTGCACACACACAAGCTGAGAGAGAAAGAGAACAGGATGGAGGGAGGGGCAGAGAATAAAAAGAACAGCTGGCTTGAGCCAAAATGCCTGACACAGCATTATGTCCACCTGCAGTGTTCTTTCTGTGTGCTAAGCCTCCCCGGATTTTAAATGTAAACCAACCTTTGAATGACCAAAAGGCCTTTTGTCAGTTCTGCTGTCAACTTGACAGTAGCAGTGACTGCAGTATGGCCTTTCAGATTTAGAGGTAATCTATTAACTACACTTTGCTATGTATTGATGTTCCAAAGAGAAAGGTTCAGATTAGGTGTGTTTCCATTAATGGACACATGAAGAATGTCCTTATAGATTACAGTGAGTGTACTGGTGTAATTTATAACCCGACACGGTATAGTGCTGCAATTGAGTTGATAACACAGCAGTGGCATTAATACAACCTCCTTCCAACCCCTTACACTCTCCCATTACACTCCCTTTCTCTGGGGAAAAGAGCTAAACAAATTTCCCAGCTAATTTCCCAGCAAATGAGAGTAAATTGGGTGTACATTATAATTTAGGAAGACACCAAAAGTCACCAGCTGGTCGGTCTCTCTCTCTCTTACTCTTTCTCTCTCTCTCTCTCTCTCCCTCTCTCTTTCTCTTTCTCTCTCTCTCTTCACTTTGACCTTTTTGTTTCCTCCCTTATTTTTAAAGACCCCTGCAAGACTGCAGTACTTTACTTCTTAGAAATAAGTTAGCCTATTAAAAGCACGCTGTGGTCTGTCACGGTCTCCTTAACACAAACACAAACCAAATCTCCTTCCTCTGCCCTCACCACGCGAGGAAGCAGGACTGTAGACAAATCCACCACCTCCTTCATTAGGATCCACCTGGATAGGATCACTGTCAATTCCCCTGCTTTACACCAGTCCCATAAAAGGTATCTACTCTAGAGTTATGCAAAGGCACTAATTACAGCTGTTCCCTCCATCTCTGGAATTCGCATTATTCTGAAGAAAAAGAAATTCAGAGGCTCAGTCTTGCCAATCAGCTAAAGCCCTGTACAGTGTTCGCATCGCCCTATTATAATTTAATTTTCAAACTTGCATTACACAGAACTGATCTCAGTGTGCATATCTCAAAACCTAATCAATCAAATAGTTAGCTGACATCTGTTTGCATAGGGGGACATTTAGATGTGACACCACAGTTTGTGTTATGTGTAATTTATGGCTTATGTCTTTGCATATGACAAAGAGCTATATGTCTTTGTAAATGGATGGTGGAGAGACAAGGAGAAGATTTAGAGGGAGCCGTAAAAGTCGAAAGTAAGGTGAAAAAAGACCTTATGGATTGTGGAGGGAGGCGGAAAGAAGCTGAAGATGGTGAGCTGACACCAGGTCAAGGTTTGAATTTGAGAGGTGCATATCAAAGGAGGGACAGACTGACAGTGTCCTGTTGGGATTGGGGAGGACGCAATGTGAACAGGAGCAGAAGCATCATGCATCACCTGTCAGACACCGACCAGTAAGGTCAAGACATGGGACTGGAGACACTGGCATAAATGATTACCCAAACCTCCTTGGCTAAGCTTAAGACATGCATTTTTCATCCTCAGGGTCGTGGGTTTGAAAAATAAATGTCATACCCTTCCTTGCTGCTTGCTAAGATCACTGGCCTGCCAGGTCTAATCACACATCCAGCTATACTCACACACCAACCAGTTGAACCATATGAGAGAAACGTTCAGGTAGAGGAAAAGCATTTAAAATAAGCCATGGGAAAATATAATTACTTTCACACAAAATATGACATTCAAGCTAGATTATTTTTAATTCCAGAGTAAGCACTAGAGTAAACAAGGACTGTATACCTTTCTAAGAAAACAAAAAACTGGCAGAGGACTTCATTAAAAAGTTAGAGATGGGGACTGCCAATTGCCCACAATAATGTTGTTGACAGTTGGGATGTGTAAAGAAAAAGCTCAATTTTTACAATCATCATTCTAATGGCCAGAGTAGCCCTATTGTTTACTGAGTGCTATCAGAAAAAGTGAAGTGAAAGAAAGTGAAAGCCAACTGCATGCTGACCTTAACTTTTCTGGAGTTTACCTTAAGAATAGAGCTAATAATGCAGTGGATTGTCTATTCAGTGTGTCGGAAATTAGCTTGGCTGCAAAGACTGTTCATCCAGGTTTTTATGTGCTTCATATAAAGTTTATTACATCTGCACTGAGGGCTGTTTAGGAGACTTAATTAAAGTGTGGCGGTGGACAGAACATTTTGCTTTGTGAACAAACCATTTTGTTTAGGCTTTTATCATCAGAGAGCATGCAGCCACACAGGAAAGAATAGGTTCTGTTGTATTTTATAGCCCATTATGGAGGAAAAAACCCTTTTGCTCTCAAAAACTATATTCCACACTCTCTATTTCCCCCATTTGTCTCTGTTATTTATTTTAAAGGGTAGGTTAATCCAAATTACCCAAGAAATACTTGTCTTCTAGTGTTGTCTTCTAGCCATGCAGATCATTTTGGTTTTATTTCCAAGTTTTGAGATATCCTCCACAACACAGTGGAGGTAAATGGTATTAATTTTTTGTTGCTCATAGGAAATGCAGTTATGCATTTTGCTGAAAGTTAGATAAGTAAATAGATACCACTCTCATGTCTGTATGCTATATATGAAGCTGGAGCTGGCCAATAATTAGCTTAGCATAAAGAATGGAAGCAAGGGGAAACATCCAGCCAGGCTCTGTCAAGAGGTTAACGAAATCTGACACCTGTAAAGCTAATTAACACATTATATTTAATTTTTTGTGCACAAAACAAACTTTCTAAGGACAGCAAGTAGTGAATTTTAGGGGACTTGTGCCGGGCTAGATTTGGAAGTGTGGAACGAGCCGGAAGCAACAAATGCCAGAGACACAAGAACAGTTAGATCAGAGTGAGATTGGGATTCAATCCTGGAGATGATCCCCTGTTTTTTCCCCATCCTATATCCCAGGGGATGTTGCCACCTGCTCTTCCACTTTCCTGTTTGACAATCAACACCAAGATGCTGTCTTTGCCCTATGCACATCTTCCCCACACACACACCATGACATTTGCAAACATACAAGCACTACACTAAAACATGCATGTGTATAACCCTGACAGTCAAAGAAATATGAAAGCTAATTAACACATTATATGTAGTTTTTTGTTATTCTTTTTTGTACACAAACCGAACTGTGTAAGGACAGCAAGTAGTGGTTTTGAGGGGACTTGTGCCGGGCTATTTCTTGGCCGAGACTAGTCACTTGTCATTTTGAGGTCGCCCGGCCATTAGCAGACTCTTGGACTCCAGGCTCCTGTTTGTGGACGGATAAGACACACAATATACAGTATGCTGTGTTATTCAGTGACTCTTGTTTTAACTTTGGACTTTAACTTTGGCTCTGCATCTTAATGCTAAAGCTAATCATCTGCTGACTCTAGCTTTATATTAGTATACATAGATGAATGGGTTTTATCTAACCGTTGAAAACAAAGCGTATTTCCCAAAATTTCAAACTATTCATACATTTTATAGCATTTTTTTTCCATGTTTAATTACCCGTTAATTTGTGTCTGCTCAGAAAGAATGGCCCTAGTTTTTCTGCCCTCCGCTGGAAAGACAACAGTTTTTTCTCTCAGCCCAGATGGAGAGACTCAGTTTTGCAAGGCAAAGCCAACAGAGATGCAGTTAGACACAGAGTAGCTGTAGGTATCAAGTCAGTCCTAATGAGAATATTAAAACCAGATCATACAACCATGCTGCTACTTCCGAATGTTACCTCTCCCTGTTTCTTTTTTTCCCTCCCACCCAATACTGATCGTATTCCTCACTCTTTTATCCCAGTCCCACTGTGATGGACTCACTGTAGTCCTGGTGGTGATTTCACAGTCTCCCAGTTAGTGGCGGTGGGCT
Organism: Etheostoma cragini; assembly: GCF_013103735.1. Classification (NCBI taxonomy): domain Eukaryota; kingdom Metazoa; phylum Chordata; class Actinopteri; order Perciformes; family Percidae; genus Etheostoma; species Etheostoma cragini. Next base: position 9,770,464 of record NC_048413.1, read on the forward strand.
TGGCTAGCCTGTGTGAAACCGTCTAGAGTGTGGGAATGTCATCTCTGTGATCCCCTTACCCGCACTGCGCTACGCCTGGGATCAAGCCCACTGCCTGCTGGGAAAATCCCACCTCGCTAACTGCAGGAGAGAGATTATAGTCTCTGTCCAGCTCCCACCCACCCCCACCCCTACTTATCACCACCCACCCCTCCAAGCTTTCCTTCTCCTCCATGTAAGTAGAAATGTACTTGCAATATTTAACCAAACACAAATAAACAAGTGGGCTGTAAACTGACAATAAATTCACTACAATTGAATAAATATTAAAGAAAGGTTAAAGTCTATTCCATTTTCAATTTGAATGGATTTAAAAGCTAGAAGTGTTTGTTATATAACATGGTCGTGTTGCCCAAACTGACATTCAGTAAATGAAATCAAATTGATGTATAAACCTTGTTGTGTGAGGCCAAGGTGTCACACGTCCACAGATGGTGTTTCACACACAAAAGCAAGATTGCAACCAAGCGAGGAGGTGGCAGTTGATGAACTCTGCATCACAGAGGGAATGAGACGAGGATGAGAAGATACAGACAGGGATAAGAAAATGTATGAATACAAAAGCACAGCAAGATGAGGTGAGGCGGCTTGGGCTGAGAGAGATCTGATAGAATTGAAAGTGTGGAACGAGCTGGAAGCAACAAATGCCCGAGACACAAGAACAGTTAGATCAGAGTGAGATTGGGATTCAATCCTGGAGATGATCCCCTGTTCTTTCCCTATCCTATATCCCAGGGGATGTTGCCACCTGCTCTTCCACTTTCCTGTTTGACAATCAACACCAAGATGCTGTCTTTGCCCTATGCACAGCTTCCCCACACACACACCATGACATTTGCAAACATACAAGCACTACACTAAAACATGCATGTGTATAACCCTGACAGTCAGTTCAGCCTTCCCCAGCATAAGCAAACATTTCATTAAGTATGCATAGCAACATACAGGCAGTTGCAGCAGTGCTTAACAAGGAAGGTAATTGACTTCAATGCCTGGTACACAAGAGTAAAAAATTAGGAGGAATTGACTGTAGGCAGCAGGCTCTGGAGGATAAGTCAATGAAGAATTAAACTGTGCGAAGGTCAGGCTTTTGTGATTTTGGGAGTGTGTGTTTGTGCCGGCAATCTTTGCATGCACAGACGCAAGAGAAAATTTTGAATTGCTTGTAAACACGGAAACGCTAGCGCTAACTGCTCCATTGATTTGTTCTTGTGTGTCTTTAGGTATTCAAAGCTGAACGACCCTGCTGACTGGTTGTCCATCAACAGAACCAATGGTCAGATTGTAACCACTGCAATGCTCGACCGGGAGTCAATCTATGTCAAAAACAATATATATGAAGCCACATTCCTGGCAACAGACAATGGTAAGGACCTCTTTTAATATTTATCAGTGAGCATTTTTTATTTAAAATCAGAGTGATCAAGGTTGCTGCTTCTTGTGTGCCATCCTTTATTCTTTTTAATGTATATCCTCATTCCAACTTTTATATATATATATATAATTTGTTCTGCCACAAAGTTTAAAACTCAAGTTTGCCTGAGCACAAACTCAATCACAGCAGACAAATAAGTTCCCCTTTTCTCAAGTGGAAGTGAGTGCTTTTTCTCAAGTAAAAACAGAATGCTTTTTATTTTCCTCCACAAATTGCCTTATCGGTGACTTGCAGTGCTCTGGTGTGTTTACCTTAAGTTAAGCAGGCATTGAAACATTGGTGTATTTATAGGCATGAGCATATGTGAAAAATGCTCTTATTTGAAATGCAGTGATGCGAGCATTCATATGGGTGTTTTCTGTACCTTTTTTCCATTTTGGTGATGATTGACAAGGTCAGAAATCATAAAGTGTAACCTGCTGTGCTGATGGGAAAGGAAGAGGCAGCAGGATTAGCGGTTGACTCGCTCCTGTTGTTTGAACTACACAAACATCTAATTTCCTTCCCTGTCATTTCCTGGACTTCTTTTTATTTCAATACTTTTGTCATTTTCCTTGAAGAAGACGTTTTTTCTCCATTTGACCTCTGTATAATGCACAGTTTAGAGCCTCGTGTTACTGCGGTGTTTGGCTGATATTGAAGCTGTGAGAAGTCCAAAACCTGAGAAGCCAGCAGTTAAAGTTGTGTGTGTGTGTGTGTGTGTGTGTGTGTGTGTGTGTGTGTGTGTCTGTGTCTGTCTGTGTGTCTGTCTGTTTGTCTGTACATCAGGTTGACTATGTGGGTGTTGCTGGAGTGCCAGCCATCATAACATGAGTGGGATTATGTTAAGAAGTACTAAGAGACAGTATAGTAGGATAGTAGGCTAGTAGGACAGGACATGAAGAGTTGGTGACTGCATGGTGAGAAGTGCACTTGTATTACTACTAACGTATTTTTATGTTGCCCGCCGTCCCAATCTGACTTAGACCCTTCTGAGTCTTCCTTTCCAAACACCTATGGAATTGTTTATGTGCTTGTCAAAGAACGTGTGGTTAACTTGACACAAGTCTTTTCACTATGCCTCACATCTCTAAGCCACCATCAAAAAAAGAAGTTAATACAAATCCTTTTGAGGAATTTACACAAACATAATTATTTATTTAGCTGGTTAAAACCCACATAATTCTCCTATCAGCTGTGGCAAGCTGCTTCCACATGTCCCCCATACATGGCTGGGATTAACAAAGCTGCAGAACGGGAAAGCTTGTGTGTGTGTGTGTGTGTGTGTGTGTGTGTGTGTGTGTGTGTGTGTGTGTGTGAAAACCACACATATGCTTCAATATGAACATGTTTTAAGTGTTTTAAGTCATTTAATAATGTACTGTACATGAAGTATGTATGTGCATATAATGTGTCCAAAAAGCCACTAAAGTTGAAATATTGACAATCAAACAAAATGTTGGTTTAAATAGCTTTTACATTTTTTTAAACCTTTGGACAATATTTAAAAAAAAGTAACATTATTATTTAACCTGGTTAAAAGTGTTGCTACAGAATTTAGCAGCTGTTATTATGTGAATAGTCTATTATTAGGAGAAATAAGTCAATCTATGAAGTGTCTTTTTAAATAGTCTCTAGACAATTTCACCTTTAAAGGTGCTTTGCCACACGTATCTTATAACTGTGCTGGAATGAAGTTTCTCCATGAACTCTGTAACATTGTTTTGGGGAAAAAATGCCTTGGTTACCTTGTCTCATGCCATTCTAGTGAGGTATAGAAAGCCTGCAGGAAGATTCGATTTTTGAAATTTATCAGCATCCTCAACACAAAATATGTTCCCGGGGACATGTTTGTGTAGAAGGGCAACTTTAACCTAAACACAGGCTTTAAAAATATGTAGACTGATTATTAGTTATGTCTATTTATAAAACTTGAGCTGAAACTGTGCCACATCCACCACTGATCACTTGTTGAGCCTTTCAATCAGTTGAAATGTATCCAGTGATCTACAATGTTTATCATAGTATTAGCAGTCAGACAGAATTAAAACTGTCCATGGACTCACTTAGAGCCCGTCCCAGACTGTGTCTCTGTGCTCTGTTGCCAGGTTTAATTGGCAGATTTGTCAGCTTTGCATAAATCTTTGTAAATTACATCGCCCTTATCTCATCCCGGAGATGGGCCCTGGGGTCGCTTGATTCCATCCAATGGCTCAGCCAGTGGGGCATGGCGGGGAAATGACTCGTAATTGGAGGCAGCTAAGGGTAGTCACCCCCTGACACACTCAATAAACAGCTCTGAGCTTTATACTGCTAGGAGTTCTTTTTTTCCTCAGATTTCTCCGTGCCACGTTTTCATACTGCAGATACACATTCAAGCATTCTTCTCCCCACTCTATCTCATTCTCTCATTCTTTAAAGTGTCTATTCTTTACTTCCAATTGCTGATTGTCTGTTTCTCTGTTCAATCAATGCAAAAGGCTTGTTTCTTACAACTGTGTCTGCAGATGAGGGGTGTGTCTGCGTGTGTGTGTGTGTGTGTGTGTGTGTGTGTGTGTGTGCGCGTGCGCTCTCGTGCCTGTTTGTCTGTCTGTCTGTCTGTCTGTGTTTGTGTGAGCACCAGTGCATGTTATTACAATCCAAGGCTGATAATATTGTAGTGAAGCAGCACCTGCAGGGATTGCCCACAGTATTATCAGACTTTCTCCAATTGCAATAATAATTTCCACAAAGGTACATGGACTGAGCAACATTGGTGAAAAGTGTATGGGGATCATCAAAGAGAATATCACATGCCAAATTATCAACTTCTGTAATTACAACACGATTGTTGCTGAAATTGAATGCGTATATAAAATGTCAATCCAGTGGTGTAGAAACTGCTGTGTAACAGGTTCCTAACATTATTTATACATACAGGCCAATTTGATCACATTAAGTTACAATTGAAGACTGCAGGATTAAAACAGTGGGTCCCCTTACTTCAAACTACCCAGAAGAGAGCAGACAAAAAATATGTAGTTTGGCTTAATCTGACCCTCTCAAAATCACAGAATAATGATGATAATGAAGGTATATTATCTCTCTTAAATAATTGTATTAGCAAATATATATAATAAAATATAGGGCCACAAGTGGGCAAAATTAAATAATGCTTTTTATGCGCTATAGCAAAAATAAATAAATGTATACACTACATAACTTAAGTGCCCTAATGTTTATACTTTTGGTGTGTGCGTTGAGCCGGTGTATGTGTGTGTGTGTGTGTGTGTGTGTGTGTGATAGAGTAAGGGAGAAGTGAGCTGTGACAATGATTAGCTTTGGAGCTAGTAGCCACTCTAGAGTCATAGTGCCTATGTTTTCTGACAACAGTGGGAATGTTTAGCCGGAAAACGTCATTACGCCATACCTGTGTCTCGTTGACTCACTCGCTTGTGTTGTTCGTTGTGTCCGACTAAGCGTGCTTATGAACACCCGCCCAACTCTACCTCTGATTGGCTTACAATTAGATTTTTCATCCTATCGTCAGCATTGACGCGCTTGTCTCGTGCACGGCCCACTAACCAAGGAAGAAAAAAAGTCTTTGCCTCTGGGCTCAGAGATATAGTTGGTCTGATGAAAAAAAACTGCTTCAAATATAGTAACCCGCCGCACTTTTTGGCTGTGACGGTAACGGCGTTATTAAGATTGGAAGAGTAATCAATTAGATTACTCATTACTGAAAAAAGTAACGCTGTCATTTCATAACGCCGTTATTCCAATCACTGTTTATGTGTGAGCAGGGAATAATTGTGTATGTCAGCATACAGATATAATCCTAACACATGAACACATATAAGTCATATAAGATGTGCACCTTGGTTAGAATGCCCCGTTTACCTTTTTAGAAATCCATTGTTTAAATTGCAGGCAGATGGGTTTTCTTCTCCCTTCTAGTTATGTGTAAATACAGACAGACAAGGACTTGTTTGATTGTGTTACAGTCATCATTATTGTACCTAAGCCGTCTATATGTGATTGGATGGGCTCTGCCTGCCTCTGGATCGACTCTGATGGTTTAATTTGGCTCCGAGGCTAAAAGAGGAGCTGGAAAGCACAACTGTCAAAAGTATTTCTGTCAAGGTCCTACTACAGCATGCCTACCTCTAACATCACCATTGTGAATAGACATAGTTTCCTTTCCTATTTGCTTTCCCTGTGTTGGCCTTCAACTCCTGTCTCTCTTCCCTCTCAATCGTCCCTTTCACTGCAAATGTCTTCTCTTGTCATCTTTTCCTCCCATCATGATACTATTTTCTCTTTCCTCTCTCTGCTCCCAGGCTCTCCTGCAGCCAGTGGCACAGGCACGCTGCAGATTTATCTGATAGATATTAATGACAACCCTCCCACGCTCATACCCAGAGAGTCTCAGATCTGTGAGCGGGTGAACAAGAACGTCCACGGTGTTAACATCACTGCCGCTGATGCTGACACAGACCCCAACGCTGGACCCTTTGTCTTTGAACTGCCCAACTTTCCCACCAGCATCCGACGCAACTGGACAATTTCTCGGATCAGTGGTGAGGAGGTGTCAGCGTAGAACAACAGTACTAGAGAACTTATGGAAATTAATTTATGATCAGTGCCACTGTAAACAGTAGCTTGAGAAAGTTAACACACCTATGCCAAAGTTGATTAAAAGCCTTTACTCAAAACATTTAGGAAAATCCAACCTTTTAAGGACCTTTGTGAATGAATAATGTATTGTAAATTAATAGATTTTCTTCTTTGAAATACAGGGGGCATAAATATACACACATCTATGTTCATTTCTATAGAGGCAGGCAGATTTTGGGGGATTTTTTTGAGGGGCTATTTTAATTCCAAAGGCCAAGGGAACTTTATCAGGGTGCATAGTATCCTGGATCAATTAAATAACTAGCCTTTAAAAATAAAAAATCTGCCTGCTTCAATGGGAATTTAACATAGGGGTATGTATCTTTATGCCCCCTGTATTTTAAGAAGGAACATTATTCATTCACAAAGAAAATTGGTGTGCCTAAAACGTTAGATTTTGAAATTATTTTGAATTAAGGCATTAAGATCAATTTTATTTTCATCTTTTTAATCAACTTTAGCATGGGTGTGTAAACTTTCTCAAGCCACTGTACATGTGTAGCAAAACACTGTGCAGAATTAATCTACGTATTACCAATCTTTAGCAATTTTTTTATATTCTGACCCACCAAAATCAATTATTGTAATTTTGCTGTGATTCTATTATTGTTGTTGTTGAACGTTGTTTTTTTTTTCATTTAAAACCAGCAAAAGTGTTGTTTTTACAGTATACAACTATTTTACTCTTTTATGTTATCTTGTATATATCCGTGCCTAATCATGTATATTGATAATGAAAAAAACATACAGTGGGTACGGAAAGTATTCAGACCCCTTTAAATTTTTCACTCTTTGTTTCATTGCAGCCTTTTTCCA
>NC_048413.1:9777488-9917488 GCF_013103735.1 Etheostoma cragini
GGAAAATGGCTGCAATGAAACAAAGAGTGAAAAATTTAAAGGGGTCTGAATACTTTCCGTACCCACTGTATAATTAATGCAATGATATAGACTTGAATCATATTGCATGGCCCTATGTAGAAGCAATTTTCCAGATTTTGGTCAGAAAGTAACTAGTCTATATCCACGACGTTACACTTCGGGATTGCTCGGTGCTGCAGGAAATGCGGCCGATGCATTTCTTTTTGCTAATGTCCATTTCCTTCCGCTTTCTTTGTGTTAACTGCTCCTCAGACCTCTGCAGGGTAAATCCTAGCTAGACTATCTGTCCAGTCTGAGTTATCTCTGGCACGATTAAAACAACTTTTGAACGTACACGTTCCACCAAAATAAGTTTCCTGAGGCTATTTTGCAGCGGTACCGTGCAGAGCTTAGAGTCACCTATGAGGATTGTAATTGGTTTAAAGAAATCCAGAGCACGTTTTCCTACTAATCCCGGAATGCTGTGTGGACTAGCCAGACCCTCCTCCGCGGTGCTGTGGAGGAAGGTCCAGCAACGCGAAGCACAGTGAGACTAGATTGTAACTTAAAGGGACAGCCATTGAGAGTTTTATATTAACAAATGTAATGATTAGTTACATCTGGTAACTTATCGCTTCCCTCTTCCCTCTTCACAGGTGATTACGCCCGTCTAGGGCTGCGGTACCAGATATATTTAGAGCCGGGGGTGTATGAGGTCCCTGTAATTGTGTCAGACTCGGGGAACCCTCCGTTGTCCAACAGGTCGGTCATCAAAGTCAAGGTGTGTCCCTGCGATGAACACGGAGACTGCACCACTCTGGGGGCCGTCGCGGCTGCTGGCCTGGGAACCGGAGCCATTATCTCCATCCTCATCTGCATCATCATTCTGCTCAGTGAGTATCAGCTGTTCACATTGCATTTGCTCAACTTTTATATACAGACCCAGTCAAACTTTTGACTGTAAATAATATATATCAACAAGTTAAAGCTGCCTGCTTTGATTTGCCTTTCTGACAAAAAAATGTGCAGTTCAGGACTCAGTCATGTAACATCCACTAAGCTGCAATACAACAACATGAAGAATAGTTTGTAAAATGGATTAATGTCTGGATTGTTGAAACTCTCTCCGGCATCTCTTGACAAGGAGGTTTCTGTCTTCTTTTCCTGGTAGGGTAAATGTCTGCTGCTAGTGATTCATGCCACTGGCTTATCTTGTTGTTGTGGGTCGCATTGTTCATACGTATAGACAAGTCTTACAGAAAAATTCATATGCCGCTGTAGGGTTTCTTCAGCATGTTGTAAAACGTTGGATACAATATTCTGTTTTAATGATTCGTGTGTGTGTGTGTGTGTGTGTGTGTGTGTGTGTGTGTGTGTGTGGATGCAGGCATGGTGCTGTTGTTTGTGGTGTGGATCAAGCGCAGAGAGAAGGAGAGACACACCAAGCAGCTGCTTATTGACCCTGAAGACGATGTCAGAGACAACATTCTCAAATACGATGAAGAGGGAGGAGGAGAGGAGGACCAGGTGAGATCCTCAGACACACATACATACACACACACACACTTTCTATGTTGACCTTTGGGGCCATCTTACATCTGTATGCCTGTGTGAATGTGCAGGACTACGACCTAAGCCAGCTGCAGCAGCCTGACTCCTTGGAGCACATTATTAGCAAACCGCCTGGTGTCCGCAGAGTGGATGAACGTCCCATCATCCCTGAGTCCCAGTACCCTATCAGACCTGTTGTACCCCACCCTGGAGACATCGGGGACTTCATTCACGAGGTGAATCCACACTCCTTCACAAAGTGGAGACACAACTCAACCGTCATTAGATTGTTTCTCCGACAGCGAGCTGGCCTCTCACTTTCACTTACCATTGATCTGACATTTAATGTGATTATTCATTTCTGAATGCTCTTCAATATGTTAACTCCAGTATGGAGATGGGAACATCATGGAGTTTTGTTTTACTTTACAGCTGCTCTCACGGCACCTGCACTCACATAAACACGCACACACACACACACACACACACACGTTGTCACACACACAACTTTAGTGTTGGCACACTGATGCGAGAAAATGCTGATTGACAGACTCATGACAACACGTTCACACTCGAGAGGTGTTGGCAGCTGTTCAGCTTTGATCCATCCAGCCTTGTCGCTCTGCCTCTCTCTTTCTCTCTCTCTCTCTCTCTCTCCCTCCCACTCTCTCTCTCTCTTTCTCCCTCCCTCTCTCTCTCTCCCCCGCTCACACATACTCACCTGATCTCGCTCCAGCAGTCTGGTAAAACACAAACACAGCACACACATAGTGTTCCTGCCATGCACTGTACCCCTGGGGGGTTGAGGCTTTTTAGGTTTCAATCCAGAGCACCTCTCTGTGTTTCAGTGAAGTGAATGAAGTCCATTTTCTTCACCTGCCCAAACCTTCAGGTCAACGCCATTTGTTATTCTAAGAAACAAGTGTGGGTTTGCACGCCGGCAGAAAACATACAGATCTCTGTACATCTTATACATGAAACAGTGACAAAATATTGATGAATATGGTTTGATCATATATTGATGAATCAATTTCAGACTTGGCCTATGCATCCCGTTATTAATATATATACATGAAACACCCTTTGTCATGCACACCCTACTTGTAGTTCAGAATACAGGAATTTTCTGTGATTCTGAAAGTGGAAAGATGTTTCTAATGCTATTTATATGTGATTGTGTTTGACTGGCTGTGTTTTGTGTTTGTGTCTCATCTCTGTTCTGTTTCTTCTGTTGTACTCCTCCGGATCTCGATGTTGAGACTACCTGAGTAAATAAAGGTTGTAATAATTCAGGCCTACTGAGCTTTTACCACCAAACCTTGCCCCCAAGAAGTCTTTAGTGTTAAAATTCAGGGAATTGTGGACCCAAATGCAAGAAGTCTGAGTAGTATGATTTTTTTATCCCAAAAAACAAAGTACAACTGAACAAAGGGAGTCCTGAGAGGAGCAGGTTAAAAAAAACGAGGAAACATGAAGAACAGGAACCGGGGAAATAAACAGAACAGGCAGGAAAACACACAGCACGCTGACGCAGGGAACTACAAACACACACAGAAAATCTGACAAAGGACAAGGGGAAGACAATGACTAAATACAGAAGGTAACGAGGAATCAAGAGGCAGGTGACATACGGGCTGGAACACACAGGAAGAAAAACTAGACAAGACAGCACAGAAAGCCACTATTGCATTAAAACACCAAACATAATACAAAACAAGACTGAAAACGACACAATCACAAGGAAAAAAGACATAGAACCAACATACCAAGAAGGAATATAACAGAAAACAAAGCAAAATACCGAAACATATAAAAATATATGCTGTTCTTGGCTTAGATTCAACTTTTGTACAACTATGAGGCAATGAAAAGATACAATCCAATGTAATGTACAGTATTTCCAATGTTTTCCATCAACAATACCATGAATACTTTATTCAACTGCAGACAGTCACAGGATAGCATTGATTAAGTGCCAGGAGCAGAAAGTACATTTCTTTACTTTATAACTCTACTGTCTAGTAATTTTGTTCTTTGTACACCACTACATTTAGTAATAGTTACTAGAAGTAGAATTTTGAGATTGTAAAATTTCAGTTTATAAAATATTATTCATTGTTTTAGAATAAACCACCACCAGTATATAAAGAAAGCTAAATGAAACTCAGCTTGGCCAGCTACAGCAAAATGCTGCTAATATTTCAATTATATCATATAATATAATAATCATATAATATCAAATAATATATACAATTACATTATATATATATATATATATATATATATATATATATATATATATAACCCTATTCTTTTCTGTTCTTTTCAATGAATACCAATTAAGACATAAAGGTCTGTTTACCAGTCATAGAAAGTGCTGCTCAGCTTGTGAATGCAGGTACATCTCTGTGGCTCTGAGAAAATAACCTTGAGGATGTCACAGTGATGTCATCAGGGTTTTTTCTCTGCGTGGGCTCGTAGATTACACATTTGTAACGAAAAGTGTTATTTACAAACTGGGGAAGCTGAGTTTAACTATAAGAAAATATGGTTTTGGTTGCATTGTGGGAAATATGAGAATTGGGCATTTTCCGAGCTTGACCCATACTGGGGACTGTTGTCAGGATATCTCCGCCCCTGAGATTCACTTTTTCCTTTTTTTATTGACTCTAATGTAAATGCAACACTACATCAGTGGTGTTGGCTTTTAACATCTTGTTGCTTTTTCATCAACCTGCCTTTTTTATTTAAAATGATATTCTCCACTGCGGGCACATGATTACTTACCACTACCTTTCCTCTTCTCTGGCCCGTGTAGGGTCTGCGAGCAGCGGACAACGACCCCACAGCTCCTCCGTACGACTCCCTGCTGGTGTTTGACTACGAGGGCAGTGGCTCTACTGCCGGCTCCGTCAGCTCCCTCAACTCATCCAGCACGGGGGACCAGGACTATGACTACCTCAACGACTGGGGCCCCCGCTTCAGGAAGCTGGCCGACATGTACGGAGGAGGGGATGATGATTAAATCTGCCCAGTCAGACATACACACACACACACACACACACACAAACACCCACACCCTCGTTCCGTCAGCTGGCCTGCCATGCTCTGTCCCTCTAACACATGGGGCTGTTAAACCCGTATTGAACACAAGTTACCAATAACATGTTCACACTGACCAACTGACTGACCAACCAACCAATCAAATTACCCACCACAGAGGACCGGTGTAGTGAGTCAGTTCCGAGTGCTCTTCTCAACCGTCTCCTGCTCTAAGACTGAAACGGAAGCTCTGAATTGTAGGCTTCACATAGTTTAGCATTTTTTCATTTTTTTGTGTTATGCTAGATGTAGATTTTAGTTTTTAGTTGTCAGGTTTTGTTTTTCCTTGAGTTTATGTAGCTTTTTCTTTTGTCCCCATTCCCCTTTGAGTCGAGCCGTTGTCTATTCCCGAGGGTTTTCACTTTTCCCTCGCTGTCAGCCCCGCCTGCCTCTCTGCAGAAGCTTTAGGTTGAGCTGCTTGCTTTGTCTGAGGGGAACAAAAGGAAAAGAAAAGAAGAACACAGATATGAAAGTCCTTCCTGCACAGAGGGCCCTGGTTTATTCTTTCTTGAACTTGAATTACTTAGAATAGAAGCACTGTTGTTTAAAAAGTGCCTTCAGTGGTGCGTATTTTAGCCGACTCCCGCTAACTCAGGATTGGTTGCCATTTTCCGGGCTTACATGCCTCCATATGACCCCTGACCCTTTAACTCAGACCTCCCCTTGTCATTTCTACTGCAGGGCTGTGGTAGCTGCAGGAGATGTCAGTGTCGGTTTCAGAGGAGCATTGATTGGCTTACGAGGGCGCTTCATGTAGACATACTGTACATAGGCCTACAGTGTGTATGTAAGTTATGGACAAATCATTAACTTTTCAATTCAGGCAAATACGTGCTCCTAGATCACAGCCAACTTGAATGTGATGACTGAAATCCCCAAAAAAACACTATGGGACTGTCTTAGAGAAGAAATGCAGTGTGTGTTTTTGTTAATTGTGGCTTCAATAGCAGCTGTGTTTGTTTTGAGCTCTCAGTATTTGCACAAAACTTGATGAGGCTTGTTACGAAATATTTTGAAGACTGAAAAGTCATACTTGTTACTGTAAATGAAGTAGGCATGAGGGTTATTTAAGGAGACTGCCTTTAAGATCATTTAAGGTGTGCATGTGTATCCCTTCACCCAGAGGTAACTAACATGGCACCGGTTATTTTGTGGTAAATGTGTCAAAGAAAACTATATAAACTGTACAAACACGAGGGAAAGAAAAATACTAGATGACTTTAAATCGCTCTGACAGCGTTGCATACAAAGTTGTGAGCTTGTACGAGCCCCATTATGAGATCCCTTTCTCTCTTTTGTGATTTTTTTTCTTTTGTTGATTCACTGTGGTTTTTCAGCAAACTTTTAATATACAGACTTTGGTGCTGGTCCCTGTCACAGAAACTAGGGGAACTGAGCCTCAGCCAGGGACTTAGCGCCTTCACAATCTGTCTCTGTTCAGGCAGCAGTTCATTCATCTGAAATTTTCTCCTGAAATGTTTGGCTGCAAGTTCAAGAGGTTTTGAAAAGAAGTTAGAGTAAGAGAAAGTCTGTTGTGAAGTTCTGTACTTTATCAATGCAGACTTGCTAAACTAAAGCTTCAGTAATAGCGCTTTAAAAGACACCTTGACAGACAGTCTTGTTGTGACATAATGAAAAAGAATATAGAAAATTGAAAAAAGAGCTTTAGTCATTGTATTAAATTATTTAAATATGCAAAACATGTTTTAAGGGAGAATGATAGAAAGGGTTAATCTTTCCTAATCTTCTGAGAGCCCAATGAAACACTCCTCAGTTGTAGCCAGTTGCCAGCTTGATGTGGATTGACCAGATCTTCTATTAATTATGAATATGATGAAGGCTTGAAGGAAATCTCAGTGACAACAATGGTCCTCCACCTCTCATTTTTCTCCGGCTGCTGTTCATCTGTTCCTCACCTGTTCATGGTTCATAGGAATTTTCTGAAATATGCTGTACATAACAACAATCTTTAGTGTTTACAAAGGGTAATATAAATTGTAACTATACTTGAGGCTGGATAAAAAACAATAAATTTCTCACAAGATATAAATTGAATTGAAATAAAATAAGATAAATTGAAAAAATATCATATTTATGCAATGAAACAATAAAATGATGAAAGTTTGATTTGACTATAAACGAGGGAACACAGGTCATAGTGTAATTAATAAGGTCAACAGGGTAGGACTCTCTTGACACGGAGGAACACACACATGGGCAAATATTGCACCTTGCTATGTAGAAACTGACGGGCTATGTTCAGGATGGCTGTCAGCTTAGAGCAAAAACAGAACAGAAATGAGAAGTCGTTTCCACAGCTTGCTGCTAGATAAGCTGTTTATCTATCCGATTGCTCCTCACCCTACAGAATATCTTCACAGAATAAACACAGCTGTTACTTTCTGCTATTTGTGATTATTTCTGACCTATAAATGTTGTATATACAGAACATTTTTATACATTTGTTAACATAATTTCTGTGTGGTCTTTGCATTTTCTTTCACTCCAGTTTTGTTTTTATGAATACTTGACAAGGTATATCTCACCCCAAAAGCCATGTGCATTTAAGAGAATCTGTTTGATTCTATATGAGCTTACAGCCATACTCGCATCGCCGTTCAAGTTTAGCTTCATCGTGGTGAAAAGGTTTCACTTCAAACCAACTTGTACAGTCTATACTAGCACACACTCACTCCTCTAGGCCTTACTGTATGTATGTGAGTGTTCTATATGATACTGTATGAGCCCTTTCAGCACTGTTCTAATTCAGCTGCAGAGCTCCAACATTACTGAAGGCCATGCAGTGTTCACAGAATAAAGGCGTGCTTCAGAAAATGCTCGTGCTCTCTAATCAGACGTTCAGACCGGGTTCAGGGCCAAACATAGCAGGAGGCCCACACAAACACATACTTCACACAAGGTAACTGACATTTATACCTGTGTCATTCATACATACTTGACACAATGCCAATATGATACTGAATGTTATCAATGACTCGCATTGACACATGGCAGCAAATCATCAGTGGAGCCGGTCTTAACCCCCCTTTTAAATGCAATTAGTGAGGGGAAACAAAGGACGATTGATTACTTGTTACATGCTTGGTCCACTTGTCTTATTGATGTTCTCTTACTTAAATAAGGGGGGAATTAGCGAATGATAGAATGAAGGAACTGAACTGCTGTAATCCACCACTGTCCACTGGCTGTGTCAACAACGGCTCTTCTGCCTCTCTGACTGCTGTTAGTTAAAGGACACTCGGTCTCACTTGGGACACTGCCTTCCCATGGACACACATGACGGGAGGCTCCAGCAGAAGCCAGACTTTTTCTCTGCTATGGCCAGAACTACAAAGACAGACAGGCAGCAGTGTTTCATACGATACCCAATACTGCTCAAGTCCAAGTGTACATAATGTAGTATTTGCTTGAAGCTAAACAGACCAAGTTAGGAAAACTGTACCTGTACAATTGGAGCTTTTTGCATGTGTCTTTTTATAATGGACAGATGAGTTCTATTACAGTAACCATACAACATTCTAAAATGTGTCGCAGCCCGCATGACCCAGGTTGCAGTCCAGAATGGGATTCTGCTGTACCCTACTCACTTAGTTTCAAATGGAGGAGAGAAAAAAACCTGAAAAAAGTATTGCACAGTTATAGAGTCAAAAGACCTTTTTTGTAAATTGTCAACAGCACAAATATTTTGTATTGTTGTTTGTACCATTTTGTAAGAAAATGAAGAAAAAAAGAAAAAAAGGGAAAGAATCTCTTGTTTCAAGCGTGTGTTTATAGTGCCACTGCAATCTTGGTTTCCGAATACCGTACAGTAAATGCGCAGCCTTGCAGATCAACCTTGTAATATAGATGCCTAGCTGGAGACTCCCTGTCAGCACCATGTGGTATAAATAAAATGTCCCCTCCTTATAAGAACACTGCCTCCTGTCTTTTCTTTGTCACCCTCTGATTTCCGCGAGCCGTGCTTTTCTTACCCCCCATGTTACTGTATGTTACATGTAGTTGTGATAGATTATAATATTAAGAAAAAAAATAACTTAAAAATAAAAGCAATATTAATTTAATCTTAATTAATCATCCAGTGGTCATACTGGGGGGGATACGGGATGAAACCACAAAAAGGCATTTGTTTCGAAGAACTGTTCATTCTGAAAACACAAAATGGAGACTCATGTAGATGAGCGTAAATTCTGTCATTAAGACCTAACTTTTAATCGGTGCACTCCTAAATCATTTCAGCTGTAATAATGAATGTCATTTTTGCTGTTAACCAGCACGCTCTTCCTAAATAGAATCAGCTGGTGGAAGTGTTCACTTTCCACACTTTACACAAATTGCAAGGGCCAATCACAGAGTCAGAACCCTGCTTTTAAAAATCTGTTTGTCCCTGTGATATTCAGCTGTCATTGCAGGCAAAGAGTGCACCCCTCCACCCCTCCACCCCCCCTTCCACCTCCAGTCATCTCCAGCTGACCGGTCCGGAGCCTCCTTTGGTCTGGTTTTCGGGCTCCTTCACCGCCACCACCTGTGTCTAGATTCCATCGGGGGGGGTCTGATGGTTCTCTACCCCTATATGGATATACGAAATATTCATATAACAATGGAGTCTAATTGCCAAAGACTTTGTACATTTTATAAACCTCATTTGCATATCTGCAAACATGTCTCTCCTGATTAAAATACTTTGTTGAAATATTGTATGAATGCTGTATCCAATATAATATATGAAAAAAAAAAAACTAGTCCTATCAAATGTCCAGTGTGTCGGCTCTGCCTAGTCTGAATCCCTCCATAACCGCACAGTATGTAGAGTATAGAAGGCACTATAGAGCAACACTTTCTAAAGTGAACAAACTGCATGTTAACAGGATTACTGGAAAAACACATCAGCTGAGGACCGGACTGTCTCTTCTTAGGAGAAAAGGATGAAAATACATACTTGTGAATGTGAGCAAACACACATATTACATGTAACAAGTTTGTATTTTCACAGTAAACAATACTATGACATGTTTTCTGACTGTCACGAAAAAGATGTTTTTAGGACTTTTTATGGATAATACTATGCCTTTTTCTTTACTTTTTTTGACATACAACGTTCTAGCTTTTTTCAACTTACTATACTAAAACTTTTTCTTACATTCTATACTATGCCTTTTTCTTTACTTTTATTGGCATACTATACTCAGATTTTTTATAACCTAATATAGCATGTCTTTTTTGATTAATGTGTTGTGACTTTTTTTGACATACTATACTATTAGTTTTCTTGACATAATATACTATGACTTTTTCAACATAATATACTGAGGCTTTTTTGACATACCATACTATGTCTATTTTTGACGTGCTATAATTTGACTTTTTCTTTACTTTTTTCAACATACTAGACCATGACTCTTTAATCAATTTTCATTGATGTACTGCACTATGACTTTTTTCGACATACTGTACTATGGCTTAGCGATAAGCCGAGTAATCGGCTGAAACGACTATCCGGTACGGATATAGCACTTTTGCCGAGTACAGGTATTATACGAGTAATACGAGTCAATATCTGTACTCGGATTGAATAAAACTCTCAGCTGACCGCGCAGCGTCTTGTGATAGTCACAGCGCCCCCCCCCCCCTCCCTTACACATACACGCTTGGCTCATTCACACACACACAGAACACAGAGAACCAGTAGATTTCTGGTAGACGTGGGGTATCAGACCCCCCCTCTCTCTCTCTTTCTCTTTCTCTCTCTGTGTCTCTCTCTTACTCACACACACACACACACTCACACATACCTGGTGTGGAAATAAAAAAGAACCAAAAACAAAAATCACAGTGATCATATAAAAAATTAAAAGTTAAAAAAAGAAAGTTATATTGAGTATGAAAACTCTTGTTCTTTACATTTTACTTCATAATTGCAACCGCATGTGTTGTGTTCATTGTTGCAAAACTTGTGTATATAGTTCGTTTGTTACCATGACAACACCATTGATCTGAAGCTCGATGCTGTCATGTAAATAGTTTTCTAATCAGTAATAAATATAACAATTTCTGATCAACTCATATCAATTGCATGCTTAAATAACATACTGGTTAAAGCCCCGCCTATTTCAAGACAACCTGACCCACTTCCGGGTTACATTATGTCAACTTCCGGGTTAGGCCCCGCCCAGTCCGAGTACAGATACGGACACAGATAGTTCATGTGGTAAACAGATACAGATACAGATACAGATAATGCTGTACTCCCTCATCCCTACTATGGCTTTTTTGAAATAATACATTATGACTTTTTTGTGCTTTGACTTTTTTTGATATACTATACTATGCCTTTTTCTTTACTTTTATCGACATACTGTACTCAGATTTTTTTCAACATACTACTTCCGGTGTATGTCTTTTTGATATGATGTGTTATGATTTTTTCTTTACTTTTTTTGACGTACTATATGCCATGACTTTTTTAACATACTAAACTATGGCTTTTTAAAAATGATACTTTGTGATTTTTTTCCACATCCTATACTATGACTTTTTTTTGATGTACTATACTATGACTTTTTCTTAACCTTTTTCGACAAACTATACTTTTGATTATTTTTGGACATGCTATAATATGACTTTTTGTGATATTTCTCGATAGACAATACAATGCTTTTCATGTCTTTTTTTGACATACTATATTATGATTTGTTTTGATGTACTACGCTATGACTCTGTTCGCCTTACCATACCATTAATTTTCAACATAAAATATTAAGACTTTTTTCGACATACTATACCATGACTCTTTAACAACTTTTTTTTAATATACTCTACTATGACTTTTTTTATGACTTTTTTGACATACTATACTGTGACTTTTTCTTTACTTTTTTTGACATGCTTTCCCTTTGATTATTTTTCGACATACTATACTTTTAGTTTTCTTGACATACTATACTATGGCTTTTTTGACATACTATACTATGTCTATTTTCGACGTACTAAAATTTGACTTTTTCTTTACTTTTTTCAACACACTGTACTATGACTCTTTAATGAGTTTTCATTGATGTACTGCAATATGACTTTTTTCGACATACTGTACCATGGCTTTTTTGAAATAATACAAAATTACTTTTTTATGCTGTGACTTTTTTCGATGTACAATACTATGCCTTTTTCTTAACTTTTTTTGACATGCTATACTATGGCTTTTTATGATATTTTTGACATACTATACTATGGCTTATTATGACATTTTATGACATACTATACCATAACTTTTTCTTTACTTCTATCGAAATACTATACTATGATTTGTTTTGATGTACTACACTATGACTCTTTTTGACATACTATACCATGATTTTTATCGACAAAACATACTATGCCATTACTTTTTAATGATTGTTTTTGACTATGTCATGACTATACTATATTGTGACTTTTGGCGGAACTACATGCTATCACTTTTTTGACTTACTATGTTATAAATTTTTCAATATACTGTACTATGGCTTTTTCGTAATAATGAACTATGGCTCTTTTTGACATACTATAATATGGCTTTTTTGACATAATATATGACTTTTGTCAACATATTATGCTATAGCTTTTTATCGACATACTATACTATGACTTCTTCTTTACTTTTTTTGACATGTTATACTATGATTTTTTTTTGACATACTATGCTATGACTCTTTAATGAATTTTCATTAATGTACTACACTATGACTTTTTCATGACTTTTTTTACATAGTACATTATGGCTTTTTTGACATAGTATACTATGACTTTTTGGACATACTATACTACGATTTTTTCTTTTCTTTTTCGACATACTCTAATATTACTTTTTTTGACATAATGTACTACGACTTTTTCTTTACTTTTTTGATGTACTACACTATGACTTTGTCGGCATAATATGTCATGACTCTTTTCAACGTACTAGTCTATGACTTTTTTTTTAAAGGTTATTTTGTGTGGATTTTCCCTTTATTAAACATGAAACAAGACAAGATAGACATGAAAGGAGGAGAAAGATGGGGGGTGAAACACAGCTAAGGGCAACAAGGCAGATCCGAACCCTGGCCACAAAAGGACTCAACACTCTTACTGGGTGAGCTAGAGGCCACACCAGCTATTCCTTTTTCAATGTGATATGACGTATTTTATACTATAACTATGATTTGTTTCAACATACTATGACTTTTTTAAACTTAGAGTTTAAAGGAACTTGGTCACAGAAACAGTGAATTACACATGTATTTTTATCATAGGTCAGAATCAAACCCTTGACCAATCCATCAAGGAATACACCCCTGTGTAGGAGCTCTACCAACTAAACCAACCTGGCCACAGCTACAGACATTGAACATATTATTCAATGACTTTTTCTTAACTTTTTTTGACATTCTACCCTATGATTATTTCTGACATACAACACGATGACTCTTTAATGACTTTTTATTTATGTACTATGCTATGACTTTTTGTGACTTTTTTCAACATGCTATACTCCGTGTTTTTTGGGAATTCCATGCTACTATTTTATTGACATACTATACTATGATTTTTTTTCAACATACTATACTATGAGTTTTTTCGACATTCTATACTATGACTTTTTCTCTACTTTTTATCAACATAATGTAACATACAAAGACGATTTAGTGACTTTTTCCGAAATACTACACTACGACTTTTACTTTACTTTTTTTGACATATTCTATTATGAATTTTTTTGACATACTATGCTATGACTTCCTCCGATATACTATTCTATGACTTTTTCATTACTTTTTTTGACGTATAATACTACTTCTAAATTATTTTTATTTTTATCATTATTTTTACTTATTAAGTTATTATTTACTTTTATTGATATACTGTACTGTGATTATTTTTTTTGACATACCTTACTATGACTTTTTAACAAGTTTTCATTGATGTACTACACTATGCCTTTTTCTTTACTTTTATTGACACACTATACTCTTTTTTATATTTTATATTTTTTATAACATACTATAGTATGTCTTTTTCCGTGTAATGTGTTATGACTTTTTTCATCAAACTATAGTATTAGTTTTCTTGACATGCTATGCTACGACTTTTTTTCTACTTTTTTCAACATACTGTCCTAGTTTTTTTTGAAGTACTATACAATGCCTATTTCAACGTTATATACTGTGGCTTTCTTGACATACTATACTATATTCATTTTTGACGTACCATAATTTTTCTTTATTTATTTTTTAACATATTGTACTATGACTCTTTAATGAGTTTTCATTGATGTACTGCACCTTGACTTTTGTCCACATACTATGCTATGACTTTTTTGTAATGTATCATTCTCTGATTTTTCTTCAACATACAGTGGTATGTCTTATTGTGACTTTTTCCAACATACCATACTATTACGTTTCTCAACATACTATACTATGACTTTTTCTTGACTTTTATCAACAGTCTATTCTATTGTTTTCCTTTACCATTTTCGACATACTAAATTATGATTTGTATTTACTTTTATTGACTGTGATTTTTTTGACATATTATGACTTTTTCAACATAATATACTATGGCTTTTTCAAAATAATACATTATGAATTTTTTCCACATGCTATAGTATGACTTTTTTTTACATACTATAATATGACTTTTTCTTTACTTTTTTGATATACTCTAGCGTGATCTTTTTTGATATGCTATACAATGACTTTTTCTATGACTTTTGTGACATACTATGCTATGAATATTTTCATGACTTTTTTCAACACACTGTACTATGCCAAAAATGAAGGATTCAAATATGTCAACAGAACATCTGCAAGCCTGATTTTGATGGTGGTGCATTAGGTTTGTTCTAGGTACAGAAGATACCCACATTGGGTTCAAGACTTGATTTCTACCAGCGTTGGTAAAAATAACTTAATTTAGAGAAGAGAAATAAAGTACAGTAAATACAGGAACATATTCAAAGAAACAATTAATTTAAACTTGCAGTTTTTATTTATTGGACATCCATCCAGCCATCTATTCATCAATCCATCCATCTTCGTCCGTTTATCCAGTATTTATTGTACAGTAATACATAAAATGTACAGACATTTAAAATACTATAATATGACTTTCTCCTGACATTTTTTTGACAAATGATTCGAGGACTTCTTTCAACATAACATTCTATGACTATTTTATGATTTTTCTTGTCACAGTGTCCTTTGAATTTTTATATACATATGCATGTATATATTTTTTTAAATATGTTCATTGTAGATCCACATTGGGTACACATATACATGCAGCATTGTTTGCTGTTAGGTGTGAGAGAGGGACAAAAACGGTGCAGACCGATTACTAATATTGATGTCAAGGACAACATCCAGACTATTAACATGTGTTTATAAAATACAGTACAATTACATTTATACATGTATTACACTTTTATGACATGTTATAACTATAGCTGTCTAAAAGCACACTGTACACAAATATAAAATGAGGATTTTATCCAGCTGCACCAGAAAAATAACTTGTTTCCAATGGTGAAGTACAAGTAATATTTAATAGTTTTTTTTTTATATTTGTGTTGCAAGGTAACATTGAGAAATCTAGAAATGGTATGTCTGAAACTGTGAAATTGGCAGGATTCAAATAATGAAGTTTTTTTCATCTAAAAATCCATGTTTTTTATTTTATTTTATTGGTGAAGGGATACCTAACTCCAAAATCTTTTTTTTTTCAAATAATCCCTTTAGATGATGGTAACACACTATTTGCTACATGATAAAATAAATAACTGCAGCAAATTGTTTAATGTCACATAAGTATATGATTTGTAGGGTATGGGCAAAACAAACACACAAACAAACACATCCTGCACCTTGTGAATAACCACATGCTGTTTCTGTATTGACATCTTAGCTCTGTTTAAAATCTTAATTTAGGAGTAGCCTCTGTAAAAATGAAGAAACCCAAAGGTAGAAGATGCTCAGTTAGCAATCAGCGCAGGCAGTCAAGGCAGCATGAGGAGCCGGATGAGATGACCCTTACTTGTCCTCTTTTAGCACAGCAGGTCAATGAACCAACAGCAGAGTGCATCTCCTTTTCATTGATTGACCTGTCAGAGCACATCAATACACACAAGAACAGAATAAGCCCTGCTGTTACCCACTGCTCACAAATTAACTCACATGTACATCTCCCCAAAATACAATGAAACTGAGGGTAAAGGGAGACCTGGTCCTGCCCTCCCACCAGCCAGATTCCAGGGTTGACATTAGAAGTCAAGATGGATTCATTCAGGTAACACTCACAAAAATATTAGAATTGTCCCATGCTGAATTTTGATCTTGTGTTTAAAACATGTGGCTGGGTTTACAACTGACAGCAATCCATTGTTATTTTACCAGCTTTACAAGCTGAGTTTTGAAGGTCACCACTTTTCTTGCAAATTTCCTTAATATGTTGATCTGCTTTTTAATATCAGACATGACTGAAAGAGATCTTCTCTGATTTTAAAGTAATAGTCAGACATTTGGGGAGATATACTTATTTGTCTTGACAAGTTAGATGAGAAGAGAAGTACCACTTTGGTGTTTGTACAATAAATGAAGCTAAAGTATAACCTGGCTCTGTTGAAAGATAACAAGAAATCTAAATCTTACTGTAAAACATGTCTCGTTTGTTTAATCCACACCGAAAATCTAAGTCTATATCCCTCGTTTCCTCTGTTTAAGCTAAGCTAAGCTAACTGGCAGCTGACTTTTAGCCCATTTAAAAATGTGTTGTTTTTTTGTACATATTGAAGATATCGTGAGCTTTCTAATGTGCTGGTAGGCTGATTTGTTTATCTGTGGACAGAGCCAAGCTATGTGTTTCCCCATGTCTTCATACTAAGCTAGGTGTTTCCCTATGTTTCTATGCCAAAACTCAAACTATTCCTTTAACTTACAAAAACTACAACCACAGAAGAAAAGCTTCTCTCTTGCACTTGCAATCATTAAATACAGAAAGCATCACCGCAAATGAAATCTCTGTCTGGTTGCGTTTTATTTTGTCTACAGTGCTTCAGCTGGGATAAGGCAGACCTAGACAAAACTAACATGCACAAATGGCACTGTGCCTGTTGCCAGGAGAGGTGATATTGTCATGTAATGTAAGTGTGGGGGAGATTAAGTGCTGAATGTCCTCTCTTTTTGCATTTAGCCAAAACATCCCATGACGTTAATGTCACAGGCATCATCAGTAACTGCACTTTGTAAAAGCTTATTATATGTCTGCTGAATGAAATGGTCAGCATTAAGCAAACCCTAGACTCCATAAATGCACCAATTAATCTTTCCATTTTAGCAGAAAGACTGCATTTTGGAAAAACTATGTTGACCTAAGTAATAAATTCATTCCTCTGTGTTCTTGTTTAGCAAATAGGGCCAAAAATATTGGAAAAAAATAATTCACTCTTGAGAAGTGAATGTGTATTACTTTGCATATTTTAAAATGTTTTTGACTTAATGAATGCAAAGTGTGGTACTGTACTTGTATTATATACAATAAAACAACTTGCAACCCCCTCAAAATTACAAAATTACATTGTGTCTACAATACTTCAAGATTTTTTTTCTCCCAAAAAATTAAAAATGTGACCCCACAAAAAAACAACAGTCGCTGTTGCCCACACTGGGCTATCCTCCTGCTAGCGTTATCACATATGAGGCTGAAACCGGGCAAGTTTTAAATGTGCTTTTAGCCTCTTAACATATTTGAAATGACATTACAATCGCCCACCCATGTGAGGTGATTCCTTGCCAAGTGACCACAGTGAATCTGACTGCAGTAGAGGGGATGGGAATGCACATATGTTGTGTTAATTCGGCTCTGTTAAGTTTTGGTGAAGATGAGAATGTATCCAACTCGTGTGTGAGATAGATTTTATGGTTAAATCTACAAGAAATAGTTGGAGCTATTCAGGATTTTGCAAAGTTTGCCGTGATCACACTAAGCCTTACTGACAAGCCGTGCTGGTTTTTGCGTAGAGTATTTGAGCTAAGGTAATTACATTCCAATGATGCATAGTTCTTGAATTGTTGAGCACAAAAACACACACACACACACACACACACACACACACACACACACATTAAACGTCCTCAACATAATGTTCATGCCACAGACTGTTAATATACAGTCTATGGTTATTGCCCGTTGCTTCCGTGTGTAGACATCTGCCAGAGCCACTAGTTCCACATTCATACCTTCACATGATGATGAACCAGACACGATGAGTGATGTCAAAGATGCTGTTACACAAGAGAAATAATGGATTAAAAAATCATGGTGCACTTTATATCCTTTACTCAAGGCTTTGGTTAACTAATGATGTGTCTGAGATAAACATTATAACAGAAGAGAATACTTCTCATTCAATAAGAAAACAAAAGTCATAATCCAAATATTAAATTTCTGGAGAAGTTGGAAGAGGGGATTACATCTGAAACCTCAATTTTAGTATGTATAAATATAGACAAATATTTCATATGTTCCATTTCTTAATAATATTGAATTATGTTTTTATCTTACATTATAAACTGTACTTCAAAATGATGTGAACAAGCTATCAAGAGTATCAAGGGGGTGTGTACTTATTCTGAGATTTTTGATATAAGGTAAGCATATAACTAGGTATGGACGTATCTTCCCTGAGGGAGCTCTGTAGACACAGTCAGACCAGTCATCCATCTACCCAAACCATTTCCACATATTCTCCATCAGTGACTTTCATTTCCTCTATGATGGCCGGAAGGAATGGCCTTAGTCTGATTGGATATCTATCTAATGGCTGCTTTAGTGGACTGCCGGACCGCCTCTGGACCCAGACATAGCGAAATAGAGATGGCAGGGGCGGTCTGTGTTCTGACTCCTCTCCAAGTAATGCATTTATACTCCAAATGATCCAAAGTGTGCCACTCTGTGCAATAAGAATAAACAAATAGCCTTACCACATTGGCTTTATTGTCTTACATCAATGTTGATTTATTCACAGCCGTGTGGGCTATTGTATGCAGATTGCCTGATGCCCCCGCGGTGAACTCCTCATCTAATCCTGTCAGAGAGTAACTGCACTGCAGGGGGGGAGTGGGCTCTCACGCGAAATGAGAAAGGGTTCAAACAGTCAAGAGATCCAGAAAAACATGCAGGGAAACCCTCTTGAAAGTTTACAAAGGCCCTTCCACCGGTCAAATCCACAAAAGATATTTGATGCATACAGAGCTTCTATGGAATCACAGTTTGGATGGCAGCGGCAGGTAGGATAAGTGCTATCATATGATGAGAGTCATTTAAAAAACGGCGTAAAGGCATCTAAAAGCTGAGATTGGAAGTGATAATGTATCCTCCCAGGTCAGTAAGACCACGCCTCGGAGAGAACAGCTGCAGCTGACCACATTACGGATGGCGAGGGACAGAGATAAAGGAGTGAAGCTCTGGGCCCATAGTACTGCCTGAAATCAGATTTAGATTCCAATCTTACGTCCAAATCATATTATGCTCCACAGCTATTCACAGAGTAGCTATCTATCACTCACATACACACACACTGTCAACATGATCCGACCATCTGTCAGTACTTACCTTCACGATGCGGCCCTGATGGAGCTACTGCAAATTGCTTTAACATCCTCTCTGCTGCTTGCGTGCATGCTTTGGTCTAGAAAACAGATACAGAACTCTGTGTTGCATCAACACATTCAGCTATATTAACAAGCCAGAACAGCAGCAGTTTTTGAAATCTTCCAATTAAATCTTTTCATCAGAAATAAGCAAAAATTCAGTTAATTCATTTCCCAATGAACGTTTGCCAAGAAGTGGACTGACATGTTTTATTCATGAGATCTTAACACCACGGTAAACACTTTGTTTTCATGACTAAAATCTAAAATATGACACTTAAGATACAGTATTGGGAATAGTACAATAGGAAAAGTAGAATAAACAAGCTGAGGAAACCCCTGACAGAAAAAAAAATGTTCTTACTGTTTTGCCGGGTGTGAAATTTCTCACATTTAAATCCCCTTTGTACTTTTTTGCTCACTTCCAAATCTTCCATTTTCTACATTTCCACACACGATAGGATCTCAAGAGTGTACATTCTCCCATATGAGGGACTTAACTAATTGTGTTTCTATATTTCTTTGGCTTGTTTTATGTTACTACTAAGCTTTTTAAAATGAAATCTTATGATGGTTTGTGCAATCACTAGAGCTTCTAGGAGTGGAAGTTTCCAAGTTGGGAGTTTTAAGAGTGTTTTATCCAAAAGATATCTATTCCAAATCAATATTTTGCACAAACGAGACAAGCTGTGGACTACCAATCCTCTCTACTTCACCAGTTTCTCTCTCTCTTTCTGCTGAGGATGTACAGATCGAACCCTAGTTCACCTCATGCTGCTTTTATGACTGTTAAAGGTCAGCTGTTGATGATCGCACTGCGTGACCACATCATTGAGGAGAAGGATGACTTGAGATGCCTCTAAAATGAGACTTGATTTGCTCTCCATTTGGAAAACAAATTGGACACCTGCTCTTAATTTCATTATTTTTTCTCCTCAGGTAATCCTTTAACAGTGTGAAAATGTGTTTTCTCAATTGGTAGCTGGCAGCTTTCTGCCATTGGGGTGTTAGTGCATGAGTGAAGACAGGCAAATCTTAATGCACTTTGAATAAATGTTCTACATAAATGTTTATTATTATTATATAAACATGCATAATTTTTTGGGTCACTTGGGGACAGTAGAACATAAAAACTAAATTGACATGTCTCAAGTTTTCATAGCAAACACGTTGGCAAACAGTTTGCAACACATTGAAGCAAACATGCAGCAAAATTAGTTTGTGACCACCTAGTCTCGCATTGCTGCAGACCTTCCTCAGCGCTGCAGAGAAGGCAAGGCAGCTGCATCTTAATTGATATAGCACATTTCAGCAACAGGGAAATTCAAAGTGCTTCACATAAAAACAATTAAAAATAACTAAAAAACATAAAACGCAAGAATAAAAGTTACAAGGAACATTAAATGAATGAAAAAACATTTTAAGAAAGGCAACATAAAAAAGCTCCCTGCTGGAGCTGCTGCCCCCGCGACCCGATACCGGATAATCGGATGAAGACGGATGGATGGATAGATGAATAGATGGATGGATGGATGGATGGATGGAACATAAAAAGTTCTTCAGCCTTGATTTAAAAAAACTGAGAGTTGCAGCCGCTCTGCAGGTTTCTGGGAGTTTGTTCCAGATATGTGAAGCATAGAAATTGAACGCTGCTTCCCCCTGTTTGGTTCTGACTCTAGGGACAGAAAGCAGACCTGGCTCAGATGACCTGAGAGGTCTGGGGATCATATTGTAGTAGAAGATCAAAAATATATACTGGCCCAAAACCGTTTAGTAATTTATGAACTGCCAAGAGTATTTTGACATCACTTATTTTAGGCATAAGAAGCCAGAGTAAGGACTTCAGAACTGGAGAGATGTGATCCTCTGTTGGTCTTAGTGATGACTCGAGCAGCTGCGTTCTGAATCAACTGCAGCTGTTTGATTTTTTTAGGGATCCCGGTAAAGACATCGTTACAGTAGTCAAGTCTACTGAAGATGAAAGCATGGACAAGTTCACAAGAGGAAGGTCTGGCTAGTCCACACAGCATTCCGGGAAGGGAGAAAAACGTGCTCTGGTTTATTGGCATTTCTTTAAACCAATCACGGTTGTCTTGGGTGGCGCTAAACCCCAGACCAAAGAACAGTGCCTCTGCAAAAGAGCCTCGGGAAGAAACTTGTTTGGGTGGAACATGTGTTCGTTCAAAGGTTATTTAGCTGTGTGAGTTTACCATGCAGAGATCAGAGGAGCATTTGACCATAGTACTCAAAAAATCGAGTGATCTTTAAAAGGCCAACACAAAGAAAGTGTTTGATGGGTGAAATGAGGGACATCCGGTGCAATTTCAGCCAGCACCAGAAAAATACTGGAAATGAAACGTTGTTGATGTAGATTAGTGGCCACCTGACAAATATTGACACAAGACTCCTTCTAACTCTACTTTGTTCTCCACCAACTCTACTACGTTCACCAGTTAGATGCTAACTGTGTCTGACTGCATTTAGAGCTGGGCAGGTGAGCTATAGCTATCACTCCATAGAGCAGAGGGGCAGAGTCAATTCAAAATTCTCAGTGGGTTTGCGACAACTAACAACTGCTTTCACATTACAAACTGATCCACTGATTAAATACAAGTATTAATTATTGCAGCTTAAAGTTTTGTGATTGTCTTTTCTTTAGGGCTGCAACTAACAATTTTATTCACTGTCGATTAATCTGCAGATGGTTTTCTCGAATAATTTATGAGATGTTAGGTCCATAAAATGAAAGAAAAGAATATTGAAAAATGTTGATCAGTGTTTTCCAAAGTCCAACATGACATCATCACATGTCTTGTTCTGTCCACAACTCAAAAATATTCACATGCTGCGTAATGCTTTAAAATGTAACTCTTTTTGTCATCAGGACTAAGGTTGTCTAGAGCCTTGGCAAGAGACTTGAAAGTTCTTTTTCTTTTTCTCATTATTTTAGATAGTGGATGGACATTTTCACCCTCACACACTTATGTTTAAAACCCTCAGCAGGTCAGTTCTGAAGAGTGACTTTGAGGCAATTAACCTGTACAGCTTTCCTTTTGCAGCCACTTAACTTCTACCGTAGGAATGCTAAAACTTTATAAATGGCCAGTATTGACCAAGTCTTCTTTCTTGAACTCACTCTGCTTGAAAGACGATTCCACAGCCACTGTTCTCTCTCCACTTCACGTTTTTGGGCCAACATTGAGATGTTGCAGGGAGACTGCGAGGTCAAGCGATGCGGTTCAATTACTTCTCGAATGAAAACTCTCTCTAATCTTCATTTTTATAAAGAGAAACCACATTAGGCTTTCACTTACAGTAACATTAAAGACCTTTCTCTTAAAAGAAGTCCATGCAGCCAAGGGGATCGGCTACAGCAGACTGTGGCTGTAATTGATGGACACTTGGCATGCTATGTGCGCCTGGCCATTTGTATAATCCATAAAAAGAGATGTTGAGGTAATTATGTTTGTCATGATATATTGAAAGCAGGAATCGGCGAGCTAATCAGAATGCCTGACAACTGTAGCATACAGATGCTATCAAACCTCTTGTCCATGGCTATAAAATGAAAGTGGGTCATTTTAACAGGTAACAGCTGTTCATGGCTAATTTGTTCAATTATGCGCAGAGGATGCAGGCGGAGGTTGTTTCTCAGCCCTGAGGGACCTCCTCTCTCCTGTCCCTTCACATTGAGAATGAGCTGAGTAATGGAAATCTATATATCCAACGTATAAAGCACGGTGAAAATACAGAAAATAGCAGCAGGAACACTAGGGTCTGTTATGAAACAGGGTGTATCATGTGGTACTTTTATTTCACAGAGACCAAAGTAGATGCTAATCACTACAAACGTAATTATTTTTGGTGATCATTGGATTTCTAATAAATGATCAACTGTGACCAGAATTGTGAGAAAGCTGCATTACATGACATGTTGAAGAAACCACTGGATGACCATGCCTGTCTCACTGAGTGGAGTAATGTCATCCAATACACATGGGATGAAGGTGATCATTCAGATTTGTAACATTATTGTTAGCGATGAGAAGTTGTCTAGATTAAATCCATGAAGTTTCCTCTACAGCATGGGCTTCCACTGACCTTTTAGAGAAAAACGTGATTTGGGAACCTGCACAAGTCACTGCACAATTTCTTGTCCTGCAATTGCTAGCCTGAAAACCACTCCAACTAGTCAGTCATCTGTAAAAAAACAAAACAAAACAAAAACAGCTGTTTCCATCCTAGCATTCCCTGAATTTTTTTAATCTTTTGTCGAAAGAAAATCAGAGCACTGTGCTTTAATTTGTACATTTTTAGAGCTTTAAAACAACAATAACAAAAATTTGATCTGATAAGTGTTGTTGTTCATCTCACTTTCTTACCTTTCTCTGTTTTTCAAGAACACTTGGAGGAAAACTACCTACAAGCACAATGTCTTCTCTTTCTCTCTCTCACACACACACACACACACACACACACACACACACACACACACACACACACACACACACACACACACACACACACACACACACACACACACACACACACACACACCTAATCCTAATCCTAATCCTAAACCAACCTTTCAGATTTGACAGCTACGGTATGTTTTCTTCTGATTTATTAACTTGGAAATCAGATTGATTCAGTGAGATAGTGTATAAGCTTGACATCTATCAATTCAACTTGAGATGTAATCATACTTTCTTCTTTTTGTGAGGCAGTTTTTTTAATATGCAGTAACATTTTACTGTTGTACTTAGCAGTTGCTGGTTGTCTTTATTATATTCTTCCCATTGTAATATCATATCAATGGCCAGAACTCATTTAGTAGTCATTAACTAGACTTACATATTAAGTTCTATATTCAAGTGTCTGTTTAAGTTAAGTCCCACAGTTAGGATGGAGAGAACATTTCCTAGATTCAATTAATTATTCTGACATTTACAACTGAGAGAAACACGAATAGCAGGGCCAAAATCATGAGGAAAAAAGGGACAGATTTGCCATTCAAATCCGTGCATTTCAAAAAAAATACACCAATGTGTTTAAAACTGTATTCATCTGCCTTCGACTCTAATGAGCTGGGTTCAGTTCACTTCTTATTTAAAATGAACATTTTCTACTTAAACTTTTGTTAAAGCATCAGCATCTCTTTGTCTCTAAAAGTCCTTCCAGATCACGGTGCATGGTTTCAAAAGGTCAAAAGTGCATCTGAGAAGACGTTTTGCAATCAGGACCGCTGTTGGATGCTGCTGTGTCAAAAACAATGTCAATTTACAGTATCATAACATAGGAAGACTGCCATCTTCTCACCTATTCAAAAGATTAAGTATAAGGTTTACTTTCTAATCTATTCATTTATATGTATATGTTGTTAGATTATTGTTTATGTTGACTTTTTGTTTAAACTTAATGTTTTATTTAAAGGCCATAAAAACATTCCTCCCCTACACACCTTTCAACAACATCTCCCCGATTGATGGGAGCAAAGTGCAATATACGGAGCAGCTGAAAGATGTAATGCCAAAACCTCCAGTACGCCTCCTGAAATCCTCCAACAGAGTAATGTCAGAAAGGAAAAATTAACTCTGGCATATGACCTGAACAAATGTGGTAAACCACTTCTAATTTGGGTTTGGTGTATAATTTTGGATTATGTTCTGTAAAAATACTGCTGAGCAAAACACAGTGAGGGAAAGTGAAGAAAACATTGATGATGATGCAGCTTGATGGCAAAAACCTTGCTAATGCACACCGATACATGGTCTGTGTGAATTTTCCTAAATTGTTAGGCACTGGGTTGCTACGAACAACACTGGTTATTTCACACATCAGATTTTATTAGCCATGGCAGCAGTATGCCTCTAAGGAAGCCAGTGTTGGTCTGATATTTAGTGTGTCTGTCCATCCACCACTTTGGTCCCCACAAAAATATCTTTTTGTCTTTTTGAAAAAGACTTTTTCCTGACTTTCATGGTCCCCAGATGATGTTTCCCAATGATTTTGGTGGTCCCCTGAATTTTCCTCTTGCGCGTGCAGCAGCTTCATGGTTTTAAATCAAATTTCTCAACAATTGAATGCAGTGCCATAAAACGTGTTACACACGGTTATTTCCCCCCTCAGAAGGATAAATTGTAATTACTTGGATGATCCCCTGATTTCTAATGTAGCACCAATATCAGATCAAAATTCTGAAACCAAGTAAGTTCCATGACATCAGCCATAATCAATGATTTGAGAGATCCACTGTCAGCTGTGTTGAACTCTTCCTTAGGTCCTAACATTTATGTGTATGGTTAGACTATTAGTGCACATTTTCACGTGATAAAAAGGTCTAATTTGTCTTGTTGGCTCATTATCTTTTCATAGCAGGTAAGCAACGTTCACTTTGTTTTTGTTCACAAACAATAACCTATGTTTTAAAGTGCATACTTCCCAACATTTATGAAACTCATTTATACTCACCAGAGGGCTATATTAAAACCATATGAAAGATTATGCTAGTGGTTTCGGGGCTCAATAAAATGTCATTTGCCACGTTTTGGCGGGTTTAACTGCACTTCTAGAATACATCAAACTGTGTGAAATGTATTCACTTATCTTCATAGCTGTCACTCAAAGACATTATCCTGTGAACAGCAAGCAGCCTCTCATTATGCAAAATCAAACAAGACAGTGGAATTGAGTTTGGTGTCCCAGAGTAACATAAGCAAATATAGCCTGACAACTCATATTGGAGAAGACTTAGAAGCCTGCCTATGCCTGGAATTTAAGACAATGAAGACAACGGTTTGGGCAGCTTCAGGCATGAGATCCACCAGATCTGGAGTAATACGAGAAAGTGCTTTGGTGTGTCCCTTAAGGGAGATGTCCATCTGTCTGTGTGTGTGTGTGTGTGTTTTGTGTATAAGATCCTTAGAAACATTATAAAGCAAATGTGAATCATAAAATCACATAGCAGCTGGTCTCCTCAGAAACAATAGTAACATATTAATGTTCATGTCAAAAAACCTTACTGTTTAAATTAATAGGACTCCAATGTATTTTCAAAGTTCTAGCATACATTGATAAAAGATATACAATGTATGAGCCCAGGTCATCCAAACTGTAATGACAGAGTAGCCCAGAGGGGACATGTTCAGTCAGACGTGAATGTCTTTGGTTCTGAGACGGTGCGACAGTGCCCTCCTGTGGAGCCGCTTGGCTTGGCTCCTCAGGTGCAAACACGCCAGAGCTGCTTTCTCCTCTGACATGAGACCTGCCAAGTGTAATGATGAATCACAGGCAATTCTTTTAAACTGTGACCAGTCCCAACACAGAGAGATGTTGGCATGTGCTTGAAAGGCCACTAACAAAAACGATTTGGACAGCTGTGCAGTGGTGGAAGTAGAAAGTAAAGTGGCAATACCACAGTGTAGCAACACTGATCCAGGTTCAAGTCCTGCATTAAAGCTAAATATAAGTACAAGTATTAGTATTATGCAAAAGGGTGCATATTATGTTATTAAATTATAATTATTGAACCATTCATTAGTACATTAATTTAATGTTGCAGCTGGTAAAGGTGAAGCTGTTTTTTATCCTGTGAATTTCACCAAGGAATCAATTAAGTCTTATCAGTTTATTATTATTATTATTATTATTATTATTATTATTATCATTATTATTATTTATCGATAATACAACATTGTAATGTATTCATTGATTCAATGTTGTATTAATAATTTGGATTTGCAGTGACTAAAAGGTATCAAATAACTGTAGTGGAGGGAAAAGTACACCATACCATACCTCTGAATTGTAGAGGAATAGAAGTTTAGCATAAAATGCATAAAAAGCATACAATGGAAATACTCAAAGTATAAGTAATGCAAAAATTGTACTTACTGTATTTAGAGTTGGGTGAATGTTATTTACTTTCCAGCACTGCAGCTGTCATATAGAAGGAAAAGAGAAGGGATGGAAAAAGTACTAGAATATCTTACTCAAGTACAAGTTCTGTTACTTAAAAAACATTTCAAACAAGTACAAGTAAAATGACTTGTGTAAAAATGTACTGAGATAAAAGTACAAAATAGATGAGTTAAAATGTACTCTGGGTAAACGTTGCTGCGTTACATTTGGAGAAGAGAAAGGGGAGGTGGAGGGAGGGTAAAGAAAAAGTAATTAACATAATAAAGTGCATCTAAATGTAAACAGATGACACCATGGAGCCCAAATGCCCTATTCAACCATTTATCTTTTTTTTTTTATAGACAACACTTTGCAGCATGTGCACACAATTGATTACCAATTATAAATATACAACCCCCTTCTTCAGTGTAGCCCTGGAAGAAACCAATAAAGAGACAAAACTCGTCAAGAACAACGACAACGACAATTAAACCCAAATAGCTAACAATAAATAAGAAGAGCTGCGGACAGCACGGCGGGTGCAACAAGTATTGTTGAGCCATACAAATTTAACCTGACAGAAACAACCACAGAATGAAACATCACCAACACAGACAACACTAAAAATATAAAATTCCACAGCGGCTGCAGCCATAAACACACATATCATAGCAAAAAAAAAAAAAAAAGGGCAGCAGTTTTTTCACAGGGTGTTGTGCACACAGCACTCAACTACCTTGCCTGGCAATGATAACCTTCTCCTTCCAACCATCACAATAAGTGTGTTGTGTTGTACTTACCTGTCTAAAGGGCGTTTGGTGAGTCCTGTGCACTGCAAAGTCCTCTTCAATCTGTTCCAGGTTCAAAGTATTTGCTCAAAGCATAACACAACCAGTCCACTTATCCTCTCTGAAAACTTTGAGGGCAGTGGAAAAAAACATGTTGAGCTAAATGAGGCTCTGCAGTCAGGGATTATTGTCAAAAACAGCAGAAAAGCCTCACTGAAGATAGAAACAGAAATGACCACCATGTGCATCTTATCATTTAGCATGTTAGCACATGCACCTGTTGGTTACTCAACATGTTGTGTGTGTTTGATGTGGGTCCCGTACTGTAGCTCGCTGGCAGAGTGGAGCATTAAACCAGTGATAATTAATTAAGGTGGATGCTACCTCTTTCTTATGCTGGACCGCAGAAAAGCCGGTTCCTATAAACGTAAAAGTCTGTCCCTGACTCACAGCGCTAATGAATGGTGGAATGTTGGAGTTTCTCCATTCACTGTTGCCCTTACAAAATGAATATAACACCAAGGGGCTCAAAAGGCCGTTGTAATGTGCAGTAGATCACCTTAAAATATTCCATATCCATAAAATGTCACAGCAGCAAGTGAATAATGACAGTGGAATTCGGTAACTGTTGTACCATGAACAGCTTCATCTACTCAATCCCAGAACTCATAAATATTATTTTTATTGCCTATGACAGGCTGAGCCATTTTTGTGAACATGATAAGACAAAGGACCCAATGATTTAAGCCCATTTTGTCATCAAGGTATAAAGTCAAGAGGCATCGAATTTATAATGATGAAAGAGCACTCGTAGCAGCAAAAAAATGAGACGTTTGGCTCATACTGTGAAATGTATTTCATATGAAAAATGGCCGCTGTAAGTCCACAATATTTTGTTCTTATTCACTGTTGGAGATTTTACCCCTCAATCATATGACAGGTTGGCATATTTGTTATGGGGTTAGTGGTTATGAGGAATTTTGCCTTTAAAACTCACAAATAGTCAGTGTACTGTTTACTGCAATAAACTTATTCTTCTAGAAGCCTAATGTGGTACACTTTCTGTAAAATCAGATATTTCATCATTAATCAGTTTCTGTTAGTCTCTTCTGTAACTGTAATGAAATAAAATTAATGTAATGTTTTATTGTTATTAATTATGCTGTATAACACCACACTCACTTAGACTGTCTCCTGTGTGACACTTTAATTAAGTAGAAAAATTGAGACACACACTGACCTGTTTAGAGGACAGTAAACGTAAACAGCAAACGCAAAAGGAGATGGTGTTTTAGGTGCTGTTCACAAAATAAGATGTCAGGACGACTAACTGCTTTAAGTACAGATACAAACAAATATGTGTACATGAAGGGTTGCATTTTGACAATTTGTACAGCCACTGAAGACTTGACAGTCTTTTATAACAAAACATTTCAGTTTTTCTGGGAGGATATTTTGGTCTGGGAAATGATTCTTAAAGGATTTCATGTCAAAAGGACATTATGCACAAAATCATTTTAGCAACAGAAAATGTAATTTTTTATTAGAGCACTCAAGATAGTGAATAATGGAACACTTAATTATCAAGTTCCATATGAAGTTTTTTTTTGTAAAATTGTATTCAGTACACATTAGTAATCTTTCAGTGTTTGCCAGAGAAGAGCCTTTGTGCTTTCTAACTCCTCTCCTTCTAACAGAACAATTCAAGAGGAAATGTCACAGCATTAATTTGGGATTTTCAGCCTATTTACCACACAATCACAAATGTCTGTTTCAGTAAGGAAGGGAAAAAGTCATATTTAAAA
The DNA here is from genome assembly GCF_013103735.1 of Etheostoma cragini. NCBI lineage: Eukaryota > Metazoa > Chordata > Actinopteri > Perciformes > Percidae > Etheostoma > Etheostoma cragini. The sequence goes on from NC_048413.1 coordinate 9,807,318, forward strand.
TCTTGAAAATTGAAAAAGAGATTTTTATTATACACATAATGTGAAATGAGTAACTAACTAGTAGTGAGATTATCAGCAGCATCAGTGAACAGATCCTTTTGATGAAATATTTCTGAATTTAAAAGCAGATGGGACCAGATACAAACACATTTTAAATCAAAACATAGTCAACATGTTTGAAAAATGTGAAATAAACACTAACACTGCGTTTATTAACGGCCTTTCTTTTTTACTCTGAATATGTGTCCATTTCTTTGATATCAACTTGTTGTGAGTCCACAGATACCAATGAATTGCTCCTCTTAGTTTCTGAGAGCAGTTTTCTTAGAACACTATATTTAGTTTTTGGGCTCATGGGACTACTGTGTTGTGTTTGACTGAGCTTGTGTCTATGTTTCAACATCACTTCAACGTCGAGTTTTTTAAATTAACAAGAAAACACACAAACGTTTGCAGTAAATGTAATTCTAAATACTATCTTTACAAATACCACAATGTATTTAATATCCTCTTTAAAGTGCTTTACGACTGAGTTGGTTGTACTACTTCCATACCGTTTCCCACATTTTCTTTGAATCTCCATTTTTTTTTTAAAAGGTCAAAGAAATGACTGGACAATTTGTTCCTATTTTAACGACTGTAAATGTAAGTGGACTGTTCTTAAACTAAACTTTGCTAGTCTTAACGACTACTCAAAGTGCTTTTACACAGTGCAGGAACCATTCACACACATTCATGCAGTGCCGTACCAGGTGCCACCTGCCCCACACACACACACACACACACACACAGCAACTCGGGGTTCAGTGTCTTGGCCAAGGACACCTTGGTCGAACCATCTGAAAAAGCTGGACCTGCCACAAAAATATAGACAATCAAGATCTTCTTTTTTTTTTTTTAATAGAGAAAATTCTCTTTCAATCCATTATAAAATAGCAATTAATTATTTTTTTTCAATTCAGATATTTACATTTATACAGGTAGCTGTGCAAAATGTACAAGATATTGGCAAGAAAGTGTCATATATTTGTCTTGTTTGTCATATCTACTGTATATGAAAGAAAGAATTAATTTGCTGAGTTGGAAGTTGTCAACTGATAAACTTACAAACAGCAAACTTAAAAATATACAGTTATACAAAAGTTGCCAATACAGATTCTTTCAGAAAATGACAAAGGTACTGTATAAAGACCAAAATTAGTATGTGCACTAAAAATATAAAAAGTTATAAAGTGGGTATGTTCATCTGACTAGTTTTAAAAAAGTGATCCGTCAAAGTGCAGTCCTCGTTCTGCATTTCATGCCCATGTTTGCCAACATGATCATCCCGCATCATTCATAAATATAAAAATGTTGAAAAAAAAGTTATTGGAAAATGTTTGATTCACATAAATGACTGTAATCAATGACATTAGAGATTCATTTCTCCAAACTCTTTTTTTAAAAATTCACATTATAGCCCATGAGCTTCCCAGCCTGGATACTTTACATTAGTAACAGCCCCTTCATTTCCCAATTATACCATACTAGTTTCAATGTTTTTTCCCCATTTAGCAAACCGTTTCCATTATATTTTTCATGGTACCAAAAGTAGAGACTAAAATGTGCTTGAGATGGGCAATCCATTCTGCACAAAGCTATTTTACTCAAAGCTTACTTAAACATTACACACTTTCATTTGAAAAGTCTGCAGCTCTTTGGGGGACATTTAGGAAACACAAGGAAATGATGTGAAAGCCTCTTGGTAACAATATTTAAGAAACAAGAAGAGAGCCAAATCCACATTATTATTTTCATATTCAGTATGTAAATCTGTCCTTATTCTTGGATCTTCTAAATCAGAGGACAACAAACACATGTGGCAACAAGCTAAAAGCTGCAGACTTTTGAAATCTATTTGGCAATGATAAAAGGTACAGATGGTACAGTTATTAAGTTGTATATGTCACTAAAGAAATTAATGAAAACTGCTGTGTGCAGGGGAGGTGGCTTTAAAAATGATCAATAGGAATGCAAAGTAAATGTGGTCTTTGTAGTAAATGTGCTAGAATCTGAATAAAAAGTGGAATTTTGGTTGTAACCACTTTGGTGGGAACTCTCGCAATAAATAATACAGTTGCGAGAAATACAACACCTGTGATTACATCATGCACAACAAATGACATATGAATTTACATGTCATTATTTTGTTTCAAATCAAGCTAAGCCAAAGAAAGGAAGAAAGGAGGAAAGGTCACACATCCTACAAACCTGGAGAGAACCGTGGGATAGATGATGTTACTGAAGCAGATCAACACATTCTAATCCATATGGCTTAATTTGTTAAGAAGGCAACTCAGCAGATGACAAGGCTAGTCAAGTTTACTCTCTGTAAAAAAATCCACAGGCATTAAAGCTGTGCTAAAATATAGTAGAACTGTGTGATGAATTAAAATCTCTGTTAAGAACTTAAATAAACAGAGATTTTACGTTAACATGGTCAAGAAACTTAGCACATTACTGCCGTTTTGTAAAATCAGGCTGTTGCACCTGAGTGTTGGACATTAATCTAAAATGAAACTACTTCACGGAGATTTGCTGCTACAACCGCATGTCAGTGCAAATGACACCGACAAGGTCTTTGGGTCCATAGCGCTCAGTTTGGCCAAAGACAGTTTCCTTGTGTGCAGCATGAGGCAGTGCATGACTGAAGCGTGGTTTGGTAAAACTGGTCTCTGAAGAGCAAAACCACTGAAATCAGGGCCCAGTTCAAATATTTGCTCCTCTGAAAATACAAAAGACATGTGCTTGAAGAGTCTTTTAAAAGCAGACGTCTCTTCAGCGTCCCAGACTTCTCCCCACAGACAGACGTCTCGTCACTCAGCAGTGGGTGATCAAAGAAAGTACCGGCAGAGACGGTCTGAGCCGACAGTCAACTCTGCTACCTGAACGCCACTGAGCGACTCTAGTCATTTTAATGCGTGTGCTATTTGAGGAAGCCTTTATAGAGCAGGTGTGAGTGACTGGTCCCTCTTTCATTCTCCAGGCAGAAGAGCAGGTCCCTGAGGTTGACTCTGGTGATGCGCTGTCGCATAAACTGTCTGGAGCCTGCTCCACTGGAGCCTCCAGGCTGAGAGGGGCCTGACCCTGAGCCCTGCGGCGTAAAACGGCGCAAACACAAGAGAGACATTTAGTCTTTTATTGACCTGATTTGAAATAATTACAAATTAAGCACAACCAGTCCAAGCCTAATGCTTCCATATTTCTCACCTCTGCACTGGCGCCCCTTACAGGAGAGTCAGTTTTCCGTTTTTTCCTCGGACCGATTGCTGCCAGCGCCGTTAGGTTGGCTTCTCTCTGTCTGATCTGAGCCAGCTCCTGCTGCTGCATCTGGAATACAAGCAATAACGCGTAGATTACCCTCACAGACAAACTTGTCACACTGCTTTACAAAGACAGCGAATCCTATAATCACTTATCGTAGCATATTCTTACCTCTTTGGCCTTCTGTTTTAGTCTGAGCTGCTCAGGGTCCTCTTGCCGTGAACGAGACTGCAGCAAGGCAGAGGCCATTTTAATATTTTAAGATGGATATGTACACTTTATTCAGACAACTGTTTTATTTATTCACTTGCTCATTGTTAGCAGATCTGTCCTCTAGAGATTGTTAGCAGCAGAGGAAACATGTACTAATGACACTGACCCCAGACCACTCACTCGCCTTCTCTGTGCAATTATCATAGTGTGTAGGATTCTTCCTGTCAATGATGCTGTCTCTTTATCGTTACCTTGGCAGCCTTGAGGAGAATCTCTCTCTCCTGCTCTTCCTTCCTTTGCTTCTCCATCTGATCAAGCTGCTCGAAGAATTTAAGCTGGGTTCGCACATCGCTTACCAGCTCATACCGCTCATCCTCCTAAAGGATGGATGAAGTGAGACGTTGCCAGGAAGGTAGAGGGAGGTACGACAGTAAACAGACTACATGGCAATGCGCTCCGGCTCGCAAATTACTGGAATTAATAATCACCTTGAAAGTTGTGTTTTTCTGCTGTGCCACTTGTGACACCTTTTCCAGCAGGTTTTGTAGTCGCTGCTGTGTAGCGAGGGAAATGTAGTTGATCACATCTGCGCCCAACTCGCCGACACCAAACCGCTTACCTGACGCAACAAGAGCAGTGTTGATAAAGATTTAGACATTGTCAGCCTTTAAAAGCAAGAATGTGCTTTACAAGTCAATAACCATAAATAATAATGTATTGATAATTTTATTATAAGACACTTTAGAGTAAAAAAACAACAACATTTTTTCAAGTTTATGTGTCTTACCAATCTCCAGAGCTCTCCGTGTAAGTAAAGAGGTGGAGAGGAAGGTCTCATCCTTACAAGAACGAGTCACTATGCCAACAAGCTCAGAATTGGTTGCTAAGATACGGGCACTCTCCTCTGACAAGTTGACCCCTGCCATGGAGGCCACATCATTGATGTCATCATCATCTCTGGATGAAATAAAAAGTGACAAGTCAGACATAAACATGATGTACACCTTACGGTGTGTAAAAACTGATATCATTTTTTTGTCAGTGCACATGTATTTAGAATAATCTTAGTTGTTTTATTCAGCTGAAGTAGTCTTCTATAGCTGAAAAAACGAACAGCTAAAACATTTCAATACTGGGGTAATTCATCATGCATCCTAATTAATTACTGAGTCTGACCGCCCCCAAAAGATGTTCCCCAGGAACATTTAAATGATTGTGATGAAAGCAACAAAGACCGCACCAATTTAAGACTTACCATTTTCTTTAAAAAAAAGAAGAAAAAAAAGAAAAAGTATGCCATTGGAACGAAAGACAACGTGTGGTTACTCTGCTTGTCTCAGCAGTTTTTAAACCTCAGTGCTGACACTTCCCACTTTTGTGTTTTTCCAATACATCCAAAGACACAACAGGTGTTTTCATTTAAATATTTAATTTTCTTTCTGTGAGACAACTACAAGACAAGAACTTTATCACCACACATACTACCTGTGTGAAAATAACTTCATGGGCTCTTAAATGGAACCATTTCATCTCAACCTCCATAAAATAAAGAACTGATTGCAAAGACCATGTATGCTGTTAAATGTATGAAAGTAAGGTTGCATGTCTTTGCTCACTGCTGGCATTGTTCCAACATTAAATATAACAATACAAAACATCCTGTAAATTCTCAAAGGCTTTTGAAAACCTTTAAAACTCCTGGAATGCTGACTATTTGGAGACCAGCATTTATAAAGACACTAATGATTTTAATGTGTATCAAACCTGAAGGTTCCCCCTCCTGCTTCCCTCAGCTTGTTCTTCTGAGCAGCTGTGAGAGGGGCCTGACTGACTACATGCACTCCTTTGGCCCCCGGAGCCAATGTCTGCTTCCCTGCTGGAATTAATAGAGACACATGATGATTATTGCTGCTAATTGAAAAGAATAAATTGTAATTAAAAGTGCAGTTAAAATTGTCAGTGAGAAGTCTAAAACATGTACTGTGAGTTAAATCTTATTTTGATTTTTAATCAAATTTTGCACATTTGTACAAGTTTAGTATCCTGAAATTACAAATAGTATCCACAAGGTGGCAGCACTTCCATCCTCCAATGTGGTGAAGGATCAAATAAAAGACTTGGAGGGAACGGAGTGCATATAACGTTTACTGTATAGAAGAAATAGGTGACTGTTGAACACACACCTGTCTGTAGCTGTTTGACCACTTGCGGCTGGCCCACAATGATACGGCTATGAGATTGTCCTCTGAGTGTTACCATGGGAGACTGAGCCAGCGTCACCTGTGGCCTCACCATTGTCCCCTGTTGCTGGGGCACTATCTGCGCACATTCAGAGACACAGAATGAGAAACACTGAATAAAAGCAAACTCTTATGTAAGGTTTCTACTTCTATGTCCATGCCAATAATTAAATTCAGATTAAAGCCCAGATTGTGTGACGTTGTGTCCGAGCTCGGCCCGACACATTAACGGCAATTATGAGCCAGAGTTGTTTGAACTGCAGAAATAGGTTTAGAATGATCTTAATGAATACTGCAACCAGGATGTAAACTGCATTGTTTGTTTACTCCAAATGGAATGGATCGCAAATGGATCCAAAGGAAGAAACGTGACAAAAACCTTGACCCCAGCTCCCTCCCTCAGCCGAATAGTGTGGGTAACAGATCAAGTCAGCAACATAATCAAAGCCCTGGAACCATATAGGTTACTTTCTTGTCTCAATCACCTAATTAATACCGTCCTTTGCCACGGTCTACATTCTGACACACTGGACGACAACGCGCCGGATGGGTTCTAGGAGCAACCAGTATCTGCTGCTATAGGACTGATGAGACATCGGAAACAATCAGATGGCCTGGTTGCACAAATTATCAAAGACAGTGCTACAGATGGGGGGGGGGGGGGGGGGGGGGGGGGGGGGGGGGGGGGGGGGGGGGGGGGGGCATGATTTAGCAAAGTTAACCTCACATTCAAATCAGTGCAGTACATAGGACTAGACCCAGAGCTACGGGAGAAGCTGGAGAGGCACAGCTTTCTCCACACCAAATTAGGCTAATAAAGTAATGATTAAAAAAAACACAAATGCTTGACGATAGTAGCGGGAAATATTGACCAAGTTCGGGCTCGGGCAGAGAATCTAAACTCTAATGTGGATACAGGGAATGATTAATTACCAGTCCAGGTTTACTGTGAGGTGTCTGAGGGAGGCTGATAACTGTGGTTTTGGTCGCTGCAGTGCTGGTGGTCGTGGAGAGAGGAGGTCGCAGCATCACCGCGGTGAGGGCCGTGGAGACTGCTGCAGCGGGGTGAGTGCTGGGCAGAGGCAGCAGGCTCTGCTGGATGAAGGCCTCTGGGTCTGGGGTCATCTGACGCAGTGCTGGGAGACTTCTCTGCAAGCAGACAGACGACAGAAAGAATGAACATATGTTCAGTTTAATGAAGTCACTGCTTCCTTTCCACACAGATTAGTTTTCATGGCCCATTCATCCATGGGAAAGGGAAGCAAAATAAAGCCAGAGTTACTTGGTAATATAAAGTTATTTATTTCCAAGGAATTTAGATTTTGACAAAAAACAAACAATAATGAAAAATTCAAAGAAAAAGGGCCTGCGCCAAGTTCCCAGGTAGCTAAGCAAGTACCTTAATTTCATTTAATTTATACTGTTTGTTGATCCCCAGTGGGGACATTACAATTTATACTGTTTGGTAAGTAATCACTACACACAGGCCTGAAGTACACACATGTTCAGGACCTATTCATGCAAAATGGAGAGTTTTCAGAGTGAGGGGGCTGCCAGTGCCAGACCAGCATCCTGGGCGGTTGGGGGGGGTACAGTGCCTTGCTCAAAGATGTGAATTGACGTTTCTCAAGCTACCAGTCCACACTCCGTACAAGGAAGTGAACCAGCCACCCACTGATTCCCAACCCAACTCCCTATGGACTGCACTACTACGCCCCCAAGCATTGTGGTTAGTTTAACACACAATGGCCTGAACAGGTAACATCTGTTGAACAATCACATTGAAAAAGCTAGTCCGGGAAATCTAACTTTTTCCTTGACTTGCATCTCTCCAATTGGAGTGATGGACCAGGTCCCACTCCAATCACAATCCACTGGATGCCAGCCAGGAAGTGGGATGGGCTTCTTGGGCTCATTCTCATTCTAACCTAATAAATCAAATAAAATGTCAAAGCTTAATTTGGGTATAGTGGAGATATTTCTACTCGGTTACAGGTCAGACCCTGAACGTGGAAACATATCAAAGATATATAAGGTGTTACAGGAGGTAGAGGGGAATGATACCTCATATATAAAAAGAGAAATGGTAGAAGAAGAGTAACATTGTGATGCAGATGGAAATGTGGGGGAAAATAACTTCCCAACAGTGGAAAAGTACATCTGCTCTGTCCTAGAGAGAATTTGGGTAGAAGAGTATAGTTAGGTTTTTTAGAGTTCCAGCCCAAAGGATTTCTCTGGGAGCAAGTAGATCCTGTTGGAGATACTGTGGCGAGAATAGGGCTACATATTTTCATGTGTTTTGGGACTGCCCGGTCATTTCAAAAATTTGGAAAGAAATTAAATTGACCATGTAAAAAATCATGAAAATAGTGATTCCATCAGAGTTTGTGACTTTATGTCTGGGATTAAGACCGGCCACTGTGAAGGGGCCCGAAAACAAATATATGTATAATATCCCATACTAGCGAGTAAGACAGCAATCACAAGGAAATGGTTGGTAAAAAAGATTCTCCTAAAAGGTGAGGACTGGATCAAAGTGGTTCCGGATATTTTTATAATGGAGAAGCTAACACTTATTCTCAGGCTGAACAAGATAAATTTGAGAGTTGCTGGAAAACCTGGACAAACTTTATAACAATTCTAAGGCAATATTCTGGGTTATGTGATGAATCCCCCTAGTTGTTGACTCCAATTAGAGAGTTATACATGTATACAGCAAACTGTCTTACTTAATCTATAATTGTTACCTTTTGTGTTGTAAATGTTGCCATCACAGTTATTATCACCCCACAATAGGATATTATTTTCAGGAATAAGGTACATATATATTCTTGATCACTGGCATGTAAACAGACTTAAGAGCAACATGTATAATTTATTTTTCTTTAAATAAAAAGGTTTAATAAAAAATGTCAAAGCTACACTTTAGACCGGGCATCTGCCAACACATTTTCTGATCACTTTTTGGTGATGAATTTCTAAGAGGTACCCGTGTAACATAACTGCCAGCTCTTATCACCGATGGTTTCCCGGATAGATTCCCATTCACAAGGTCCTGATTCGATACATTTACAATTCAATATCAATTACTTTTGGGAAATTTCAGTTACAATACCTATTTTGCATGGATATAAAAGAGATTATCAGATTGTCTCGCTTGTAAATTGTACAAGTAAGAAGCAACCCTGAATAATATATTTTTATAATGCACCAATTTAATGTTTATTACATTAAGTAATGGGGGTCAATTCACCACATCCATGGTGAAAAGTAATATATTAAAAGATTGATTGGGGGATGTTATTATTCAGTATGAGATTACACAAACAAAGATCCACTTTAGTTGGAAGATATATTTGTTTAACAACCCCCTAGTTGTGAATGCATTAATCCTATTATTTTTCCACAAGTGGTCTTTTCCAGAGTAATCCGAACAGTTTAATGCACACATTTCTAGTTGAAACTTTTAAAAACAGGTTCTCGAAACCTTACACATACATCACACAGTTTCCAGCACATACCATCCTGAAACTCAAGGCGCTTCAGAACAGCGGTATCAGAAGTCTATGCTACACAAGGATTGCCTGGAAACTGGGGGGAAAAACTTGGATGGGCAAAAGTAGCAGCACTTAAGAAGAATTGTGCCGTTTGTTAACCACATCTTGTGCTGAAAGCTAAAGTGCAGAGAATGTAGTTTATTCTCTAATGAGAAGTTCATATAGGCTCTTTTTTTGTTGCTTTGTTTTCACATTTGTACTATGGGATAACAGTGCAAGAGCTACTTGTAACGACTACAGCATTTCCCATTGCAAAATCAATAAATATGGCACCTATGAATGTTAGGTTTTTAAATTTATTTTGATTATGGTTAAACTGCTTTAGTGATCGGATCATGAAAAAGTAAATAGAAAAGCTTGTTTTTGGAGAGAATAAAAATCTGATAATAACTGCACTCACTTCATTGTACATACTAAATCCCTCTTTTTTCAAGTGAACTCCCTGCACTGTCTGCAACTGAAACATATATTATATGTACACAATGATGAAACTAATTCCAAATTCATGATTAAGCAATTGCTTTTTTTTTTTCTTCTTCTTTTTTTTTAAGAATAGGCTTTTGATAATATGAGGTACAGTACTTTTTTTTTTCTCACACAGTAAGCACAACAGAAGTCAATATGGACTAAACTGTGTACCGATCATTGATTTGACACAAAACTCAATGGCCGCGTCTTAAAATGAATGAACTGTTTAATCATTCACAGAGGGGTTTTCAACCCATCCCTTTCTCTTTCTACTCTCTATTCCGTAAAACTGTGGAGGAATTATTTTCCTCTAGGAGGTGGAAGGTTAAGGACTAGCAGCCACATGATCTGATGTCCCTCTTGGACAAAATGAATATCTGTGTAAGATCGCCAGTGATGGTTTAGGCATGCAAAAAGATACTTTCCAATGTGTATTACAAGAGAGAACATAAAGTGCGGTGTGAATGGAAGCAAAAACAGATGACAGGGTTGACTAGTATTGTCGTATTTCTGTATATGCAGCTATCCGACACCAGTATGTTTAGTGAATTAGTTTGTTTTTGTATTGCATTACTGGAATTACTTTAGTTCCATTTTGTGAATTTCGGATTACTTCATGCAAAAAGGCATATAAAAGTTATGTTTTTTGCACAAAAAAGAGGTGCCCTTCTATTTAGTCTGCAAGGCCTGCAACAGGATAATAGTAAAACTATATCAATTTAATAGTAACCATATAGTAGGCTATAGTATTATAATAAACCTGTATCAATGGTGAGCAGTGTTAACCCTGGTTAGGAGCAGAGTTGCGACGTCACCCCATTGGTCTAAAAGGGGTAAAAGCATTTGGCACTGAAGCTCCACACGGTGGAGAGGGTACATGAGAACAAGGTCTGAGTTTACAGAGCCTGTAACATGCAGCATTAACCATTATATCCATCTATGATCTCACCTTCAGGAAAGGCACAAGGTAGGGCTGTGGTGAGGAGTTGAGCTCCCGGTATAACCTACTGGTGAAATCTTCAGGCTCTATCTTCGCTTCCTGTTGTACAATTAACAAAGAGGAAGGATCAGAAAAAACAATATAACATAATCAGAAACAAAAAATACATTATTGATCCTCTCAGGGAAAGGGTTTAGTTGCTCAAAAAAAGAGTAAGAAAAGAGCGAGTCAAAAACTGTGTAAAGCCACGTAAAGTAAAGTTAGGAAAACAGACTGACAGAATGACAGGAAAGGTATGAAGATGAAGTCATATAGACATTGTGTTTTAGCAAAGATGTTTAGAGAGATGATGATGATGATGATGATGGAAAAAAAGAAAAGTACCAGAAGGTTCTTGACCAGCTCCTTGACATTGGCCGTAGTCTCAGAGGACTGTTTCCCAGTGGATGCCAACTTGATCAACGTGGACAGAAAGTTTCTACACTTTTTTACGATCTCAAGTGTCTCCTGCCAGAACATACACACAAATGGAATTTTTCCTTAAATATATAGTACATCCAACGTACAGTAGAAATGTGAGGCAGAACACAAAAATACCCCAAAATTAATAAAGAGTATATAGTATAAAGATAAAAAATATATTTAGCTTTGAAAGATGACAAAAGCATTCAAGGTTAGTACTTCTCTCTTACAGCTGTGACAGCTGTTGGAGTGGCAGTGGTCCTCTGTGTAACTGCTGTTGCTACAGAACCAGACTGCACTGTGGTGGCTGTTCCAAGCGGCTGTCCCGGGGTGGGGGCAGTTCCTCCCAGCATGATGGTGTTCTATATAAGTCAGTGTATATGCAGTCATGAGATGAGATGCGGAAAAGTGACGAGGTCAGAATAACAGTTTTGAAATGTCTGGTTGCGGAACGCCATAATACTACTTTAATAGGACAAGTTTTTTCCCCCAAAAGATTATTTTTTTCAGAAAGGAGTTGTGCTATTGTATGTTTCCTATAACAGAACACTCATTGATATTTATATACCACGAGTACAACACTAACTTTTAGGAGCTTAACTATTCTCTTCTGCCACACCTAAATAAAAATTGAAAAAAATGGCATGCAAAACAGACAATCAAAACCCGTTAATGAGACTCAGTAAAATGTATTTCACCTTTAAGGTCAATTCCATGGCAACCTGACCATGATAAATCCCAAGAAAGATTAACACAACCAGTAAGTTGTTTTTTTTAAGTGAGCAAACAACTTGACAACAACAAAGACATGAAAAAAAGAAAACAAATGCGCAGACCTTTATGTAAAAGCCCATCATTTCATTAGGGGAAAACACTATTCATTTGACTATTCAACCTATGAAACAGGTTCTGGGTCTGTTTTTATTACGCATTTCAGAGTAGGATATCAGTCCTAACTGGTCCAAGAGAGTTGCATTTAGCTGTACTTTAGTAAAACAACAAAAGCCTTTTATTAACTTTTTCAATCAAAGAAATTACTACTACTACTACTACTACTACTACTACTATCTTCTCCAGGATTTAGGAGAGCTGCAGAGCTGTTCACAACATGGCTTCTTCAAACACATTGACTGAAAGGTAGAAATTGTATCTACAAGCTATAGTGGCTGGTAGGAAAATGTTTCCCTAACCCCCTAACCCTAGAGCAACTGGTTGGATTTAACTTGATTGTCGGATTGTTCCAGAGTGTTTAGTGCCAGCACAAACCAGGTCTGGTGTAATGGAACTGAGAACAATTTGGGATGTGTGTTGGAGTTACCTGCTGTACAGGCGGCCTCTGCAGTGTGGTAGAGGTTGTCACAGTGGTCTGGACTGTGGAACCTTGTTTAATAATGGCGGTGGGGGTAACCGGACGAGCCAGTAGTGACGCGCCCGGAGCCTGCAGATCAGCAGGGGATATGAAAGGTATTAAACATATGACACTATGTAAACGGAACAATAATGGAGCAAGTAATGATGTGCTACATCTTTGTTTCCCTAATAAATATTGTTAAATTATTTCTTCAAGTTACATAGTTTCACAATATATATGCTGCTTTAAACTCCCTTTGGAAGGAAAGAAGAAAAATAGTTTGTCTTTATTCTTCTCTAACAATTTTCCACTTTGGTGGTTTTTTTCATTTTAAAGTTAGATGCAACTAAGTAAAGTGAGTCCTCTGAGAATGATTTTTAATTGGTCATTTATCATTCAGGAAGAGGCTGCATGTGAAACCAGCAACCAAAATGAAATTTATAAAATGTATCAGAGCAACAATTTCGCTGTGTACACTGTCAATGTGATGGGGTGATCAAACGATGCTCTGCCCTAGTATTAGGCATGCACCGATCCTACTTCCCAATCCTTCTTCCCAATACCAATCAGGGTATCGGCTGATGTGGAGAACTAATCCAATTTGAATGCCCTATCTTCTTTTTAGTTTTGAATATGTGTGTGGAAATGAATGGCATCATCATTCTGTGTGCAATGTAATACTGTATTACATTGCACACAAAATGATTACTAATACGAGGTTGTCGTTGTAACTACACCTAACTTCTTAACTATACCTGAAGATGTTTAAATCAACCTTCTTGGAAAGGATGTATTGGTTTTAATTATATGGTAATAAAAGGGGTTTGCAGAATTGTGATTGAACAGTATACATAGAACAGTGAAAAAGAAACAGTATTTAAAGTGCATCAGTCTGACACCCAATCTGTTAAATAAGATCCATATTTTCGTGAATACTGATCCAGTATTTCAGGTCCATGCGTCACTACCTTACATGAATGAGTCACTATGTTTTCTGTGTGTGACTGCTCCAGTGTCCAGCAGTCCTGGTACCTGTAGCGAAGTGATCTGGACAGGTGGAGTGCTGGTGGGGGCCGCAGGTCGTGGCGTCATGGCGCTTTGGGACTGCGACTGAGCTTGCATCTGAGCCAAGGTCTGCTGGTGAATCACAAGCAGCTGCCCACTCTCACTGCGAACCAAGACCATGCCTGCAACAGGCAAATGACGTCAAAGGCAGCGCTTTTCTGTCCTGTTAAGTCTTCCTAATGTAATGTATGTATGCATAGGGTTTCTGAGATGAGGGGGTATGAATTACTCATCTGAAGGCTATTGATGCAGAGATATTGCCTCAACTGGGAGGTCTATGTTCAGAGACTTCAAGCCTGACAGTGACCGGTCAGACAGAAAATGATCCACAAACACAGTGCCATGAATCAAAAACATTTCAAGCCGCAGCACATTGTGTAATTAGATGTTGTGAGGCTCTACAACATAGAACAAAATAAAACGGTTTCTTGCTGCTGGTGAAACTTTACTGTAGGCTAGAATATAACTTTGCATTGGAGCCTGTAGCCTTGTATTGCTTCTCAATCAAACAGGTGACTGGGTTCCAGTACACAGTAATACACTGGCCTTCAACAAAGTAATACCAAGTTACAGAGAGGCTGGACAGGAGACATAAGCAGAAAGCAAAAACATGTTTGTGCTGAGTTGTAGGTACATGTTATTAAATGGTGTGAAATAAAAAGCTGATGTTTATGTGCCCTATTTGTAGCTTATTTAGGTCTGACCATTCACTATCTTGCTTGCATACCTCTAAACACAGGAGTCCAAAGCAGAGGTAATTTCCATATGTTGATATTACTATAGTTTAACAATTCATACCTCCTTATGCCCCAACAAATCTCGCTGACAGTGCAAAACCTTGGAGTAATATCTGAGGTTAGAGACAAACAGTCTAACAATTAGCCTTTGCAAACTCTACGGTAAACAGCTGTTGATATGAGAACAGTGAGATATTGTCCATGACAAAACAAAGTAATAACAATCATTAGATTGCAACACAACGCTAATTTGATATACTGTAGAAATAGATGCGCTGACTGCTCTCAAGGCTTTTTATCTGGTCTGCAGTTTGGTACCTTTTAAACCTCTAATCTGTTGTTTGTGGCTTTAAAAAAAAATCAATGTTTCGATGTTTAGTCAATGGTCTCAAACCATTTCTTGTGTCCTCACAAAAGAGCAGCTAAGAAATGTTGAAAAATAAAACAAAGTCAGCATAAGTTTCTGAATAAGTTATTGGAGCTTGACGCTGCCTAAATTGGCAACACTGTTACAAAACTTGCAAATGCTCTTACTTAAACGGTTTACTTTACTAACTTTTTAGTTACCTGGAGGGAGCTGGATGTTTTGGATATTTGGGGCATTTTGTTGAGGCTGAGTGAGCCGAGGGGCCAACGCCTGTGGAGCAATGGCTCGTATCCCACCAGGAGTAGCAGCGATTGTTGACGGAACTGAAGTCCTCACGTTTTGCAAAACAGTCGGGCTCCTCACGGTCGCTATTGTCCCTGCCGCAACACCAGACGCCACGACGTACGCACCGGTCTGCATTACAGCTTTTGTGGAGTCGAATTTGTTGACGAGCGAGCCAGCCGTGCTGGTAACAGTTACAGCGGGTGATGTCAAAACTGTGGTTTGGTTCCCTCCGCTTTGTGAGGTGTTAGTTTGCATAGGTGGCCTCACAAGCGTGACAGTGGGTAAGCTTTTCACAGAGGACTGAGAGGAAATCACAGCATTCTGCGCACTCGTCGAAGAATTTCGAATAATAGTACTTGGTGTTGCAGACAAAACTGTTGCGCTTCCCTTGCTCACTGACACAGGTCCGTTGTTGACAAGCGTGCCAGCGGGCTGTGAGTTGGTGCCGCTGGTGCCTCCGGTGATATGACAGTTCATCACAACGTTACTTCCATTTAAAGTTTGAACACCAGTCGTTCCAGGTTTCCCAACACCAGATGCTGTATCTGATACGACCGTTACGACTCCGCTAGCTGTCCCAGGCTTAGACTGACTCTGAGCGGCTGGCATGCTCGATGTGGTCCCGGCTGCTCCATCCATGCTTGAACCGTGGGAACCCGTACTGTTGATGACACCTCCTTGCACTCCCGTCCCTACAGCAGCGGAAACAAATGAAAGCAAGAGGGATTTCAACAACTCGCTGTTTCGCATTCATTACAGGAAACTCACAAGTGAAGCAAAGTAAGCTAAAATCAGTAGAACAACGTTACCAAAATTAGCTAATGGTAGCTAACCGGAATGGGCAGCTATCTTACCTGCTTTAGCAAGCTCTTGTTGTGAAAGTCCCATTTTGCTGCCTCCAAGACCCTGGACATTGGAATTACTACCGTTACCTACAGTCGAGTTGGCAGCGTGATTTGCTACAGACTGAACCCTGCTCGTTGTGTTAACACGCTCTGCTCCCGTTAGTTCAGACTCCAGAGATCCGACTAGATCACTAACTACTTTTTCGTCCACATCTGTGTTGAAGAAAACATCATCCAGCAAATCGGAGCCCGCCGCCATCTTTGCCAAGCTACGTTCGCTCGTGAGACGCATGCGCCGATTGGATGCATCCTCAGTGACGCGGCCTCGCCGGGCGCTGTGATTGGTTCTTCGAAGAACATAAAGGTTGGAACAAATGGTTGCGAGCTGCAGTGTAGAGGTTCCAGCTCACTGTGATGGCTTCACGGGAAAGCAACGATACGACTCGCAGGGCTGCACCTGGTGGGACTTCATCACGTTGAGGAGACTCTCTGAGAGAGTTTCTGTGATGTTTACATCATGATGCATGTCTTTGCACATTCACGCACAGTGCCGAAGCATTTTACAACAATTTGACTTCATCGTAGACGACTCAAAATGGCTGCGTTGTTGCTATTTTTTCCAGGACAGCCGCAGCAGCTGCCCCGGCGCTCACAGACGATGTTAGCAGCAGCGATGTTAGGCTATATTGATGTTATACTCGACTCAATAGCGTTGATCAACTATTACCATTTTAAATAGTTGTTTTCCAGCAATATGTTTTTGCTTCTTGACGCCACGGGAATTGTCTACATTGTTGCAACTTCTTACACATTTGAGAAATGCTATCAAAATAATTTTCAGAAAAAAATAGTACACACCAAAGAAACAAATAAATGTAACAAATAATCATAAATGTCAATAATACTAAGTATCAGACGAGTCCTAAATGAAAAGTTCAGCACGGGACCGGCAGTGAATTAGTAGTCTCATTGCCAGGTGCGTCAAATCTCAATCAATGGGCGTGGCTTCAAGTGGACATTACAAATTGTTTCCGGTCGCTCCATGGCTTGAATGCTACCACCTGAGTTCTTGTATTGTCTTGTTCTGAATGGTCTCGTAGAATGAGTTCATCAAAGCCCTACATTGGCTGTAAAATAGGGTTACTTTCGAAAGCCCAAAATCGTTATGAGGGGATTTTGTATACAATTGATAAAGTGAACTCCACAGTAGTGCTTGCAAAAGGTGAGTGGTGTGGGCCTATGCTTTACAGCCTGTCAGCATGTTCAAGAAAGACATACATTTTGAGTTTTTCTGTACACTGGGAGATTTCCAATTTGTTTCTCCAACATTTTCTCTCAACTAGTCAAGTGTTTTGGAACAGAGGGACGACCCACTGACAGACCAGCGCCATCAAAAGATGACATCTATGAGTACATCACTTTCCGGGGAACTGATATTAAGGACATCACATTGTGTGAACCTCCAAGATCTTATCGTGGCCTACCCCCGGATCCTGCAATAATTCAGGTTCATAAGAACTCCATGGCTCATGCCCCACACTACAGAACCTAAAAGTTGACCAAGTTTATACAGACTCAGATAATGTGTTAAATTGTTTGAACGTCTTCTTTTCAGTCATCCAGTTCAGGCTCTCCAGGCATCTACTCAGCTCTCGGACCATACAGCCCCTTAAGGATGCCTGCCTACAACCAGCTTGCTGCCAGCTCTCTACTTAATCAACAGTATGCTGCAGCCCTTGGCCTTGGTAAGTCAGTAAAGTCAAAGGCAAATGGACTGCTAGTAAACTAACCATAGACCCACATCCTTAGTGATGATTAATATTTTTAAGTAGGTTGTATGCTTACTTTAGTATTGGATTTTTAAAAAAAAAATCTCATGCAGGGCCTGTTCTTCCAGGCTTACCTGTTGTAAGGGGCCCCATGGTGGAAAAAGCTGTACAAACCGTCCAAGTGGACCGCTCTAGGCTGAGGGGAGGCTTGACTCCATCCCGGGAGCAGGAGCGGCAATGGGAGAGAAGGAGGCCTCAGAGGCCCAGAGGAGCGAGTTCCCAGACCAGAAGGGGCACTGGAGCCATCAGTAAGCATCCAGAATTGCAGTGATGAAAGAAAAAATCAAATGCTATCTTCTTTAATTGACTTAAAAAGTAATTAGCTTGGATTGTTTTTATAGTCCTGTAGTGTTATAGAAATCTGTTTAGGGTGTTCAGGAAATGTCTATCTATGCAAATGCAGTCTGAAGTGTGAGTGTAAAGTATTTGTTATTTTTTATTCTCTTCCCATTTAAGTGAAGCCAAGCCCACGTTTGCCCACTGCTCAACAAGAAACTCGGCAGCAAAACTATGAAAACAGGTCACCACCAAGAAGACAAGGTAATTGTGGAACAGTTTTGTACGTGAATGTTTTCTGGATACTAATGACAATTTATTATTATATATTTTTTTTTAAATAAATCTTAGGAGCTCGGAGGCGCAGGAACCGTAGCAGAGGTCAGCTAATGGTGGCTAATGGTCCATCTGCCATCCTTAAGTTTGACACAGACTTTGATTTTGATTCGTCAAATGCACAGTTTATTAAGGAGGAGCTAGAGAGGACGGTGCAGGACAGGATGAAAGGTTGGTAATGCACCAAAGAATTTTATATTTTCTACTTTTTCGACACTACTTTCTGTTTTTCAAAGGCCCACATGGTCAGTTAAAACTGTTGTAGAATGACATAAAATTATTAATACTCTCGTTTTGAGTATAGTCTCCAAATCTCAACCTCAAATTGTAGGTATTGGCTCAGCAGGATAGCAATACAGATGGATTCTGGCATCAGGATTAGGTCACCAAAGCTGCAGGGATGACAGTGACATGATTAGGGCTGCAACTACAATTTTATTTTCGTTGTTGATTAATCAGTCCCTTTTTTCAGTGTTTCCCGAAACTCGTGATGTTCTCAAATGTCTTTTGTCACAACTCAAAGATCTTTAGTTCACTGTCATCGAGGAGCAAAGAAACAAGGAAATATCACATTCAAGTAGCTGGAACCACTGAATTCTTATTATAAATGACTCAAAGCAATTTAACAATAGTAAGTGGTAAAAGTGGAAATTTAATCCATTTATTGATATTTGCAGCTTTAGACACAACTCTAGTGTTTCCTTACACATGCTCAAAGATGTTTCCATTGTGGCACAGGTCCTAGCAATTTAAAGAGAAACAGCCTAAAACCAGCAATAACCGAAACTTCAAAAGCCGGATTTGCGACTGCTCAGTATGGGATTTTTATTAATGGGACAGTTCAGTATTACCTGTAGGGCTATTTATCAATCTAGATTGTTTTGGTGTGAGTTTCTCAGTGTTGGAGATATCTGTAGTAGAGATGTCTACCTACTATGCAAAGAAGGTAAAACACATAACAATTCAAAATGTATCAAAACTATAATGGAAAGTATGTTGCGTGTCTCTGGGCATTTTTAAGGTGGTATATGGAAATCCTGCAACTTTGTAGTGGGTATACCTGCGTATCGCATATACTATGCCACTGGTACTCGGTTTGTGGTGCTCAAAGTATCAAAAATAAACATTTGAAAAACTCAAACCAATGGCTTACCAGAAAACCATGACCCGGTTACTCAAAATAATCCAGACTTGACAGTGAGCAGTTCTCATGTGGATCTAGTAACTCAGGTCTTTCTACTTAACTACACCTACTAACAGATCCCGGTGCAGAAGGAAGAGTAGGCCTACTCATGAATGAGACTTGTCCTCCCTCCCTGCCTGAGCTGTGACTGTAGCGAACAGACTGCTCGGCTGGCTCACCTGAGCTGGCAGCAAGCCATTTATGTTTACATCTCGCACGGTCACAAGCCTCTCGCCCATGAGTAGGCCTATGCATTCTTCTGTGAGGTGATGTAGTTCCAAAGACAGATATCTCTACCGATGATATCTCCAACACTAGAAAACTCACAGCAAAATGGTCTGGATAGCTAAACCTGTGAGTGTGTTATCTACTTGGTAACCTGTTAACACTTTCAGCTTGGTCTTTATAGCGCATCCTTCCATGTTATGTGCAGTGCATATTTCTGTCTACAGATGGAAACCATGAGGTAGAAGAGAAAGAAATGCACTCAACTCCAGAGCATGACCATTTTGGACCAAAATGCTACTATGACAAAGCAAAGTCTTTCTTTGACAACATTTCATCTGAGAATAAGTTCAGGTAAACAAGTGGCATTTTATCCTCAATATTCAAACCCTAGCTTCTCCTGCTTGCGGAGCTACAGGCTAGTGCCTCTTGTTTGTGTCAACCAACGCTTTCAGACTAACATGGGCGGAGGAGCGTAAGCGCAATCTGGAGACTTTTGGGGTCCCTGGACGGTTCATGAGGGGCCAAGGCTTCAGAGGTGGCTACAGTGGACGAAGAGGATGGGGCCCTGCTCAGACGCCATCCTACAGAACCAGGAGTGGACAGCTGTAAATGTCAGTTTGATAACACGGTGTTAAAGCAACTTCTTCCTCCAGTGATGGCTTCCTTGGGTGTAACTAATGGGACTTCTACCCATTCTATCAACTCTGTCACTTTATGAAGGACCTTGTTTTTTTTCTTTTTCATTTTGTTTTCTCCTATAGCCTTTTTTTTGTCATTTGTCCCCATTTTGAATATGGATGCATGGCTCATTAAATGGTCTACTGTGTGTGACAATAGTTGTTTTCCCCTCAAATTGTTTACCCAAGTTTTTTTATTTTAATTAGATGGGGAGTGTTTAAGTTTGTCTGCTACTTGGAAGTATTTCACTCCCAAATGTGTATTAGTTTCATGTTGAAGTATCTTGCTTTGCCTCTTAGGAGTACATTTATTTCATTTAATTTCAACAAAATGAACTAAACTTGTAGTTTAAGGTTACATCTCATTGCTTTGTTCTGTCATATTGAAGCAACAAGTGAGACTAATGTAAATAAACTGGATATTGCTGGTGCTCTTGTTTTATGCTCTCTGAGGATACATTCCATTATATTGTCATTAAGCCAGTTAGATGTGCACACGTGAGCTTTAAATGTGTACACTATCCTAATATACAGTGGTGGAATGTTAAGTACAAATCTGAAGTACTGGAGTATTTCCATTGTATGCTACTTTGTACTTCTACTTCAGTATATCTCACAGGCAAATATTGCTGTAATCTACATTTTTCTTTTCAGACTACAATTTCCATGCCTCTTCTGTCCATTGATAACCAAAAATGGTGAATTTTTTTTCTGATAAATTCCAAACTTAGTGTTTTCTATTTTGGGGTGAGAAAATTCATCTACTTAAGCTTAATGAACTATTAAAAACGGGATCTGCTGGAAAATACGTTATCACAAAGCTGAAAGTAGGGTAGTTTTTCTCAGCCCATGGCATTTTGGCCTGCTTGGATATGCATAACTTTTCTCTAGTAGCCTAACCTATTTTTTTCTTTGGTAATAGCAGGGCCAGTTAGCCTAAGTAAAGCATCATAATAATTCTTCTGGGACAGGAGACGAGGCCTATTGCTGTTTATTGGCATTTGTTTTCTTGTTTTAAAAAAAAAGAGCAGGTGTTTTTGTCCAACACAAAAGTCTAGTTCTAGCCTAGGCCTGTTGCTTAAACTGAGATCTGCAGACGTCCCTGATTGACAGTAACCTGGGGAGGGAAACGCACGCCAGGTGCATGGTGATATTGTAATATGAGACTGTGGTATTTTGATGTATTCACATTTTTTTGAAGGTGTTAAAAAAAAAATCTCAATTGCTCGAAGGAGCTTTTGCGCACAATGTGAAATGATTGGCTTTCATGAATCAGACAGAGATACTCCTTCTAGTGAGGGAAAGTGGTAGGCTACTCAGTCCGGGTTATACCAAAAACCGAGGGAGAGGGATTTCCCCTTAGCACGTAACAGTTTATTATATGTATCAATTTTTTGCATGCACACCATAACTAACGTTCAACAAAGCTGTATGTTAAATTACATTGAGAGAAATTCAGTGTTTTCTTTTTTTCCTTCGTTGATGACAGAGATGTGTCACTGTCAATACCCCCATTCCCTGGTAATGGAAAAAAACTATGTAACCAAATAGAGGGCTGCGCTCCAGATAATATGTGTTAGAATAAAATAAGCGCTTTTATTTCCCATATGACAACATGTCGGTGGCATTTTCATCGGTGCGTCCAAGGAGTAAAGGGGAGGTAACACAGCAAACGATTCAAAAGGTAAAAATCCTGAGATGGCTCGTGGCGCTTGTGATTATTCTAGTCAGGATGGGAGTGTGCGGTCCGCTGCCAGTGCAGAGAAAGTAGACTGTGGTATATCAGAAGAAATGGCAACTGGTATTGTAACGTTACAGTCAATTGAAGATGCGAACCAAACAAAGCCAATGACGGTGATGTAGGCGACCGCTTTACACGTACCTGTTTCCGTGTGACGCTGTTAACCTCGCTGCTTTTCCCCCCTGACCAATAAGGAATATTTTTTTTATTGTATGTTAAATCTATACCAGCGTTAGATTTCGTGATTTGTTTTTCAAGAATTTCAAAAGCGCAACACCTGAACTGGGCTTTTGTTAGTTAGGCATGTGTCAGTTTATTGTCAAACAGCATCCTGAAAAAGTGACATATCCGTTTTATTGCAAAAACATGTATGCATCCACTGAGAAACGCAGAAGGATGGAGATAAACTGAACCCTGAGACGTGTACTCCTCAGACTGCCGCTGCTTTTATCATTAACTGAACGGTTTATGGTAAAAAAAAAAAAAAAAAAAAATCCGACCTTAAAATAGGGACTTTCAAACGTCATGCTAAAAAAAGACTGAAAAGCTGCTGCATCATTTGGCTCCTGACCCAGAAAAAAATGTCCCTAGACTGGTTGAAGTTCTGATAATCCAGGACATGCTATGTTTTAACAGGGCGTATTTTAGTGTATAATTTGACTTGACATACTGTGAACTGAAGTCGTTTTGCTGTCTCTCAAAGATGCTGGATGAAAATCATCATTTAATACAATGTATAATGGACTACCAAAGTAAAGGCAAGACAGCTGAATGCACACAGTAAGTGTTTTACTCCTAACGCCTTATGCGTGTGATATTAGGCTAAAAGTAATTCAATTAAGCTTTGTTTCATTTTTTTCTAAACTTTTTTCACAGGTATCAGCAGATCCTGCACAGAAATCTTGTTTACTTGGCCACGATAGCAGATTCAAATCAGAACATGCAGTCACTACTACCTGCAGTGAGTAACTCATGAGGTTTCAGGAAGTAGTCTTGCATTATGAGACCTGTCTCCACAGTGCTGACAGTAGATTTCCCATCTTCATCAGATTAGTTTAGCTGCTGTCAACCTCACCTTTTCTCATCAAATGAAGACTCATAGCAAATCTAGAAGAGTCTTTGAGTAGACTAAACATCCACTTTTCACATAATTTGCCCACTGGTAAATCTATAATATAAACAATACAATATAGGAGTCAATCTAAAATTGGGAGATTAGGACACGGAGGATAGCAATCAGGACGCATAGTCTTTGAACTGCTGTTTTAAAGGATCAACTATGTTGTTGTTTTTAACTTCTAGCCTCCCACTTCCAACATGTCCATGGCTCCCGCAGGAATGAGTCAAAGTGGGGGACACACTCCGAGCAACCTCAATGACAACATGGCACAAGGACTGCCCCCCACATCATTGATGCAGAGCCAAATGAGCAGTGGTGAGATTTTATCATAAATGTGCATTGTACAGCCTAATTCTAGCCAACTCGGAATTCATTTTCCAAACAAACCCAGACGTGCATGGTGTGCACACATACAGCTCCATCTTGTTGTCCGTCCCCTGTCTCGAGTCCCCCTCTGGTCTTGACTTTGCTGCATGTTTTTGTCTGCAGATACATTACCATGTTGTGTTTGTCCCACTGCCTCTCATCTTTAGTGCCTTCTAGTATCCGATGATCTTATGTTCAGCTAATAGTCCGATTTATCTGCGACGATAGTGTCTTTTTCCTTCTTTATGTTTCTAATTCATTCATTTTCACACACATCATTAACACTCAATCCTTGTACGACCATGTAAGCTTCCTGTAAAGATGAACTGAATGTGGGCCCATGATTAACATGACATGGCACCACATGGGAACGTGTGCTGGCTGCTCTGACTGTGCGTGTGTGTCGTCAGGCCCCAGCCATGCCCCCATGCAGCAGCAGTCTGGTCAGGTGCAGTCGGCCATTCCCTCCACCTCCCTCAGCCTGCCAGCCAGCGGCTACAGTAGCTCAGCACCAGCCTCCGGCTACAGCCACGCTGCGCCCTCCTCCCAGGGCAGCATGATCCAGGGCCCCGGGCCTGGCTATGGCTCTTCCTCCTCTTCTTCCTCCACATCCTCATCTTCCTCTTCCTCCTCCCGCAGCAACCTCAACATGCAATCCAACCAAGGTGAGCCAGGTGTAGAGGAGCCTAATCATCAGGATGGTCTAATTTTATGGAAGGGAATACTTTCAGGCTCATGATTTGGGACTCATTTGGGATTATTATGAACTATACTCTCAAGATGCAAGATGACTCCTCTGTTTTTATTTAGTTGTTTAGTTATGAGGCCAGATTTGGCGCTTAGAGGAGGGGGTGGATGAATGTAATGCCGTTCAGTGTTAGAGTAAGGTAGAAACCATGTGGTAAAACAGTGGGATGATTTCAGAAATGTTTATGTATAAACGCCCGCTTGATCTTGCTTAAAGCTTTAGTGCGTAACTTTTTTGTAATAATGAACACCCGTTATCCGAAGCTAATTAAGACTATCAGCTCCACACAACTCTTTCTGCATTTCTCAGTTTGGCTGTGTTCAGGAGATTGTGTCGTCTGTCTTTTGCACGCAGAAACTCGAGTGAAGATAATCACCTCTTCTGAAGAATCCATTGTGTTTTTTTAACCCTTCGTTCCCTCCTTGGCTACTAGCAACTGTGTGGAGGAGGGGTGGGGGTAGGGGAGTTGCGCGATCACGGAAGGCTTGTATCATGTGGACGTGCCGACAGTTTTGTTGTCATCACTTAGAATTCCTCATAGGGGCGACAGAAACTACGCATAATAGCTTTAAAGAATTTGCTCACATGCACTCACTTATCGTCCCATGTAACGTAACCATCAAAATAGCCGAACACATTCAGTTCATCAAAGAGTTTTCCTGCGTCTTCCCTTCTTTCTTCTGCTCCAGGCTTTACCTCTCCTAATCTCTGACTCCTGACCCTGAGATGCCGCCCTCCTCTCCCTGGATGTCTGTGTGGATATCTCTGTTTATGCACTGAATTCACTGGCTTTGTTTGCATTTATACAACATCTTGAAAGCATCTCTTAAATGATTTTTTGCTTTAAGAGACCCATGACTGCTATGGAACCCTTTTGGCTTATTCCTGTGCCTTGATTGCCAGTTTCACTTCTCAGAATGAGAATGCTGTTGTATGCTGTTGAATGCTAATGCTGGTATGTGCAAATAGTATGTCTGTATATATTAATGTATGAGATCTCCCCCCTCCCCCATAATCACACCTACCTTTCAGTCTCCATGATGCACCAACAGTCTGCCACTCCACACTACTCCTCAGCCCAGGCTGGGGGCCAACACTATCAGGGACAGCAGGCCATGGGCATGATGGGTCAGGGCAGTCAAGGAAACAGTATGATGTCTCAGAGAACCATGGGATCTTACCGCTCCTCACAGCAAGGTAAGTGGGGAGACTTCTTCGTGCCAGGTTGGTGTGCGAATGGGTTAGTTGGTGCTGTGGTTGAGTACATAAATAGATGTGTGACTACAGTTTGGATTGAAATTGGAAACTTTTGATGCAAGTCTCACAGTTTCCAGATCGATGATAATGCTAAGTCTTTTGAGGAAGTATTAGTGTGTGCATGGTATTAGTTTTTTCCTTCAAAGATGTCATGTTGAATGTCTGCGAATTTGCCTATCCCTGTGGCCTTCCTGCAACTTTAAGGAGCCGTCTGGAGATATATAACTCGTGTCACATTAGGTTCCTGTCTCGGTGATTCACTTAACTTGTGCTGTGTCAGCATGTGGCTAATAATAGCTCCATCCTGTCCTGTTATGTTTTTGGAAGTGTTTAGACTGGGCACATAGTAACAGATATATAAAAAGGATGGGATGCTGTTTCCTGGGAAACAAGCCATGATTGTATGTCCTCATTGACTCTGGTATACTATTATCCTTGCATGACTGCGTGAAGTATTTCCAGATAGAACTTTGTTATGGAATTGCTGTGTCCATAGTTTAGCTTCTTGCTCACCAGCTACTTTCTGATTGGTCTAGGGATTGTTGCTATGGCTCTTCTGTCAACCGTGGTCATATTGGGAATTATCAGATATGTTGCCTTCAAATTGTTTAGCTATTTTTCCAGAAGTTCAAATGATTTCTTATGCTATTTGTATTTGGAAAGTTTTTGGGCCAATTGTGGTGTGTAAAGGAGATTACAATGTGCCTGGCTTTTTGATGCATTGTCCAGAGAGTTTTTGTTCTGTTGGTTTTCTGAGTTTGTTATATGAAGTTGAAAGGGAAAGGGAAGAAGTGGAATCTGGATTTTCTGCACACCACTATCAAGCAGAGACCAGATTCTGCCTGATAACTGGCTCTCTGTAATCCTTATTTTCTCCTCTAAAATGATATCTCCTCTAATTTGTCATGGAATTATTCATTATAATTGCTCCACTTTAATTAGTGTCTCCAAAATTTGGGTTGGCCCAAAATAACTTCCTTTATATTATTTCAACCCACAGAAAATCAGCACCAGTGAAATAAAGAACATAAGTGAGTTAGAAGAAAATTATAATTGGCATACTCGTTCTCTCTACTCATTACTATTCATTATATCCTCATAACTAAATGACGACTTCCAAAAAAAGCTGTGTGTAATAATCGTCTTTTATAATCTTTCATTTTTGTCTTTCATTGTTCTTAATTCATACACACGAACACACACACACACCTTCAGGCGGCCTAGATTGCCCAAGTGTCCTGGCAAAGCCCCTTTAATCTCCAACTCAGCGACCAATTGTTCTGTTCTGTTTAACAAATCGTGGTGTCGCCTGTCTTGCAGGATCTGCACAGCAGTACATGGGACAAGACGAGTTCTACGGAGAGCAGTATGGACACACTCAGAGCTCCAGCGAGCCCATAAACCGGCAATATTACCCTGATGGTAATCGTGCACATCCATAAACTTCATACACACAGCTCTCAAACACACATTATAAGTAATGCAATTTCCTTTTAGCACTATCCCACTGGCCTGAGCCAGATTAACTGCAGTGCTGAAACTTCAGCTTGTCCTCTCAATCATTGTTTTTTTCCCTTACTGTGGGAGAGGAAGAGTATTGGAGAGAAAAATGGCAAAAGACTGACATTGGTCTCAATTCTGTTTCCTCCCGTTGTGTCTGTGTCCATACTGTCCCCTTTGGTGTGCCGAAATTTCAGATTTCAGAAAGTGCCATAGCAGTGTGTTGAGGAGAGAGCGCAGACTACTTCCAGGGTGTTTCTTTGTGCTTTGTGCATAAAGTTGAAGCAAAAAGCTGTGAAAATGTTGTCTGTGCTTGTGATTTAATCGTTGCACATGTATTATTAATATTTAAGGCTGCAAACTGTGAATAATAATTTCTCCTCTGTATGTAAGTGGGTAATGCCTTTGCAGAGGAGTTGCACATGTTGAACAGTGTTCTCTACAGGTCACGGAGAGTACACGTATCAACAGTCTTCATATGGTGAGCAAGGCTACGACAGATCATTTGATGAGTCTTCACAGCATTACTATGAAGGAGGTAACCATTACACATTTTGCCATTTCCAACCATGTGTTTTAAATGTATTGTCCTGCACTTTTTGTCTAATTGTGTCCAACCAAAACTCTATTAGTACTACCGCATACAATTAATAGCTGACATGTACCTGTGTGTTTATATATCTCCAGGTAACTCTCAGTATAGTCAACAGCAGGCGCAGTATCAGCAGGGCTCTGGCCAGCAGCAGCCCTTCAGCCAGCAGCAGTACTCCTCTCAACAAGGCTACAGCGGACAGCCACAGGGATACGGTTAGAACAACCAAACAATCTGTTGTCACACAAGCATAAACACACCCAAAAGTGATTAATACATGTACTGAATGTAACCCCTCTGCTACAGGTCCTGGTCAGGGTGGATCCTCCCAGTATTCTCAGTATCAGCAGGGTCAAAGCCAACAGTATGGCTCCTACCGCTCCTCCCAGGCAGGAACTGGAGCGCAGACGCAGAGGCCCTATGCCTACGAACAGGTACATCAAATTAGATCAGATTTCTTTGAATCTCTGAGACGGGCTTTGCAACACTGACTGATACCCATTTACCTTTCAGGAGAATATTTATATTATCCCTATTAAATTCTTATTTTGGATGGAATTTGCCGGCCAATTTATAAATAAGTTTTAAAATAGAAAACAATAACTAATAATCTGTCTTTAATCTATTCCTCACAATGCATAGCAGTCGCTCACATCCACATGCTGTTGAAGGCAGGTGCTGGACCAATAGAAGACAATAAAAACCTAAAGGTCCCCACAGTGTAGCTCCCTTAAGGGCAATTTATTGCCACATCTGCAAGCGACGTTCCGAAGAAGAGCATTAGCTTGAAAGGTCACTTGTATATGTTCCAATAGATTGCATTTAAGGCAGCTAAAGTTTGCAGACCTTTTTTTAATGTTTTTTTTCATCCTTTGTTTGCCACAAACTATGCTTCATGCCATGCCTGATATTTTTATGATTGTGCTAATTTCCAACTTGCCAAATTAAGATGTATGATGACCTAGCACGACGTATAGAGCAACAACCCAAGCAGACTTAGACTCACCTATCCCTCAAACCCATTATTTGTAATAAATCATAGTCTTAAGATTTGTTTCTTTTTCATTTTCAAATATAATTATTACATGATTACCAAAAAACATCAGTAAAGCTGATGCCTGTATAATGGGGTAGCTTTAAAATATGCTTGTTTGTCTCTCTGGGTAACAAAAATGCGGGAAAAAAGGTGAACAACACAATGTATAAACAAATGCAAACTAATCTCTTAGTGTAAATCCTTTTACATTGCAGGGCCAGTATGGAAATTATCAACAATAAGGGACCACATTGTTTTACTGTTGGAAGAAAATAAAAAAGGAATGGTTCAGCAGTGACGTGCTGGCTCAGCCGTGGATTAGAAGACCTGGCTGCCTCAGATTTATTATCCTCTCATTAATCATCATTCACATAAGAATACATAATGTTTTAAACTGTGGTGCTTCCCTTGTCTGTTTTGCTCGCTGCAGGGTTGTAGCTTGTAGCTGAAGGTGTGGAGTGCCACTGGCCACCCAACGGAAACACAGGGTGCTTGTAGAAATCAGGCAGTTAATGAAAACCTTCCATTTGAATTAAATAGGGTAGTAAAAAGGAGCAGTAGTCATTTGATGATTTGTTGCCTGTTTCCTCCTCTTTCTTCTCTGTCATGCCTTTCACTTGACTGTATCCCATCCCTTGCTTAAAATCTTTATTTTATTTTACAAGCCTCTGTTTTTATTCTTTTTTTTGTGGTGCACAGAATGGGCCCGTGGTTTGAGAGACTGAGGCTCTAAAAGCAAATTAGCGCTGAAGGAAATGCTCCTTGATATTTATCTAACAGACTAGGTCCAGCTCTTGCTATAATTCCTAGTTGAGATGCTGTTATATCTCAAGATAAGGTAAATTAATTTCATGAAGGTGAAAACGTTGGTCCTTAAACCAGACTTGATCAGGATGTTGTCTGTGTTAGTATAACTGTGATGTGTTGCTGTGTGGTCTAACATCATGTATTTCACTCTTTGCGTACGTCTTTCTGAGGTAATAGACACAATAGTTAGCTGACTTATCCAGACTTAACAGCGCGTATAACTGTCCATGATAATCATACATTGTGGTAGTATTTTTTGGCATATATTTTTCTGTGGCATTGCTCTACACAGACATATGTTATTGTGCAGAGTCAAGAGGGGTCACACTTCCCTGATGCCGATCAGTAGTGATTTTATATCAAAACAAATTGCCACTTTGTCTGCACTTTATTTTGCAGTTTCCAGGCTGTTTTTAACGAATGATCCTCAAAAAGCCAAAGTAACACAGGAACAGAACGGCATGTCCTGCACCTTTACTTCAATAAGTGCAATACACTCAGTCAGTCATGTTAAGGGTTGGTTCATATGGTGAGCTTACACTATATCATTATTTAGTATAGTTGTTTGTTGACACACAATGATGGCAAAGACTAGGGCTGGTTTGTCTAACGTTATTAAATGTAATATTGCAGGTTTTAACCGACATGTCATATTTAGGAAAATTATTTTCTGTATTTATGTGACTTATAGACAGATTACGTAAAGCATTTAATCATAAACATAAAGCTTACTACTTCAAAAAAATTTTTTGAGTGAAAATGTTTATCATCATACATAGTATTAGATATACAAAATAATGTTCAAAGTAAGACAAAGGGTATACAAGGTTCATTTTTATCTATCCTTGTGTTATTACAAAATGGGCATACAGTAGGCCTATATTAAGAGACAACCCCTTCAGTCTTTCCACTGTTTCTTATAGTTTGAGCAGTAATGACGATTATTATTGTGAGGCCGAGTGTCCAGCTTTGCAGTATATTCACTCAAATTATCTCATAGGGGTAAAATAACACAACAGTTGCAGGGTTAATCAACAATGGGAGACTGCTGGCTGTCAAACAGCTAAATAACTATGTGCCAGTCAACAGTGACAATCACAGGCTTCTCTATACTACATTGAATTTGTATCAGTGTTTCAGTTTACTGTGAGCTGAACATGTATAACATGTATGGCAAGTCTTTTCTAGTTCTATGTTGTGACCATCTCTGATGTGTGTGTGTGTGTGTGTGTGTGTGTGTGTGTGTGTGTGTGTGTGTGTGTGTGTGTGTGTGTGTGTGTGTGTGTGTGTGTGTGTGTGTGTGTGTGTGTAAGAGTGAGAGAGAGAAAATGAGTGACAGAGTTAAGTTTGGTGTGCATAATCCAAATATGAATGTTATCCACTAAGTCTGCATTACCTGATCTTTTCTGCTGTCTTTTGTTACTGTTTGTTATATAAAAAATAAACTCACATTCACCTTTTATATGTCTGCATTTTGGGGATTTATTATTGAAATGTCAGAAGGCACACATCATAACAAAAGAAACAACGTTTTTTTATTAACTTGTTCTGTCCAGCTGAGACAATTATATCACATAGTATTTTACAGTATATATTTTAAGTATTACAGACATGGGAATTACAATATGTTGAGACTGCATTAAAATGGTTGGCAGGTCTTATCTCAGCTCAAAACGTTAAATTATTGAAGCCTTCATGGCATCACATTCACATCTTCTTTTCGATTTTTTTCTGCTGCCCCTGAATGTACCGTTACACTCCAGCACATTTGGTGGCGGTAGAGGCCCAAGTTGCAGTCATACCGTAATTAAAAATCGCATATACAAACTGTCCCTTCAAGGGTTCCTTAGTTCTGGGACGCATAATACACTCATAGACAGTTAAAGAAATGGGTGCATACATGTACGCATGCAGTAGTAGCTAGCTAAGTAGTTGTGTTACTGAACGTGCCTATATCATAAAACAAATGCTGTCTATTGAAATTTACAGAACTGTAGCAGCTGTCAGTTATTTATCCGGCAACATATTTGCTTTTTACAAGTGTTACGGTCGGTATAGGCGACTGTCAAACCTTCGTTAAATGACATTACCGCTAACGTTACTTCAGAATAAATAGCTAACGTTAACTGTCTGTTGAACGTCACAATGTTGGCGACATTCTCGAGACTTAAAAGGCCTCGGTTGCTTTCTCCGGACATACTTTTAGGATACATATTAGGACAAGAGGTCAGAAAAAACGCCGTGAGCTTGTTCAGTCCCAGTTCTCCAGTCCCAGCAGCGTGGAGACGGAAAGTCACCGGTGGTGTCAGAGATATCAGCACCTCCTGCACGCTGTGCGCCAAAGTCCGAGGAAACCCGAAGAAGAGGGAGCTGTCTGAAAAGAAGCTGGTAACGTGATGTGTTTGAGCTAGTTAGCTATGGGCAACGTTACAGTTATTCCACTTTCCCAAAAACGTGTTTTTTTCACTGCTCTATGGGCTACAAGTCGTATGAATAGAGGTAATTAAAAAGTAACGTTACATAAAGAGAGTCGGTCCATTAGTTAAAGCCCTAAAGTTGCTTTCAGAACAAAGACAAATATATTCCTATATTTGGAGCATTTTGCTTATTCTGTCTTCTTGTAAAACCACTATCCCATTCCCATTCATCCTAAAATATTATGTATGCACGTTAGTCGGTTACTCTTTTCATCACAGAAATATCCAATACAAAATGCCTTAATCTCTCCAATATGTTTCACTAGATACCTCGTGGATAACTCTAAAAGAAAACTGTATTACTGACATATTTATCATCAGCTAAAGTTAGGTCAATTCTTCATCAAGGGAGGCCCAAAAACATCTCCTGAGGGGTATTTCTGACATATTGCTATATTGCCATATTATTATATTAATTTATAATAGGAATGTTGTACTGTCAAATTAATTTACGTCTTTTAGCAGTACAGCCCTGGTTATTTCTTTTTGTGTGTAATCCATCCTAGTGTTGTTTTGTTAAAGACTCACAGTGTGGATTAGCCTACTGTCTGAAAGGTCCCATGACTTTGTGCTTTTTGGATGCTTTTAGATAGACATTAGTGGTCCCCTTATACTGTATCAGAAGTCTCTTTCCCAAAATTCCGCCTTGGTGCAGAATTACAGCCACTAGAGCCAGGTCTACAATGAGCTTTCCTTAGTATGTGCCATTCTGAGTCTGTAGTTTTTTAGGGGGGGAAGCTTGACCAACTGCCACTTTGCTCGTTTAAAAGCCATGATGCCAAATTCTCTGGGTGGGTAAAGCAGAGAAAGGGCAGGTAACCTTGCCCCCTATGACCTCATAAGGGGCAAGATTCCAGATGGCCCATCTGAGCTTTCATTTTCTCAAAGGTAGAGCAGGATACCCAGGGCTTGTCTATTGCCATTTCGAGCCACTGGAGGACCATACGTAGGCTGAGGGAACGCATATTAATGTTAAAAAAAAAACGAATCATGGCATGGGACCTTTAAGTGTTTCTTTATTTGACCCATAGACCCGTCACTTTGTGGACCATCGCCGTGTGAAGCTGGAGGCTGGGTCGGGCGGTAAAGGGGCCAGTGGATTTCACAGTGAGCCGCGAAAAGAGTGGGGTGGACCAGATGGAGGGAATGGAGGTGACGGAGGAAGCATCATCATCAAGGGTAAGTTGGGTGTCCGTCTGCTTTAAGGAATGTGTACTTACACAAGACTGTTTTCCATGTATATTCTACAATTGTCCTCTCTTGGCTTTAGACAAGGGATTGACTGATACTGGTACCGATTATTAGTAGTTAATGAAACCAAAACCAATATTTGGAACCAATATGCATGTACAGTGAACCATTAAGTCTTTAAATTACAAATAGGTTTTTGGAATATGACTAACTCCAACGCAAAACTTTGTTACAATGCTTTAAGCAATGATTTAAAAATCAGAAACTTAAAAACAAAATAAACACGTAGTTGGATAGTGTTGTGGGTGTGACTCAGTCAGACTCAGTGGTGAGTGAAACTGAAGAAGAGGGACAGACACAGAGCTATGGCAGAGCCAAATTAGCGCACTTCTTAATTAATTAACTTTATTGGATATCAGGAAAATAAAATGCTGATACAGATAATCGGCAAACTGCCTAAAAACGGCCAGTTAATCGGTCCATGCCTACTTTAGACATCATATTTTAACTATGTTATATTTTCGGTTTGCCCCCTTACAGTCAGGAATGTGATTAGATCAGTCAAGAATCAAAAACTATTAGGCGCTTCCTTTCCCATGTTATTCAGTAGCATGCTAAAATATGCTTCCATTATTCATTCCTTATTTGTGTGCTTTCAGCGGACAAGTTTGTCAAATCATTGGCGCAAATAGTTCCGGTTTACAAGGGAGAGGATGGGCAATCAGGGGGCAGCAAGAACTGTTACGGCAGGAATGGCAGCCCAACCTATATCTCTGTGAGCCCATGCATTTGATCATAAATTACATGCAATATAGCACAATATAATCTATTTTTTTTTTGTCATGTTTGTATCATAAAGTCTTACTTTGCTTTTATTCTATTCATAAAAGGTACCATTAGGCACTGTGGTGAAGGAACAGGGACAGACAGTAGTGGACCTTTCTGAGCATGGCCAGGAGTATCTGGCTGCGTTTGGAGGGGCTGGTGGCAAGGGGAATCGCTTCTTTCTGTCCAATGAGAACCGTGCCCCGATGACGGCAACCCCAGGAATGACGGGCCAGGAGAGGGTCCTCCAGCTAGAGCTCCGTACCATGGCCCATGCTGGACTGGTAAGAAAAAGCTGCCTGTGTTTGAAATTACATTAGCATATTGATTTTCAACACCACAACTGCAGTCAACTGATTTTTTTTTCCACTATCCCATTAGGTGGGCTTTCCTAATGCTGGGAAATCATCATTGTTGAGAGCCATCTCCAATGCTAGGCCTGCTGTGGCTGCTTACCCCTTTACGACACTCAACCCGCATGTAGGAATTGTCAATTACAGAGATCACGAGCAAGTTGCAGGTAGTTGATTTTTATCAAACAATAAATATATCATAGAGTTATTGTTATTCATTATTTGGCCACGGTTTAATAAAGTTTTTATACGACCTTGCTCTGTATAATTTGCAGCTTTGGTATAATAGATATATGTTCCACTTTTACCCTTTGCGTAGTTGCTGACATCCCAGGCCTCATTCGAGGAGCCCATCTCAATCGAGGCCTTGGCATCTCTTTTCTGCGACACATAGAGCGCTGCCGTTTCCTCCTCTATGTTCTGGATCTGTCAACTCCGGAGCCCTGGACCCAGCTCGAGCACTTGCGTTATGAACTGGACCAGTATGAGCCTGGTCTATCCCGGCGGCCTCAGGCCATTATAGCCAACAAAATGGATCTACCTGATGCCCGGGAGAAGCTAGAGACTCTACAGAGCCACGTCACCCAGCGTGTCATCCCTGTGTCAGCTCTCACGGGACAGAACACAGAGGAGCTCATCCTGCAACTCAGAGAGCTTTATGACGGATACCTCAAAGGAGAAGGCAGTGGGGAAGACAAACCAACTAGGTGGTAGTGGAAACAATTTCCTCATGCTCCACTGATATTTTTTTACGATACATACTTGTATATATATTTATTTTGGAAGAAATAGAATGTGTTTAAATTGCTTAATAAATATATACACAGACAAAATTCCATGTGTGTCATTTTAATAATGACTTGCAGCATATTGCTCTGTACAATGAAAATCTGAGATTTCTTGAAACCTTTAATATAGCTTCATGCTACACAACAGAGTTAACATATTACATATTTGTCTTAAAAGACACTACACTTTTAATGTTAAAACTTACAAATGCCTTTTAGGGTGAAGAATGACAAGACAAAAAGACAAATACATCATAAAAGAAATTGGTATAGAAGGATATTTTGTGTGAATGAAAATTATTTTGAGGAAAAGACTAACTGTGGAGTTGACTGGGGAAACATGACATTTACACATTTTAGTAATTTTTTCAGTCAGGACATGAACACTAGTGTTGAGTACTGCAGAGGTATATAAAAGTCTACATTAAGCATACACGTTTTGTATTTTAATAAATGTGGTCCTGTGTTAGACCACAGTTGGAACTTGGTGTTGAAAGTAAACATAATTCTAAAATGTGCCATTTAGGAACAATTTGTCTTACACAATTTTTAATGACATAAATAACATTTTTTTCAATTGAGCCTTTTAGTGAATCAAGCTAAGTAGACTCTTAATGATGACAGTGGTGGGCTGCTGCGGCTGCTCTTGACTTGATTACCAGCCTACACAACACAGTGACTCAGATGTGGATTTGATTGGCCAGCAGTCCTTAAAGGTGAAAATACTACTTATCAAAATTACATTTACGTACTTCTCAGTAAAAGCTGAATTTGTTTCAGAATGGATGTCATAGAGCAAAGGTACTCACTATTTTGATGTTTTGTTTTGCTCAGTACAGTTATGGCGTACTGAAAAGGTGAAAGCTTTAGTTGAAATCCAGCCACTGTTGTGGTCTCATGTGACGTTTCGGAGGCTGCTGTGTCCCATATTTCCCATTAGTGGACCGAGCCCTATATGACCGCTTCATTTACACATAAAACTTAACGTGACATCCAATAGGAGGATAAAGCTGTTCTGGCATCAGGTTTACATAGTTTTTTAGCTTGTTTTGGTCTTGTGGCTAACAGTATGATTATGAAATCTGCTCCCTCACTCTCTCCATAGCTCAGCATGTGAGAGGAATTGATGAGTAGTGTAAGAAATGGACCAGACTCCTAT
The DNA here is from genome assembly GCF_013103735.1 of Etheostoma cragini. Classification (NCBI taxonomy): domain Eukaryota; kingdom Metazoa; phylum Chordata; class Actinopteri; order Perciformes; family Percidae; genus Etheostoma; species Etheostoma cragini. The sequence goes on from NC_048413.1 coordinate 9,843,640, forward strand.
GGGACTACCTTCGTCTGCATTACTGTCTGAAAGTTTGGACAAATGGCATATTACTGAACTCATCTGTAAAATTATATGAACCGTATAAATTAGGACATCATAACATTTTATAACAATAACAGTTATCATCAGACTGCCTGTCATGTAAAAAATAACAGTAAAAATAAACATTAAAAAAAACGCGTTTCATACACCAGTATTAACACTTGTGTTGTCCTGTGTGTTGTTTTTTAACCTTTTATCGACATTTAACATTTTCAACGCATTATTTATTTTTTATTTCACTTACACCACCTTACTATTACTAGTTTTACACTACTTTTTGGAATACGTTGTCAATAACACTCATGCGTATAGAATTATACCTAATATTTGAGTTATTAAAGCAGAAATTAGAAGGAGTAATTTTAACTAATAGTCAAGATCAGAGGAACATTGAAATTCAATGAAAGTGATCAATTGTATTTGCAAACAGCGTTGCATGGAATCAATCCTTTTTTGTGTTAATTTAGTTAAATAGAATGCCATATTTCTGATGTACAGATAAAAGGGGTCCAATTTGACCCGAGGACAACAGGAGAGTTAATAGCTGCATGATCTCATTTTGGCCACCAGGTGGCAGAATAACTCCAAAACAAACAGCCCTTGTGGTCGTACAAAATGTCCATCCCATGTGGCCTGTTTCTGACCAAGAGGAATCAAGTCATTGACCTTTTCAGCTCAGGTTGACCAACTCCTGAGAAGAAAAATATGGGGATCTCTAGCTTGCTAACTGATCAGCTTTCTTCACCTGCTAGCTAGCATTAATGCTACTAGCTAATTAATTGAATTTAGTGTGCAGTGAGGTTAGGGTTAACAGTTAACTGAGCGGGTTGGTGAAAATAGCTGCCCCTTTCGAATAATTGAGACTTTTATTACACAGTAGGGCTTACATTTTTCTGTAGGCTGAGTTACCACAAGGGTAGGGTGTCTCAGATCTAGTCATTTAAAACAATGTTGATATAGAATTTTAACCCTCCTATTGTCCTCGGGTCAAATTTTACCCCATTAAAAATGTCTATATCTGAAATATGGGTTTCTTTTTAACCAAATTACCACAAAAATGGATTGGATCCCATACAACGCTCTCTGCAAATGCAATTGATCACTTTCAATCCTGACAAAACTTATCTGTACGTTCCTCTGATCTTAACTGCAAGTCAAAATAATTCATAATGTCTGTTTTTTTTAACTCAAATATTAGGTATTATTCTATATTAATGAGGGTTTTTTACCATACATTCCAAAAAGTACTGTATAACTAGTTGTAGTAAGGTGGTGTTAGTGATTACTAAAATAGAAAGTCTGAAAAATGTCAAATTTCTCTCTGTTTTTAACCTGGGAGGACAACACAAGGGGTAATGAATGCAATTTTTTAAAATCTTTAATATTTTGTTGATTCATTGATTTTATTTGACCACTTAAATATAAAATATGAAACAGTACTCTGTGTCATACATTAAAGTACATAAATAGTCAGCAATGACACAATAAAGCCCAACAACTCATTACCACTGGGGTCTCTATAAAGGGCAGGGGAGAGGACAAGTGGCAGCAGATCACACATCAATCATTTATCACACATTAAACAAATTCATCCATGTTGTACAATAAATAAATAAAAATAGGTAATGCACCCAAGCCATACTTTCAAACCCTGTTTAAAACTGCCTATGCCCTCCTCTTGAGTGTTTAAAGGAACTAGGCTACAAAAACATGGAGAGACTATTCGCTTCTCCCACAGAGTCCTGAAGGAGATTATCATTCCCGGTGGGAGATCTCTAGCTGTGCCTGTTAATTGTTGCTGTAGCATTTTTCAACAAATGCATAAAAAGACCATGACCAGCTGGTGTCCTCTGAATCTCTTTCTAGGTTATCATAATTGTCCAAAGCTTACAAATAAATACTGTGTCATTTCCGTCTGCTCAAACAAATAATGGTTGTTTCCACCTCCACCACAGCATCCAGGAGGATTACGGTGCAGCAGCCCTTTATAGAGTGACCGGTTTATGCCACCTTCGTGCTTTGGTGGCCTGATCAGGTGGAGCTCACACATGTCTTCATGACTTCACCCCAGTCAGGTGTCTTTGAATAGCCTCACTCCACTGTGACCGTGTGTTGGGGATACAAATTAACTGCTGTTTGCTTTTATTTGCAATTTCATGTATGTGTTTTTTTTTAATGGCTGTGTTGTTCAGGTCTGGTAGAGAGAATTCAGGACTATCCTGATGTAGGCTTCAAAGTGAAACAGCAGCTCCCACCCAGTGTCCTGTCTGCATGTGTACCACTGGTTCCTCCAGGCTGGCCACAGCCCCGAGTAAACCACACACACTGTATTAACTGCTTCTAAAGAGTGCAGTTACTAATTCAAGTTGTGTTTTTATATTTAGGTTCAAGAAATCACATACAGATACTATGAATGAGCATTTAGACATATTTAGACAACCCTTAAATATACATCTGTATTAAACATATTAAAACTCAAAGTTCATGGTTGAATGGTGCGTGTATCATGGATACAAGTTGTGTCATTATCATTGTACGTGACCACAAGGATTCAGTATTTTACAGGAAATGGATTGGTAAAACAAATAATTGTTTTATATTTTATTTTGAGAAAGTTAGGCCTGATATTGTGATCATGTATTTATTTGTGTGCATGAGAAATAAGGCTGTTAAAACGTTCTATTGAATATTTTAGAATTTATGATTCTGAGTTTTTTTTTGCAGAGACGTGGATATATACTAAGAAGATATTCACAGATTCATGCACACACACACATGCATACATACACACAATAAACACTACCTTGGAATGATGATGCATCAGTTGGCGTCAGTTATCATAGTCTTCTTTGGAAGTGATTTATTTACATTACATTGCCACACCTGCATATTTTTAAGACATGCAGATCCTCCCCCTTTTGTCAATTCTTTGTCTTTTACTCTCCATGTCACATTTGAAATCTCTTGTTCACCACATGGCACCACACTAGGACATTTTTGCCCAATGTTTCATTGTTTGTTTCATCAATGGGATTTAAATTAAATTTGAGACCCACTGTACTAAACAGGTTAAGCATTGGTAGCATTTGAAGACTGGCCAATCCCCAAACTATTGTAACAATTTTCCTTCTTATCACAAAGTAGAGACTCTTAATGGTAAGGTTTGTGTAACACGACTTATAAATAGTGCAATAGTGGAAACTAGGAATAGATGAACTGTGTTTCTAAATTCTAATTTTTACATTTTCTCAGACACAGTCATTGTTTTTTCTCTCTCCCAGCCATCATTGACTGATGAAGAATCTAGAGAAGATAAATGAGTCCTTAAGTGTAGCTAAAATTATGGCTTTTTTCCATTGCACGGTACCTACTTTTTTCGTTTTCCGTTACGTAAAAAAAGTTCCTGGTACCTGCTGACAGGTACATTGTATAAAACCACCTCAGTCGAGGTTCCAAGCGAGCTGAGGCGATACCAAAAGGTGACCTGCAGACTACTTATTGGTCGGAAGGAAACGTCACTATTCACAGCTTAATTGCTTTCTGAACCTAAATTTGGTCTTGTCTGTAGCAAAAGCCCCTATGCCCAGAGTCAAAAACAACACACCTTTGACGTTCTATATGTGTGTTGTGTTGGGTCACGGCAGTTTCCTGCTATGACGATCAGCCACGGCTCGCCTCACGCATGGGGCGGTACTAATCTGCAATGTAAAAAGGAGGACGGGGCACCGTGGCCGAGTCGAGTCGAGGCGAGTCAAGCAGGTACCGCAGTACACAGAGAAGGAAAACAAGAAAAAGTTGACTATTTTGTTTTAACGAAACAGAATTGCCCTAGCTTTGGAGAATTGATTCAGTTCTTGCCATTACCTTTTTTAGTGTATTCATGTGCCCCTGTGGCCCTTGTCGTCCCTTCTGTCTAGCCTGATCAGCCGGTCTTTATGTAGCCATTCCTCGTCTTGTCATCCAATCAGTGTTTCCCTCCTCACTCCAGTTCCCTTCCCACTTCAGCTGTGCCTTGTCATGTGATCCCCTCCTTGTGTATTTTGTTTCCTTTTGTTCCTTTTGTCTGCTGTCAGTTCCTTAAAGTATTTTGTGTTGAGAAGTTCTGCCGGTTTCTGGTCATCTGTTTCCCAGTGTTCCTGGTTTTCCCCTGTTTACTGTTCTGGATGTATTGCCTTTCTGACTTGGTCTGTAAGTTAAGTTATTAATGTCACTGAAACTCTATCTGCCCCTTCCTTCTCTCCTCTTTTGTGTCTGGGTCCTAACATGTATCTCTTGACAGATGACAAATCATGCTGTAGTTTGTTTACATGTGTCTGTTGCGCAGGGCTATGTCACGTTTTGTTGCTCTTCAAGGCATTCGTTGCTCTGATTGGTTGCAGGAATATCCAATTGCGTATGAAGGCATTTTGGTCCAAACCCGTTGGCATGACGTATTTTGGAAATTGAAAATAAACGGAGAGAGGTTCCAGACTTGTTTGCATTTGTAAATTGGTGTTGCATTGTCAGGCTATAGATGTTGTGGGTCAAGCCTTTGTGAGAGCAGGATGTAGATACAACTAATACTGCACGAAGTCTGGACAAACATCCACTAAGGCCATCCAATGGTTTTAAAAACAAACATTGCATCGATTTTTTGCAGCTGATAGTGGGACATGCCAGTGCATTTTTCTTCACTAGGCCATAGTTTGTCTCAGGATCAGTAGTGATTCTGAAGTTGTTTGCCGCTGTACCTTTTCTATACTTGTCTGTAAATTGCAGACATGACACAAGAACAGTTTCCTTTCCTTCTTTCACTCTCCCTGGACCCTGGGACAAACAAAAAAAAACTTTTCTTTTAATGAAAAGAGACTGTCGTACCATAGTCATTGTCTTCTTCATGGTAATTGAAAGCAGTAATTGCTCACTGTATGTCCTGTTATCAAGGGAAGATGGTTCTTTCTTTCTTTGTGGATCATGACGGTGCAACAACTGGCAAGCTATTTTTGATCAATCAATCACTGCAAAGTAATTATCAAACATATTTGAAATCTTATGGTTGCCGTTTCAGAGAGCGGGGCCAAGTAGAACTCCAGGTCATATGGTGCATGTTTCGGAGGATTGATTGAGACTATTTGAAAACCAAATGATCTATTCTTCTCGTTGGTGTCAGAAGAAAAGAAACACTTTATAACAACCATCAATTAAAAACCGGTATATTCATACGTCATTAAACTTTAGTTAATAATAATTTACTGTAAAAAATAATAAAACAATCATGTATTAAATGTTGACTTATTGACAATGTTATCATTTGTCATTTTTTCATTAGTTTAGTATAAAAAGAAGTAGTTTCTACATTTAGATAGATAGTTAATATTTTGTCAACAGTAAATTGTTTTGCAAACCATCTCTACACATCACTCATGCTATTATAAAGTTGCAACAAATGCTTGTATTGATAGTTAATGCTTATAAAAGGTCTATAAAGGATCAAGTGACAACAATCATGCCCCATTTCATATTGTTTTGATGATCTGTAAAAGAGATGATTATTTGATTATTTGTGTACTGATGATATATTTTATAGCTGCTTTACAAAGTGTTTATCAACCTTTAAAGGTGCTCTAAGCGATGTTGGGTGACGTTACTTCTTAACGTTAATGTTTAAAGTGTTTTCAAACAACACAAGGCTAGCTTGCCCCTCCCTCCTCCTCATCCCGTCCCCTCCTCCTGCCTTCTGTGCATCCGCGCACTAACACCAGCCCATGTAAGTACACATGGAACTGTGAAAAATATATTAATCAGGATCTAAATTGTTTAAATTTAAATTTCTCAGTTGGCACACAACACCTTCTAGACCACTATTGTGTAGGTCTAAAGGGACAAGATATATTTTTCATCTATTATGTACTGCATGTTTAACTATCTCTTCTCTCCTCTCTCTAGAAGTTAGTCCCTTAGATGACAGACTAGTCCTCGGATGTCCACCTTCATACCACGCAAGTTTGGGCATGAAACCTGTGTGGGAGGGCAATTGTCATAGGTCCAGCCTGAACGTTAAGACACTGGAGGTTAAGTAACTGTGTGTGTGTTTGTGTGTGTGTGTGTGTTTGTGTGTCTGTGTGTGTGTGTGTGTGTGTGTGCGTGTGTGTGTGTGTGTGTGTGCGTATGTGTGCATTACTACTGTATTTGGTTTATTTCTAACACTCTCTTCAAGTAAAGTTTCTCATTTTACTGTGTATTAAAAAGCGTTGTATTTATTTCAAAAACTAGGTAAGTGCTTCACAATGGTGGAAAATAAAACAGTGATTCACAAAATGAGTTAATGTATTTATTGATGTAAAAAAAACATAACGGCACATTTTAAAACGCGTACGTTTTCAAATTTGCCTCCTAGGCATCATTGAAACAAGATTTTATAATAATGACCTTAACTGAAAAATGTTTTGGATTATTTGACATTGCATGGTAATATCATTTCTATTACACTAGCTGATTTCATAATGTTTGCACTTATTTGTAGTTCTCTACAACCCCAAAACTATTCCAAAGCTTGTGTGCCACTTTAATGTCCAGGTGCAGATGAAACACTGTAAGGGATCAGCCCCTCTGTATCTGGGTAGTTGTCCCAATTAACAATTAGTATAATTCAGGGGTTCAGGGGTTTTTCTTTCTTTATTATACTCACATAATGTGTGTGTTGAATTTAGGAAAATATTTCAGCTGTCCTTTTTACTGCAGTTATTTTACTATGTGTAGTAGTAGAAACTCAGAAGCAACATTAGCGTTATCTATTATAAAAACGTACATTATTACATGCAGTTTAATGGAGTTTAAAAACGGAATTCAAGTAAACCTTTGCTTCTGTACAAAGTTGACTTTGAGTAGCTGCAAATTGTTTCGTGCTCCATTGTGTCTGTTGGTGTTCATCCGTTCTTTGTTTTCTAGTTCATCCACATAATCTTATTATGTATTGTATGCATGTGTATCTCCTTCCTTTAAAAAAGCCTGATGTGTTGTGTAATGTGGAAATATGCTGACTGACAGTAAAGTGAGTGTCAGTCTACGAAAGACATGTTTACACTGGCCGACATTCTGTGAGTTCCATCTGCTCGAGGGGCTGGCATACAGAGGGATTTTTCTCTTCTGTTACGTACCTCTTAAGCTGGTTTAATACACAGTAAGATAACAAGTATGGTAATTACATAGGTACCGAAGATCACCCCGGAACAGTAAAACTTGGCACAGTCTAAAATACAAAAGAAATACAAAAAATACAGGACAAAATTAGTTCACTGGGAGGGTGAGAATGAGTTATACTGTGCCTTTCAGAAAAACAGAGAGCATGACATGGCACATCAATTGCTCAGGATGAACTATTGCAGCAGATTTCATAATTTCCATTTTACAGCCCGCATCATACTAAACACATTGAAATATTTTGTTTTGTAAGCACGTCTAAAACCATTTACCAGCCGCCCTGAGGAAATCACTTCTCAAGAAAAACTGTAATTGAACACCCTGCGTGGGAGGGTCAAACCCTGTGTGTCAGATCAGTGAGAATGTGAACCAACAATAGACTTTGAGTTACTTGGAATCACTTTCATGCCCCCTTTTGGTTTTCATCAGACTTTATGGTGCATTTTGTTGTGTGGTGCTTGCATATACTTTCTATTTTCTGCTGAAGCCTGACGTACCAGAACTTTCCATGCTTTTTTGTGTGTTCATGTTTCTTTTGTTGGTGTTTTAATGCTGCCTTGCTGCAAAACAATCCTAGGCTATGTTCACATTTAGCGTGTTGGGTAGGGGCGTTTTTGTAGTGAAAAAACAGCTGGAAGCCCTTTTAATGCAGCCATGGTTTTTATTCCCAAAAGTAACCTTGAGCGTCTTTTGTTGCTATAACAACAGCTACTGCTACCGTATCCTAGCTGGAGGGCTATCTGGGGCGGTGCTAATGTCAAATAAAACAAAGCATTGGAGCGAGCTAGGGAATGACCAGAGACAGAGAGAACGGTGCTGCTAATGTTACATAAAGCCAAGCCGGTTCCCTGTTCAGGTAGCACACGGTCATACTGTGCAACTCGCTGTGCTCCAATTCCATATTTTCTTGTTGTTTTGAAAAGGAAAGGTCTGGCTACTCCGGTTGTCATTGACCGTCTGTCAAAAAAGCGATTGACGCAGGGCGTTTTTTTTTTAGAAAAGTTGAACTATTTTCAACTTCAAAAAGATGCTCCAAGCTGCAATAAAGAAGTTGGCGGTGGCGTTTATAACTTACTTCTACTTAAACTTTACTTTTTTGAAAATACGGTTACTCCACAGGATTACAATGTAAAACAGACGCTAGCAGTTTAAAAAAAGACGCAAAGTGTGAACACAGACCCCTCCTGTACTACAACCTGTTGTTTTTCTGGGTCATGCATGCGAATGAACCAACGTCAGAGTGTCACATTTGAACATTGAACATTTGAACAACACACCTAAACTGCATTTACAGTCTCTACAGTACATGGATTTATCCAAAAAACACGTTCTGCCACATTTGCCGACAGACTGAGTGGGGGTGCCCACTGTAACTTTTAGCAACAGCTTACAGAGCCGACCATGTGTGGTCATGTAGTTTCAGAAATTGGTTGAAGTACACTACACACCACACAATGTCAGGTAGGATTGTCACTGGTATGATAGGCAGGGTGAGAAAACGTCAACCCAAGCCCGACTAAACTGTGAACCCTTCTGACATGCTGTAGGAAATTTCTGCTGCCACCACTACCTCGCAGACAACCTCTTCATCTAGCGTGCAAATGTAAAGGATTAAGTAATAAAAGTAATTAAACATGTATGTACAAAGGCTCAGCACTAGTTGCAGCGGACAAAAGCTCATCTCCAACCAGCAGCCCTTTGCTGCATGCATTCCTACTCACACCTTCAGCTGTCCTATATAATAAAGGCCTAAACAGTCCCAAAACTATTATGTTATCTGTCTGTAAGAGTATATTGTTTGGTATCATTTTATTATACTTACTGTAAATTTCAATGTTTTCTGAAAGAATGCACATTTAAGAGGGCAGATTCAAAAATGCACACAAGAAACATAGCAAGAAAGGAACCATGTAGCGTTGCAGGGTTGTTAATACCCCAACGCTGTATCACCAAATCATAAACAGCAAGCCACAAACAGGTATGGTATTTCTGTTTATTATAAACAATACCATTGTCCCAGTACTGTCAAACTACAATGATTTTAACCGGTCAAATTTCTGCACAGGATATGTTGGGATAACTGTCAGAAATAAAACAACCTATATACCACAGATGAACATACAGTTTAAAAACGTGTTTATGTTCAAAAGTTGTTTTAGTGTGCAAGAGAAAACTCAGATTCTAGCGCGCTGTCTGGATTTATTCTGCAGAGATCTGGAAGCTCTAGAAATGATGGGCTGCTGAAACCACTGACTGCAACTCTTAAAATATCAAAGTAAAAAAACACACCCAGTCACTGTCAAACGAAACATTTCAAAATCACCAGAGCACCAGAAGCAGTTTGTGCAGTGCCCCGATCTTCAAGCAAGCAAAATCGTCCACAAACCCCAAACCTTAAACCTCAAAAGCTATAAATCCTTGTTCCATGGGGATGCCAACATGCAATAAACGAATATGTGAGATGTAATCCAACCATTGTCACATATCTTTTCTTCAAAGATTCAGTCAAATCCGTCCAAAATTACAATGTCAAACTCGGACCGAATAGCAACTTGCTTGATAAAAAAATCCCAGTCCAGTGGTGCCTTTTAGATGTGAATGTTTTTTTCTTGAAGTGTCTGGTAACAAATGCCCGCCAAGGTCTTGAACTTTGGCTCCAAATTATTTAGAAACATCAAATCATCTCCCGGCTCGCTGCTCATTGACAGGGTTTCCAGAGATTTGCAATGGCTGCCCTGTCCCTCGTAGGCATACTCGTGGGGCAGGTACACTGGGTGGTCCACATCAAGCGTGTGCAATCTCTGTGGGATTGAGGAGGCATCAAAAGATTTCTGGGTTACAAAATCAGAAAGTTTAAAAAACTAAAAGAATATATAATAAATATACTGTAAATATACAGACATTCAGTCCAAATTGGTAATGATGTTCTTTTTTTGCTTAAAGCCGATGCGAACAACCTTAAGTGATGTGGTTTTCATCCATGTCATAATCACGCAAGCATTACTGAAGTATCCTCTTCACTACAAAGCAATTGTTGCCTTCACATTGGGCAAATGGCTGCCTTTTATATAGAGTTTTTATCCAAAGTGCTTTACAATTTGCCGCTCATTCACACAAACAAATGCAATGTGCTGGTCTGACCATGGGAGCAATTTGGGGTTCAGTTTCCTGGGACACTTCAACATGCGGACATAAGACAAACACTCACCCTGGCGATCTGATCTGTGATCTGATGATTTGACACTTGGCTGTAAGAGCGTTTATATGTTGATGAGCCTCCCTGTTCAGGAAGAGGAGGATTGTGAGCTCTGGTTCATAAAATATACATTGTATGTACTCTATGTATTGTAAAATATGTATTCTATGTATGCATTGCTATCAGGAAGCCCTGAGAGGCAAAAGAGAACTATTGCTTTACAGGCAAGGGCTCAGTTTTTTATCTGTCTTAACGGGTGAATTTTTTTCAATGCTTCATTCAAAAAAAAAGAATTTCCTGCAAAAACATGCTCTTTTTTTTTTCTTCTTCATCTGTGAATTGCATTCGCTATACTGATGTTAGGCAAAGGTGAATTCTCTTGCAAGCGGGCTAACTTCAGTATAGCTAACAGCAGATTACCTCAGATGAAAATACCTTTCTAGATAATAAGAAGCCATTAACGTTGTATAATTTGCTAACACAGAGTAAATGCACATTGTGTTTAGAGTGCATGGATAAATTAAAACACATGTGAAAGAAAACATAAAAGTTTCCTATTCTATTAAAAACAGGATGAAGAAGGGGTAGTGGTGCACATCAGCCTCTCATGGCCGAAATTAGCATGACAACAAAGTAAGTTTTTGAAAAATTTAAAAAAATCTTGTTTGCCTTTTAGGGCTTCCACAGTTTCCCACTACTTGATTAACATATTCTGTATGCGTTAGAAAGTGAATACAATGAAAAGTGAAGGATTAAAACATGCTGATTCAATGACAAGCCCTACTTACCTGGTAGGTGTTAGACCTGTTTGTCCATGTAGAGTACTGAAATCAATGCAATAAACAGATTAAGTCTTGTGTTTGTGGGTTTAAAAAAAAACATAGATAGCACTCGGAGAAATCATCCTACAAAGTTTGCTAAGTTTGAATTTATATAAGGGCAGACTAGATGGTAGAAACACAATTGAGTACAACGCAATAAAATACAACAGAACGCCTGTTAAACATTTAAAAATGCTGTTTAATTTGCTGCTGCATTTATGCTATGCAATAAAATAAAATAAAATAGACATTAAACTACATAATACATATAAAGATAGACAATTAAACTAGTGATATGTTTTTAGATACAGTATCTATTGACAAAGAGATAAGTAAAGGTCTTCCAAAACCTCTTTTTCATGTCTTTTTGTTAAGGATTTAGGACATCTGTTTTTGAGATATCATGTGAACTATTGGAAAATTGGCAGATAGAGACAAAAAGACTAACCCGCAAACAAATGGGATTGGGGGAAAAACCTGAAAATACTCCGTTTGTGTGAAACACAGACTGTAGAAAACAAGTGTTGCTCATGTGGTTGCAGACGCTCTACAATGAATCAGAGCAATGAGATGAAAGGCAACAATGATCACATAATCATCAGGTAACACGCCAAAAAGGGCACTCACCGTGGTCTGCCCTCCTCCCTGGCTCTGGCTTCTGAGAGTGTGTCTGTGAGCCTGCGTGCCCATTGAAGTCATGGTATTGTTCTTTTGCTAGTGATATACAGTAAAGTTAATTAGTTAGGCACCAACTGCAGATTACCAGGTCATATGTGGATGCACCACAGAACACTCTAACGTTCACTGTAATTATTTTTATTTTAACCAGTCCTGCGGCTTGAGGCATTACTCTAAATTGTTGTAATCATTTGTATTGTGAAATTACAAACACACAAATGAGGCTATTGAAAGAGCTGTTACTCACGGCAGTGTTGTACGCAATCCTGTCCAGGGACATTTCTTGAGTAGCCTGAGACATCTAGTTGATAATAATTACTATTTAGTTGAGCAAAGCAAATTAGTGAAGCAAGCAGAGGCAAGCGGAAATGGCATTCTATTTTTTTTTTTACATCAGTTACATCACTTACATTACAGTCAAATAATTTCTTGCACTTATGCCTCTCCTGGCCTACCACCAATGTGTATCTCATATTTTAAAGATACTGCAGTGTTTGGCAGTTAACTGCAGTAAATGTGATCAGTACATCCAAACTATATCAAGCAATCCAAGATGTCTTCTTCTAGCGTCACGCTACTGTTTTTAGATCTGTGTTGCACAATGTTGCACGCACCCTGTCATTAATGACACGACTGTGTCAACAGCTTACATTTTACTCCACATAGCTGTCTAGCTGTCATTGCCTTGATTAGAGACACAATAAAGTAACAAAGTAACCAAGTTGTAGCTGTCATCCATTTTTCAGCGGGATTAGGAGCTACATTTTTCTTTATGTAGTAACTTGGTTTCTGTATTAAGGCCTTTAGACCGTTGCCTTTTTATAAAACCTAAACTTGAAATCTAATGTTCCTTTGTTATCTGTTGGCCAAATTCTGCTTTATCATTAATAATGCACAAGTTGAAGGAGCTGATGGTATAACAATTCACAGGATCTGTAACTTGTTCATGTAACAAAGAAAATTAATTGATTAATAGAAATTGCACCCGCACACTGACTGGGTGAGAGGTGGAGTACCTTCATGCTGCCAGTCTTTAGGCCATCTGTCACAGCCACACTGTTTATATTTGTAAAAAGCAGAGTGTGCTCAGCCTGGCAGAGAAGAGAGAGAGAAAAAAATAGGTTAGATCCCTCCGTAAAATTGGGTGTGATTGGTGGAGTAATATAGCCTACTTTTTAACGGTGTTGTACATGTACCTCATTCCTGAGTGAGTAACTGTATGTTTTGCGCACAGAGAACTATAATTTGCAAGCACATAAAATTACATTTTGAACAAAACTTTTCGTGCTCAGCAATGTCTTTGTGTTGAGCTGTTTTGTCTGATATGTTGTTTTAAGTAAATCATGATTTAAATTCCTGTTTTGATTGAGGAATTGTTTTATTGAAGACTGTTTCCCTGCGGATGTGTTCACTAATATTTGCGATCCTATTGGAGACAAACAGCCAATCAGAATTGACCCTTAATTCTCCGATTGGTTGGTTCCGTGGCACACTTGTATTGCTGGGAAGTGTCAAAAGTTGAGTGTGCACAGAGTGAAGAGCTTGAGACCGAGCGCAGCAGCGTCTACCTGTGCGCAGAGTTTTTGAGAGGGCACATGAGTAAACTGCAAGAGGGGGGCTATTATTGCACGCTAATATGGAGAATAGCAAACAAAATTGTTTTGTGCAAGTGTTAATTCCTATTAAAAACTTAATTTCATGTGCATGCAAAATATAGTTTTGGATTAGAAATGAGGCACATACTGTATGTATCACCATACCGCAGAGGAAGGTCTGGCTAGTCCACGCAGCATTACGGTATGAGCGATAACCTTACTCTGGTTTATTTGCATTTTTATAAACCATTCGCAATCTTCATGGGCGACGCTCAGTTTCATGGGCTCAAAAATTTCTGGCAGCACCGGAGCAATCCCGGAAGTGGAGCGACGTGGATATAGACTACATACTTAATCACATCTTACGCCCTCTAATATGCACAGACGCATCACAACCAACACACCTTCAATGCGGAGCCCCCTGCTTCTTGGTTGTACTTGATGAGGGTCTGTTTGCCCTCATCCTCCACCATGGGCATGTGCTTCTGCTTGCCTCCACACTGACAGGTAAAGAGGAGGAGCAGAACTGCAGACACACATAAAGAAATAATACTTGAGAATGCAACATGTACAGTCTGTTCTCAGACTGTCACATAATTGCCAAAGGCAACAGTGGCCTAAATTAATTAGTAAGATAAAGCTGGGGAGTGGCAGTGAAAGAGAAGCGTTTGCGCCTTTCTCATTACCACAATTGATGTGACCAAACTGCTCCTGTCAAGCTGTTCATTGTCCAACAGACAGAACTGTGGTTGCACTGGGAAGCTTCCAGGAGTGAATGTGTGGAACTGTGAGACTGTGCTCAGGGCGTTCCCCAAAAAAGGGAGCTTTGCTCTCTGCTGAACTTTCTTGGCCAAATAAATGTTTCAAAAAATACACATTAGTGGCTTTAAATGATATACATACACAGGATTGTAACTAACATGCTAAAGATAAGATAACATGTTTTGATTGGTATTACGCCTGCACACTCACTCCAATCCACAAATTTAGTTTTACCAATAAAGACCAAATCATGAGGATAGAATTATTTTGATCCAAAGGAGATCTTGGAAATGTAAAAAAATGTTTGTAATGGTTAAATTAGTTTGATTAGTTTGTTTTAGTAATATATAAACAGTATTGTATTAAATCCTCACAAACTTTGCCATTCTATTAGTTAAATGATTGACTGATCTTAGTATGAGCTAACAATCTCGATACATTTTTATTTACTTAGAGAAATGGATTTGCATCTAATTAACTTGCTTCTGAAAAGAGTCACTGCAAATGTATTGAGCATGAGCTTTTTGGTTTTGTTAATGTTGCCACGGATTGCCATACTCACACAGAAAGAGTCCTAGAAAGAGCAGTCCAATGCCAGCTGGCCCAAGGCTTGATGAAGACGGCAATTTTCTACGACAAACATCTCCCTCTCCACAGTCACACACTACCACGTTCAAAATTTCACTGCCGGTCGAGCTCTGTTGGTCTTTAATCTCCAGGGGCACTGAGTAGTTACCATAAGCAAGGGTAGTCAGGCTAATTAGCCCACTGGCCGTACCTGTGGAAGGAAAGGGAGGTGTAAAGTGGCTCTTCAAGTTAAACAACTTACATTTTTTGTGAGCAGTGTTTGCAGATATGTACTGACCAAAGGTAGGGTCTAGTTTCCATCGCTGCTTCAGAGTTTTGTCATCACCCCCCAGGGAGAAGATGAAGGGTGCACCGAATGGAATGGCGTCTGTGTCGTTGGCAGACACCATGACCTTGTTGTCCTTGTTTCCACACATAATCACCGTATTACTGACCAGCTTGGGCACGTTGTCATTTATATCCCCTAGGTGGACCAGGACAGTGCATGTACCTGTGGCTGGAGGCTCACCTTGGTAACCAAAGCAAAACAAAACATTTTTTTTATTAATTTACCTGTGGACAAAATGATCTAAATTGTGTATGATTAGAAAATACAGTAGGGCTCCTTCATACCATTGTCCGTAGCACCGATGATAATTTTGTAAATGCCTTTGTCATCAACAAATGGTGACTCTCTGTCCATCTTCTTAGTTGTTGTGATTTTTCCTGTTTTCTCATCAATGGTCACCCAGCCAGCTGGATCTTTAATGATCACATGCCTTTTCAAAGGAGGAGAATGTGTTACCTGAAAGCACTGAATTGCAGCTACTGGAAACGTGGAAAATGTGTGGCTTTGTTGTGTGCCACAATCAAAATAGTAGAGGTACCGCATAACTACAAGTTGAAGTAACTATTTATACAGTATACAGTATGCCAGTTAATGTTTTACATAATTTCCAATAAGAAGTTTCATGTCCTATTTGTAAGTAGGGCCCCGACCAATCCGTCGGTTAGGTAATTGCTGGTCTGTACAGTGCGGGTACAGAGCCTGACATGCACCTGATGTCAGACATTATACTCCCCTTCCACTATCTCTGCTATCTATTTTGTAAGGGCACTGTCCACCTAAGATGATTGTGATTTGGTTTAAAGAAATAAAAACAACCCAGAGCACATTTTCCCCTTATTCGTGAATGTTAATTTGTGCAACCAGACCATACTTAGGTCTGGCAATGCGAGACTGGGTTTTTGCAGATTGATCAAGATTGGGATATGGATATTTGCTGGCCAATACTGAACTGGCAGCATCACAATGCCAAAGATAGGTTAAGAAGCATGATGTTACTATTACAGTATTTGTCATCTGCGAGCCCTGAGAATTTTTTGTTTTTCAGTTTAGTTTTCACTCCACATTTTGGTCAAAATTCTTTGACAACCAAATTGATCAAAGTGTTTGGTTATGATATGCATATGTGTTAATAAAACAACAGATATGAGACAATAGATTGAGCTATGATTTTTTTTTAACTCGGCAACAGCCTGAAAAATCCAGCACAGTTCAGTCTCTATTCACTATGTTGCAATGGGTGCAGCGAGCAACAGCAGTCCTACAGTGTTAGACACCAACCTGATTTCGTCGGAGTCATCGTCTTTCACTTTTGGCGTGAACAGCACCTTTCCTGGCGCCTCCTCTTCTTTCTGGTACACATTAAATAAACCTTTCTCATAGTAAGGTGGGTCATTGACATCTATCACTTTGATTGTGATGTTTGCAGTATCTGGAGGTGGGCGGGCCGTTGATTTAGATTTACAAACAAATAAAGGTTCCTCATTCTCCACTCCAACCACCAGGGTAGTGTTAGTTGTCGTCTCGTAATCCTTGCCCTGGAAAAAAAACACACAAGTAATGTCAGTACTGGTGCAGCTGCTGTTTATGAAAAGAAAGAAAACTGTGCTGGACTTTGTTGGCGTCAAAAAAGCTAAATTACCTTGATGACGCTCAGAATGCCCTCGTTAGTTGCGGGATCAGTTTCAATTTTGTAGTTTCCTTCCTGATTCCCTTCAATGAAGAAGTATTTGGCACGCCAGCCTGGAGTTTTAGGCGTGTCTTTGTCGTCCACCATAATTCTCAAAACATCGTCCTTGATGGTTGCTTCTAACACCTTACCTTGGTACTGGAAAGACATAACAGTTTCATCTCTAACATCATACATCATACTGAAAAGTTGTTTCATTAATAATAATAATAATAATAATAATAGTAAAAAATCAGTGCCTTTTTCTCCTTGAATGTCGGTGGATGAGTGTTTGAGTCAACAATATTTAGAGTAACAACAGCAGTAGAGGAAAGGGGCGGATTTCCATGATCTTTTGCTTCAACAGTAACTTTATATGTCTTTTCTTTCTGAAAACATAAAAAAGATGATATTTTAGACGATATATTGACAAATCAGTATGGGTGTATGTGGTATGCCTGCCGCTGTAAGTCACCGAGACTCACTTCGTAGTCAAAACATCCTGTAAAGGTGAGCTGGGCCATTCCTTCACTAATCACCTCCAAACCAATCTTGGGCTCTGCTGGGGTCTGTTTAACCAATCTGATGGTGATTTGAGAGTTAGGTGTGCGCGTCTGATCTCTGTCCGAGGCCTTCAGCTGCACTGGCAAGAACCCTTCAAGAAGTTAAGGAAAGGAAGCAAATGAGAGTGAATGTGTGATAGAAAAGTAGGAAGAGGGGAAATGGGACAGAAAATGCACAGTACATAAGAAACAGGGTGAAAGATGCACCTTAGGCTTGAAATCATTTTGACACATTTGTGTTTAACCCTCTAGACATTGTGAGAACTCACTATTCTTTGTTTTCATTTGTCAGTTGGCCAAAAATGTGCATACTTATGGAACTGTATACTCACCCTCTTCAGAGTTTTCCTTCACATCCACAATCGTAGGAAGGTCGAAAAATGTTGGCGCGTTGTCATTGATGTCCTTCACTTGTACATCAAAAGCTAGTTTGTCGTCTATTGCAGTGTGCAGCGTTTTGCTTAATATATCAAACGAGATCTGTGGGTAGAGGTACTCATGTTAAACGATTGTCAGTGGTAAAAAATCGGCATCATTAATGGGATTGGTAATGCAGTCTTAGCTCACTTTGAAGAAATCTGTTTCCTCTCTGTCGATAGATCTATGGACATAGACGTCTCCGGTATTTTCATTAATTGAGAACACTGACGAGTCGGTGTCACTCGTTACATGGATACGGTAGATTTGCCCGTCCTCAGCTGTCTTGTCATTATACATCTATTTCCAAGACACAAACCATTGAGCTGTTATTGTTTGAATGTTTGACCAAGCCAGGATTTTGAGCTGCCAGACTGATTGGTAATTTATTTTCCAAAATGACATTCTCACCGTTGTAATTTTTTTGGGGAATGGCCCTTTATCTTCCTCTACTATTTCAATTGTAGACAAAACCCACCTTCTTTTGGAACGCACCAAAAGCTCCTGTTAATACAGAACGTAGATCAAGCATACAATTGTTATAACTTTCTTTTTGAATCCAAACATTTTGTTTTGCATTTCCAAGCATAAAGCAGTTACCCGCTTGGCACGGCTGATGTCTTGTTGAGACTCCGCGAGGGTTGTTAATGCAACCTACAACAGAAAAACGGCTTTTTAAACAGGGTCCCAACAGACATCCATTTTCCATACCCACTCATCCGGTTTATGGAGAGAAATCCAGCATGCATCAGGGGCAAGAGGCGGGTTACACACCCTGTCAGGTTGCTCCTCCATCAACTTGGAAAAAAACTTAGAAACACTCTTCCCCTGTACAACATAGAGCTTCCCATTTATCTAACCTGTATGCTTTATTTCTTTATTTAATTTTTTAAAGAATTACTTTTAATTTGTCTTAGAGCAGGAGTGCATCATGTAGGCTGTGGCACATAATCACAGTAATAGCACTGAGAACATTACACCAATTTAGATTTTCATCAGTCTTACAAACAGCACTTGGCGGAAGGCAACAACAGAAATGAATGGCAAAATATTTAACAAAACAATCAAAATCCATTAACAATGTGAGTCACTGCACTTATTAAAATAAGCTATGATTTTTAGGGGTATTCGTCTTTTCAGTTCAAGAGAGAAACAAAGGTATTCCACATCTGCACACTTGAATGCCAGAGTTAATTTATTTAGGCACCAGGAAGAAACAATTCCCTTAAAAGCACAGCCAAGTACTCGTGAACTTAACTGCTTCATAACCAAGTACTTCAAAAAGAAGGTATATGTACTGTATGAAGAGATTCCGTGCTGGTTTTTTAGAAGTTAACATGTAATCACAAGCTCTCAAAACAAACAGTTTGTGCTGAAAATAACCAAGCATTCACTTTGTTTACAAATGTTAAAACAGCATGATGCCAAATTCTAGCTGTGGACATTCGTAGAATTTCATGCCTACCAACAGAAGCAGGGAAATGTTCTTCATCTTGGTCCACTCGGCGTGATATCCTCTGTAGGAGTACTCCAAAAGTAAAAGGTAGCTTGAGTAAGAGTGCACAGAAGACAGCCCACAATGCCTGCAGGCAGCAGGCAGATTGACGTTGCAGTTAACAAAGGACTTGTTCAGTCGTGCAGTCATGTGATCTTTAAAATGCAGTCTGTTTACATACAATTTCTCTGTAGGACAAGGCCAGTAGGAGCTGTGCTTTATTTAAACTGATCTGTTCAATCTCTTCATTTTGTAAAATACGTTCTGAGAGAGTGTTTTGGTTCACACGATAACGTGTACTTTCCGGCTGTGCTGAGAAACAGCTCGGCTCAGGTGTACGTCCCTCCAGCTCTGTAGCTCAAGTTACCATGTCTTATTTATGTTTGGCCTGCATCACATGCAAATGTAGTTCAAATTCATAGGTCCTTTAAGTTTTAGATAAAGTGACTGAAATGTTGGTTTAAACACCGCTGGTACCGTTTACGTCAGCCTTTGAACCAGCTCTCAATGGCATACTTTCGGTGCCGTTTTTCTTTTCCACGTGTATATTCCCATACACAGACCAGCCAAGGGCCATTTGGTGTGTCTGCATTTGTTTTTTCTTGGGCTGTCTTAATGGAACATCACTTATCAATCAAAGGAATATATTTTACACATCAAAATAAAAAGGATATGAATGCGACCAGCGCACAAAATGCAACATTAATTGTACGATTTTGTAGTCTCTCCATGTGAACATGTGAACAATCCATACAGGGGCTGATGTGAGTCCCGGATGTGAGTCTCATTCTGTCATGTTCTAGTATGTCTGGCAGATGATAAACATCCTCATCTGACCTTGGGCATGTTTGATAGTTTTACAGGTTGGTTTTCAGAAACGTCCGGAAAGAGTTCTTGCAGTCCACCTCTTTGTATTTATGAAGCATTCATGCATAACTAAAGAAAGCTAAAAATCCCCCACATATAATACTAAAACAGGCTTGGCTAGTCGGTTTTATGACAGTGTGGGAAGATAATAAAATTTAATATCCTATGAATGCAACAGCGGTTGTAATCATCAACAAAACTATTTGTTTTGTCACGCAATGAGATGTCATTAGCAACTGTGCTTGTTAATCCTGCAAGCAATGTTTATTGCAGAATTGTTGTTTTGTTTTGTTGTTGTATCGTCACTTCTGAAGAAAGCCTTTGTTAAGCGCCATCACTGTAGTTTTGGGTGAATTACATTTATGTGACTCACCAAGTACACACCGTGTCTTTCTGCCATTTTGCACAATCCAAAGCTGATTCTGCTGCCTAAACAGTGCAAATTTGTCAATTTTTCTGAAGACAATGATGATTGTTTGAATATTTGACTCAAGACTAAGGTTGAAGCGTAACTCTCGCCAAAATGCAACCTAGGGTCTTTTTGTGAATGAACCCAAGTCAAACTTTTTTTTAAAAGCATGAATTGGATGGAAGTGTCCCTTTTAAGATTGACCTAGTTTCGTTTTTGGTCAGATGGCACATTGAATGGGAGTGCTAGGGGCCCTTTTATGACAGAATCAACGTCAATATTTTTCAAACACTAAGAAGGCTTGATATAAAATGAAACTTTGCTCAAAGCATCACCAGGGGCTCTATACATTAACGCAAGCATTGAGAACGTTGTTTGTGTACACAGACTCTAATTGACTGGCAAGATGGTGGAGAACAGAAAAACCAACTGCTGAAGTGAGTTCAAAACCTTTCTTTTGAGTGAACTCTGTGTACACAAACCATGTTCTCAAGGATTGCGTTCATGTGTTGATACTTGGAGCAAAGTTTCATGGTGTGTCGAGCCTTCTCAGTGTTTTAAAAATAGTCCATTTTATGCTATCATAGAAGGGCCCCTAACATTCCCATTCAAAAGGCCATTTGACCGCAAACCAAAACAGGCAATCTTAAAAGTGGCGCTTCCGTCCTAATTATGCTTTTAAATGGAAGTTTTGACTCGGGCACATTCACAGTTTTTACAATTTACAGTTGCAGGCCAATCGATGAAATTGATTTATTGAACTTTCTTCCTAATTTTTCATTTTCTTCCTATGGAAGAACGGTTTCAGTGTGTTTCTCCACTATATTGTGAAGTTCTGACAATTGTGTGTCTATCTGTAGGAATACGGGCAAGCTCTTAGCAAGGAGAAAAGTCAAGAGAAACAATTGTGTCGTGAAGTCGATGACAAAAACCAGACCACGTAGAGCATAATGCAGCGTCTTGTAGCTTGTCAGCATTTCAGGACAGGCAAACAGTGCCGCAAGCAACACCAGTCCTTGCCATGATGTAGGGCACAGAAACATAACAGAGAGCTTGGGCTGCCCCCTGAAAGACGAAGATTCGTATCATCTGTCGGAGACCCCTCAGCTCTGTCTGTTCAGTCGTTTTGTCAGTTCAGTCAGTTTATAACAGTGTACAAGTTCATGTACTGCAAACTACAAGGAAACTTGTAAAACCGGATGAACCAGAAAATTGTACAGAGAGGAGAGAAGCATCTGAGGAAATTGATTTCCTCACACACTATGCACACTATGATATGGGTAAACACAATGTTGGACACTCATAAACAGCTCCTGATATGTGTGATATAGAGTGAACCTGTGAGTGTGAAATGTCCTCTTAACATCCAGTATGAACAGAAGGGAAGGAGTACAGCAAGAAAAAAAAATAAACTGTTGTTTTTAAGTATATAGTATGCAGTAATCATTGTCTGACTTGAAACCGAAAGCCAAGGACTGGAAGTCAGAGACCACAGGCAGACAGTAAATTTAGTGGTTTTAACCTTTGTTTTATTTTTATTGATTTCATGGCGGGACGTTTAAGTGGGGAAGAGATACACGTCATGATTAACACTGTAAAAAGGTTGCTTTGAAAGAAGCACCAGGGGAATACCTCATGTATAGTAATATTTACCATCCCGTCCACACCCATTACAAACACACACCCACCCTCACACACAAAAAAAAAACACACACCCACACACATTCCAACACCGAAATTGCACACCTTACGTGGAGGAGAGGAGTAACTTTAAGTACAGCAATGACTAACTCTGCAGATACATAATGTAGTCACTAACAAACAACAAAATGCATGCATTTACAAACAGAGCTCCATTCATGATACTGTAAATAGTTTGCACATGCACGTGGCAATAGATTCCTCATGTTGATCTTCTGAAAAAAGAAGATTGATGATAAAACTGCATCCTTGCTGGAGGGTGGTTTCCCTCTGTTATTGAATCTTAAACTGACTATTTTGTATCTCAGCCAGAACATACAGAACGTAAATACATTGGAATGGGATCACTCATGTTGTTTGTATGCACATTTCTATAAAGTGTTAAACACTTAACAGGAAAAATATATTTTAAGTTTAAATATAAAATCCAATGGACTCAGCGAAACATTCAAAAGATGCAGAAATTCACAGCCGGGTCAAACATGCTGAGGATTTCCTCTAAAGAAAGGATTGAAAATGAGACACAGAGACCTCAGGCTCTTTTCACAAACTCTAATGTCTAAAGAGGGTTAAATTTAGTCTTTATGGAGATTTAGTCGCAAGGCATCTTTCCACCTCGTCTTCCTCCTCTGTTTCTTCATCCCTGGTGTGGGGAACAGAGGTTAGCAGCAGAGTGTCAACATGGACTTCTTCGTCGTCTGACTGGATCACGGGTGTGTCTACTCCACCCCCGCTGGTATCACTGGAACCCGATGATGTAGAGGACATGCGTGACTTTGAGCCGCGTTGAACTTCATCTTGCCTTGTCAAAGGTGCACGCTCCCTGTACACAACCTGTGCATCTTCATCGTCCACATCCTCTTCTTCGTCCTCCCTCTCTGTGAACAGATACTGTTAGACAAGTCTGCACCTGTTCTGTCGGTGCTGTTTTTTTCCAGCAGGGTGCACCTGGAATATTTCAAGGTTTCCCACCTCAGGTGGAGTTTTGACAAACCACAAATTTTATAATCTGGGGATTTCTTGATAGAAACACAATTATCAAAATAAAAAAAATCACATCATATGGCTCTTCTGATTTACAATGAAACCAGATGGGAGACCTAGATCAGATAAAAAATCGTTTGTTTTCCCATTAAATGGTTAAGCTTAAGCACAATAGCAAAACAAGCGATAGATAGATTCAGTAATTCTTTAAACACTGATCATAGGATGTGATTATGATATATGTCACCTAAAATGTCATTCATACAGAACCTTTTTCACATCCTAAGTATTAAAAAGGTACTTATTTTATTTTTGCACATGAAAGCGGCTTAAAATGTACCTGTATACTTAGAATTCTACATATTACTACACACTGATAAACTACAGAACACCAGTGGTGTGCATTTTGTCTCTGGAGCAGTTTTTCAATACAAAATAACCACAGGCTGTCCCAGTGACAAAATGTAGTGTTTGGTTGCACCTGATGTAAAAAGAAAGTTTGATGTGCATGTGAAATGAGCATGGGAAAATGGGATGGCTTTAGAAAAATATAGTGGAAGAAGGTTGATTACAGCGCAATGCACCTGGTAGTGAAGATGCCAGCGCCCCCTCGTCGGCTCCTGAGCCTGAGTTGAGGAACACATCCAGGGCCTCCTGGTCAGAGAAGTCCATTAAGTCCATTTGCTCCAGGACATCCACATTTACCTCCATAGAAGAGATACTTCCCATGGGGGCTGCACATAATATAAGATAGACTTCATCATTACTCCCATACTGGGGAAATGTCCTTGTAACACCAGCTCAAAGGACAAATTCACACACCTCAGAATAAGACAAATACACATTTAATAGACATAAGAAAATTTTCAAAAAGTATTACAAGAAATAGAAAAATAGAACAAGATTTACAATAATAATAATAGTAATATATGAACACCCTTGTTATAAAGAGACAGGTAAAAAATAAACATACGGATATACAGATGAATAGAAATGTTCTACTGCACAATAGGTGACACAGGGAATGAATAAATGTGCGGGGTGCATAAATATTGTCTGTTGTAGTGATGGTTGCAGAATCATTAAAATGTTGTAGTTTTTCTTCTGACTGCTGCTCAAATAAAGGCTGTGCGATATATGCAGCCAAAACCACACATAAATCACACTGTTTAAATCAGAGGTAATTGATGTTACCAGATTTTGAGTCACTGACACCTGAATCTTTGTCAAGGGTTCAGGTCTTTTTAAATGATCGTAATAAATAGTGACAATTAAACGCAGGGTTTGAATGCATTTTGAAACTAGGGCTGAGTGATATGACAGTATATGTCATTGCAATCGCAAATGTCCATTGTATAAATCTTTTTCTGTCGTTTCTAATGTGATGTTGAAAAAAGAACTAAAACGTTTTACAATTAAGTTGTAAATAAAATGAGAGAATACACACAGATGTATACAAAAATAGGCTTAACCTTCAAAAAATTTAATGCAGACTTTTTATTGAATAACCAGAAAATATGCTATGTTGTGTGATATGTATTGTTATCGATGTATGAAATATCCTATATTGAAACACAAGATATTTTAACCCTATTTTAAACCTGTAAATACGTTTGTTAAATCTTCTTCTGTGCTAAGTAGATTTCAAACAGTTGCCAATGGAATTATCTTTTAGAACATTTCACAACCACTGTTTTTTTAGTTAAAGCCCATGTGTCAAACTCAAGGCCCGTGGGCCAAATCCAGCCCATTGCAGATTTAGATCCAGCCTGTATATCAGGTTAGGTTCACAATACATGTTGGCCAAAACATGGGAAAGTGTTTTTTAAACTGCAATTACCTGACATTCAAACAGAATACGGCAGATTTGCTGAAATTCCCCCAGAAGCAGAGTTTTCATATTTAGGCTGTGAAACAAGTGGTGTTTAAAAAATAAAAGTATAATTGTTTTGCTTGATTTGCTAAATTCTATGGCCTTAGGAACTTTTTTTGATGATTTTTGTAGGGCTTCATGTCAACAAAAATGCAACAAAAAGTGTACAAAAATGTCGCAAAAGGAACAAAATTACAAAAAGGCGACAAATGTCTGACAAAGCCACAAAAAAGTCAGAAGAAAAACAAGAAAAATAAGGAAACTAAACTACCAAAATGTTGAAAAAAAGTAACATGCAGCAACAAAAGCACGTCGATAAACTCTACAAAGGTGGCCCTTGGTGTGATTCTCTTTTTCCAGTGTGACCCTTGGTGAAAATAAGTTTGACAACCCTGACTTAAAATCTAAAACTCAGGAAGTATTTTTGCCTCCAAGACTGGACGTCTTACTTACGTTTCCTGCAATCGACCTGCAGGTGAGCGGAGGGCAGGTAGTTGTCCACGTCATGCTGGTAGACCTCTTCAAAAAAGCGCTGTCTTTCCTTCAGCTTCACGTGCTGAGCAGACTCATTGTCCAAAACCCGATGAGAGTTGTCTTTCTCCGCTAACCACCCAAACAAGACACATAGAAAAAAATCATTTACAAAAGCATTCAGTTTAATCACTTTTTACAGATAGCCTTGGTATCAATCTCATACAATTTATAATAAAGTGTTTAATAGATAGAATCTATTAGAATAGATTTAGTAAAACGATCAAAGCCTGTAATGATTTGTGGATTCATGTCCCGTCATAACCCATTATTAGCTGCAGGCTCTTTCTTTGTATTTGCCAAACCTCCAAACATTCAAGTTTCCTCTCAAGCAACAGAAGTAACAATAACTCATCTAAAGAATACAGTCAACTGAATATTATCCGTTATTAAGATGTTGTCTGTGATTTGTAAGTTTGTTGTGAAAAATAAATGTCTCCCTAAAACTCAGACCTCAATAAATAAAAGTATGTGCTAATTTGTAAACTAGCAGTTAAGAATTAATGGATTGTAGAATGTACAAGTAAAGATATAATCGCCATACAAATTGTTTTAGTAACCGGATGCCATATGCATGCAATATTGCATGCAGTAGTTCTTGTTTGTATTTTAAATCTTTTCTTTTCTTCCCCTGTCAGTCAGCCCTTTCTGGGACTTTTCTTAAGGCAAAATAATTGCTTTCGTAATATTAGTCTGACCTCTTGTGGTCATGATCAAACAAACATGCAGTGTGAAAATCACTTAACAACAAATGAAGATTTGTATGAATGGCACAACCTTAGCCGTGTGATTAACTAAACATTTGATTGAATATCTGCAGCAACTAGGTGTGTTTTGAAGTAATAATTTGCGTGTGCCCAAAACTCAACCGTCCTGCCAATTACACATTTTAACATTACAGTAAGGAGTAGTATGTTGGACTCTTATGCCAAAATTATGTAAGTGTAAATGTGTATATAAGTGGAGATTTATTTAACTGCAACTTATACAGTATCTCTGGTGCATGGATGTTGGTTGGTATGCCAAAACAATGTTGTGTTATGACAGATTGGCTTTTGATCGTCCCTTCTCGGTGTTGGCATCAGTTTGGAGTTTTTGTGTGTGTGTGTGCGTGTGTGTGTGTGTGTGTGTGTGGGTGTGGGTGTGGGTGTGTGTTGTCAAAACACCCCTTTCTCAAGCACCATCTCTGAGCTGCAGTTACTCCTTTCTTGGTGTTTGCAGACTTATGGGTGGAATCAGAACAGAGAAGGAAAAGTCTGCTGTTGCAAACCTTCCAAATCTCTGAAGATCCCCTTGCTATGTACCAATGTGTGACTTCATTGGGACAATGTTTTATTTTCTTTCAATGCAGACATGTTGTAATAAAAACAAGAGAGCATCTGTCCTTAGGTCCACTTTAAAGAATCGACCTCTGCCATGCTGACCAGCTGTGGTTGTGTAACCGTGCTACATCCTCCTCAGCACACATTGTGCCTTCTCCCACTGGGCTCCAGGAGCTGACATGAGTCAAAGTGTCAGCTCCTGGACTTTTTTTAATGTTTGTGTGTGTGAGTGCGTGCGGGTGAGTATGACTGCAATGCGTGTTCATGTAAACCGTACGAGTCTGTGCACATGCATTCTTGCTTTTCGTACGCATGTGTGTAGTTAATGCTCATTTTGACAACCAGTGTGTGTAACGTGTGTATCAAGCTTCCATGACTAACATGTTCACATGTCATCCGGCAGATGGATTCCTCATGCACAGTAACAAAATTCACTGTACTTACTTTACTACAGACCTCTACAGAGTGCTACTTTTCCTCTTTTGAAAACAAACACGTCTGTGTCACCCAGCCTGCCTTGTCAACTGCTCCATCTCCGGAGACCCATGCTTGTCAATCTGTAAGTCACTCTTCCACAGCCCTGCAGGGGGGGGGTGTCCACTGTCATGCACTAACCACAGCATTTTATTCCTGTCATTCAAGCTTTTGTGAAGGCAGGAAACCACTCTGGAATTCACAGTGACAATTCTGTTGGGAACGCAGTCAAGGATATAAAGCTTACAGGGTTGTGAAAGATAAACCAGTAGTGTCCAGACGTGAATGGAAATGTGATTGTCAGTAACATATCAAAACATATAGAAAAAGTTAATATAGTGGGGAATTTTTTGTATGTTAAAACTTTATCTTAATTGCAACACTACTTTGCATCACAGTTCTGGAGAAAAGCAACCAATTCTGCTTCAGTCAAAAAGATTTGGACTATTTAGTAGCAGTAGGCAGTTTGAGACAAATAAACCAGTTACTACACTCCTATCCCGAGTTAGTTGACTCAACTAGAAATTTGCCTGGAAACCTGTTGCCTAAAACCGTTTAGTTCCTACACAAGGTGATGCAGTAGACAACTCAAGTTTACATTAGTAGGCAGTCACGGAAGGCTTGTATCATGTGGAAGCACCAAAAGCTTTTGTTCTCATTACTTAGTATTCCTAATGGGGGCAACAGAAACTACGCACCATAGCTTTATAGCTTTCATGCAAAGACATAACAAATGTGAAACATTTGGCTACTTAGCACTAGTAAAAAGGTTGCTCAGAAGTATACGGTAATTTTTCTTTTACAACAATATAGTTCTGCAGCCAACATATTCAATAAAATGTAATTCAACACAAGTTGAAATGATACAAACAGGACATGGTATGTTTCTAACCAGATGACATTCTTCATTTATTATACTGAATTATTAAATTCATAGTGTTCAGAGACTGGCTGTTGCCACTGTCCAGACCCCATCAATCCCCACCTGGGTCATGGTCATGGTGCAACGATAAATGCAGCTAAGCATGAACAATAAATCAACCAATCAACCATTCAAAACTAAAACCCAGATAACAGAAATGCACACCAAAACATTAACAGAACATTATTAAAATATACTATAACCAGGACAAAAAACAATTAGACCATATATTTTTCCTGTGAGCCTTTGCACCGATTCAGCACTGAGCAGTTCAAATGACCCCACCCCTCCCATACAGAAACTTTACTTTACATCCTTAGTTATCTCTACTTAATAAGATCTGTGCACTGCATATTTAAGCGGATTGTTACAAACAACCAATTTCATTCAGTAATGAATACAGTATGTTTTTTAACAAAACATTACAAAAATAAGTATTGACCAATAAAAAGATTAAATACAACAAAATCTAGGTTTACAGGCTGATACAGCAGTGACGAAGCCCATGGTGACGAAACTGCACAGCTTTGCTGGCTGGCCTCATGGGTTTCTCTCTCTCTTTCTCTCTCTCTTTGTCTCTTTCTCTAAAAATCAAATTTTGCGACTCAAGTTGCCATTTGACATGCCCAACCCACGCACAAGCTCCTCTGCATGTCTCCATCTGTCTGTCCCAGCGTGGGAGAAAAACATGTATGTAAAAAGGCTGACTCATCCAGATAACCTCTTAGTTTTCTACCATCCTGCTGTGGAAGACGTAGGAGGTCCATGCAAATAAGGGTGTGAGACCCAGATGGTGTTCACAGCCTCCGAGAGGGAATCCCTTGCTTTTGACAGGGGTTATTAACCGCCAACGATGCTTATGTGGCTGTTTAGCTCCTCAAATAAAGTATTTTTCCACTTTCAATCGTACATATGTAAGTCTCTTGTTTAAGTCTCTCAAAGGCAGTCCAAAGTTTAAAAAAACAAAAACTAATTGTAGTGAAAATGAGAAATAGTTGCCTAATGAATAATGAACGCACGGACACTGACTGCCAGCAAATGGGTGACACTGGTGTTTGTGAAAGTTTATGTAAGGGTCGGTGATAACAAAGTCTGAAGAAACCGTTATGGTGTTAAACAAAGTAACCCATTTAGTTTTTAGGCGGCTTTAACCTCATAGTCCACAAAATACACACAGTATACAGCTCACATGGAAAGGATTTATTGTAGGTGGGTCAAGGAACAGAGAACGGCTGCGATGGCTTGATTTTAAGAGACAGAGCTTATAAATGAGGAAGAAGAAAATAGGAGAGGAGAAGGAGAGGACGTAGAATGTTTCAAATCTGCTGGTTCCACTGATTTACCTGATGTCTTGTGTGTCTATGACTGCTGACACTGCACTAAAACACATCATGGCTTTGTTACAACCACTGATGGACAGTAAAAACAATATTATTTGAAAAAGAAAACCATATTATTAATAATTTAGTATGACTGCTATGTGCAGAACATGGCCCTGGCAGTGTCTTACATCTCAAACTCATTCTGCTGACCATTCCCTGGGACACAGTAGCAATGTTGTTACCCTTACCACTGCAGAACAGGATCCAGGAATTAGAATCTCAGTCCAGGGACCACAACTCCATCACAGTGGGAAGATGTACTCTGAGGACTAAAGGCGTCTGCGCTGAACCTGCACCTCCTCCCCCAATGATAGTGTGATGTTTCACCATCATTACATAATAATTGCCTGATTTCCTAACTTTCCACTCTTTGTGTTGCCGTTCTCAACCTCGGTTTGCTTCAGGAAACAACAACAACAAACTTTGAGCTAACAAGCTATTTGGTGAAAATGGCAAATTTAGAAGAAAATGTGGATCGTGCAGCGAAGCAGGCCTGATTGTTTTTTTCCGGGAATGATGGCAAATATTTACAAGGAATATTTTTATAGTATTTACCATCTAACTTGGACGTTTTGGGACAGAGTGATGGGGGATTACTAATACACACAGTGATACAACGGTAAGAAAAGTCACGTTTAACCATGTATTGAGCTAATTATAAAAGCTTATTATTGTGTGGTGTGAACAGTTAACTTAATTTAATATTGTATGTGGCCCATTCTTTTATCAGGATACAAATGTTCTACCAAAACAAGTTCCTTCCTGAGACTATTTTGCTGAGCCACCGTTGCTGTGTAAGGAGCTTAGCTTAGACGATTGTGATTGGTTTAAAGAAATGCAAACTACACCCACAGAGTGTTTTTTTTTTCCTCCTATCCCAGAATGCATGTGTAGCCAGGCCTTACTCCACAGCACTGTGGAGATATGTCTGGCAAAGTGAGACTCCTGTGTGCTTAGTCATGCATTGCCAACCTTCCTCTGCAGCTCTACAAAGGAGGGTCTGGCTAGATCACACAGCAATGGAAAAAATGTGCTCTGGTTTATTGGCAATTCTTTAAACCAATCAAAATCATCATCATCATCATCATCGTCATTGGTGGCGCTAAGCTCTGCACAGATTCATGGTGCTGCTGCAAAATAGTCTCCGGAAAGGAACTTGTTTTGGTACAACACAGTTTGGTGGAACACGTACATTCAAAAAATTACTTTAGTTGTGCGAGAGAAAAGTCACACAGACAACAGCGGAATTCCCGCAATCCCAGAAGTGGAAAGTTGTGGATATATAGACTACTGTACAATTGACGTGTAACCAATCAAATTGTGCTGTGGGTGGGACATCAAGTAAGACAGAGTGGTGACTGCAGACAGAAAAAGGCTGCATATACTTACAATTATTTTTACCTAACATTATGACCAAAGACATTTATACAAGTCAATACAGATTTTCTTAGGGCATCATAAATACTCCTGTTTGTTCATCTCACGCCACTATTTGGGAAAACACATAAGTTGAAAGACTTCTCTCTGGCTTGAGACAGAAAGACAAATCCTGTAGGCTACTCATGGTGTTAAGCTTTACAGTATTTTAAGAGTGTCCGTCTGAAATTCCATGTGGTCCTGTGATCTGTCACAGGACCTATGCCCCCTACCCAGAAATCCCTGCTCCATCTCAGCCCACACTGAACCATAATTACCTAGGGCTTACTGTTACATAATGATGGTGCAATCATTCAACTGCACAACACTGGACTTCTACTGATTTATAGTGCATGATTATGCAGTTTCAGGTTGTGTGAATGTGTGTGCATGCATGTAGGATGTGTTGGCTGAGTTTGTAGGAAAGGAAGGAAGGAAGGAAGGAAAATAGTTTGTCAAAGAAAACAGAATCTGGTGTTATGCAACCTGAGCCTGCTGTGCATTATTCCCGGTATAAAGTAGCTGTAGTGTCAGTGATTTGAGGCAAAGAGCTTTACCGGGTATGCTTGCCTCAGCTAAGTCTCATACTGACAAAAAAACAAGGGTGCAGTGAAGCCATGCATTTTGTGCATTTGTTGTGTGTCGAGAGAAACACACACTGAATAGAAGGAACTTCAATGGCTTTAGAACTGTAAGAAAACCTTTCTTTTTTCTTGTTTCTTTATCCTCTTTGTGTTCCACATTTCCTCAACAGTCCAAATTATTTCTCCTTCAGACATTTTCCCTCAGTGTTGCTGCTGATCAGATCATCAGTACTTCTTTATGTGTAGGAATCTAACACAAGATGTAGCAGTGGGTGGTCCAGGGCCAGAGGTGACAGTTGAGCTGAAGCACATGATTTTTTTCATTCTTCTGATTATTCTTCCACGGTCTGATCCTTTAGCAACTTTCACTGCTCTGCTCCCAATAATTCACAATGCTCGTCTTTATATGCCCATCAAAATGTGCCAAATTACACATCTGTCTCGATCATGATTTTTTTTTTTTGCCCAAGCATGCATGTTTCTCTCTGTTGTCTTCTTTCTGGCTACCTTATCAGCATCTTTTCAATGATGAAAACATCAACAACCTTAGAAACATGCATCATTAGCAGCTCTGTAGTAGTCTGATGGTGCAATCATACAGTACATCAACAGACCCAGGAACTGCAAAGCAGGGAACAAATGTTCTCATTGAACCAAAGAGTCACATGGTGCAAGCGTTCAGTCCCCCTGTGGCAAATGGAAAGAAATCCCATGATCATCTTTTTGTTTTTAGTGAACAGAGAGAGAGAGTGTTTGTGTTTGTTTGTGTTTGAGAGAGAGAGCTAGTTGCACTGCTTGGCCAGTCACATTTGACAGCTCATCTATCTCAAACTCCACGCCTCCTCTAATGCAGCTTCTTCTTCCCCCGGGGGCCGATGATGGTGTCACCCTGCTCTCAGCAGTATACAGCCACATCATTTTTTGGTATTATTATTTACCGATTTACCGAGCCAAACACTCTCCTATGCTGGCCTCATGGCCACAGCAATCCATCAAGCATAAATCATTTATGAGTGAGATCATTGCACCACAACAGCCACCTCCCCCCGCCTTGCTTCCCCACTGCCCTCGCCACCCACACACAACACATCCATAAACACACAGCCGCCGAGTAGAAAGTGAATCCAGAAAGCTCATTTATGACACCACCTCTTTCTGCTACACCCACCGTCATCATACTACGTCATGCTGCAGGAAGCTCTACCTACAAATACTTTACATGAACACGTTAATAAAATCAAGACTACATCATTTTTTTACTCTCATCTTCAGGTTCCCATTTTCCCAGTGCTGGGATTGTCTCTTGAACCTTGTCTGACAACCTGCTCCGTAAGTGTCTGATCAGATTGTGTATTCCCAGGCCATTCCCAGGTCAAATCCCAAAGCCATTAAGGCACTTTGCTCAGGGCCGAATGCAAAAATGACCTCTAACAAGCCCATTTTTCCTGTTTTAGGTCAGTCAAGACAGGGCTTTCAATAGCTCATAGCGCTCTGTCTTTAGTCTGTAAAGATTGAGAAACACTCACATGCATCCCCACACAGAAACTTATTCATGCAGCAGTTATATAGGAAAATAGCGCTTATTCTATTGACACTTAAACACAAAGAAACACCTCTTGTGAGGTAATGTGTTCAATTAGAACGCAAGACGATGTTTCTCTGCCAAGCAGGTAGCAGTTAGTCTGTTGTCTCTGTAGTCACTTCTATATAAAGACCATCTTCCTGTAGCTTAGTC
Source organism: Etheostoma cragini (assembly GCF_013103735.1). Lineage (NCBI taxonomy): Eukaryota > Metazoa > Chordata > Actinopteri > Perciformes > Percidae > Etheostoma > Etheostoma cragini. Next base: position 9,877,173 of record NC_048413.1, read on the forward strand.
AGACTCTAAAAAGTAGTTGTCATCCCTTCACTGTGATTAAACCTCATCTGCATCAACAGTGTTGCACCAGCATTAATGCTGTCAAGCTAATTTAGTTAAAAAGAGGAGGCCAATGGCCATACCTATTACTTTGGGAAATTAGATTTGAACAGTAGCTGCTAAAAAGGTTTGTTTCAAGGCTGGACCGAGAAGAAAAAGGATAAATTGAACATGTGTAATTGAGTGTTTTTCTGTAAGTAATAATATAATGAATCCTTGGAGAACAGTTTTCATTAACATAACCCAGAAGAAGAAATTATGTAACAGCCATGAAGTTCCTATGTACACACTGTGTGTAACATAAGATCCAGCTAATATTGATCTGTTATCCTATCAAAGAGCTAACTAATGCTGAATTAAACATCTCTCATGAACAGTGAACTATTTTTCGTGATTCATAGATCTGAACAAGTTGTGAATTAATACCATTTGTACAATTTTATAATAACGCTTTCCCTTGCCACCCCATATGCAAACGCACCCAAAGGGACTGTACTTTGTAAAGGAATGTAGTAAATACCTACCCAGAATGAAAAAAGAGCACATTTAGTGTTAAATGCAACAGCATCGTAGAGTAAATCCCAATACAATACATTAAGTTACAATAAACTCTACAATGCTGCACACACACAGCCACGTTTCTGTTAACTCATACACTGTTGGTTACTTACATGCCAGACGTTTGTTGTGGTTTGTTGACCCAGTAGACGACATGATCCAGTGGATGTGGGACTGGTTGAAGAGAGTGTTTTGCCTTTGAGTGTGTGTGTATTTTTCCTGTCCCCTCCTGTCAAGGCTCCAGGACAGGGTGCTGGTGTGTATAGTGGCTGGTCATCTAGTCATTGCATCTCTTGACTTGGCACCAGGACTATCAAAGACTATCTACTCTGCTTTTCCTTTTTGCTGTGTTTGCTGCCCTCCTCCCCTTTCTGATCGCCTTTGCTGTTTTTTTCTAGGTTTTCCTTCTCACTGCTTCACACTCTCATCTTGGCTGCCTCTCAGCTCTCTCTCTCACACACACACACACACACAAACACGCACACTGTCTTGCTCTCTCTGTCAGACAGGCTCAGTAGGATTGTAAAGAGCTGTGCCGCTTAGGAAAGGGGGAGAGTGATAGTGGGCTACGGTATTGTGGCCTGTACCAACTGGTGACAACAAAGGGGTCAACAGGATCAGAATGTGTATAGGCTTTTTACATATTATCAAGGACTGCACCAGGATTAAACCCCTCATGATTCAACTTTTATGTATATATTTATTCACTTTCTTGTAGGATGAAAGCTTTAGAAGTAAACTGTGATAAGAGAAGAGTTACTGCATATTAATAAATATCTCAGCATAATTAAAAAGATCAGAAATGTACATGACTGACTCTCACCGTGCAATATGTTATAAAATCTACGTAATGTAGCTCAGTGTAAATTCTTCCAGGAAGACCAACTTTTAATCGATGCGCTCCTGAATCAAATCAGCTGTTATCCAAATAAATGTATATTTTATCAGGCTGTGTATAACTGTTGCCTATTTGCAACTAGTCTCTTCTGATTGAAATGTATCTCAGTGTAAATCCTTCCAGAAAAACCTAACTCTGCTCTACCTAACTCAAATCAGCTGTTAGAAGTGTTCACCTTCCTGCTAAACCAATCAGAATCATACACAAATGGTAAGGGCCAATCACAGAATCACAACCCTGTTTTAAATAATCTGTTTCTCCCTTTGCTATTTAGCTGTCGTTGCAGGCAAAGAGTGCAACCCTCCACCTCCCCTTCCACCTCCAGTGGATGTTGTGTTACATCACCTCATGTCAAATTAAAGTAACTGATTGCTTGTCTGTGTTTGTTTATGCTTTTTCTTCTTTTATTTCTTTAACTTTTCTCTTAACTGGACCATTTTCTTATTAGGTATAATGTAGTTTCACGTTGCCAGACCTTACTCCACAGCGCTGTGGAGGAGGGTCTGGCTAGTCCACAAAGCATTCCAGGATGGGAGATAAACACGCTCTGGTTTATTGGCATTTCTTTAAAGCAATCCCAATCTTCATGGCGTCAGACAGAGCCACGATGCCTCTGCAAAATAGCCTTTCTTGGTGTCAAGAACACCTTTGTTCTTTTGGCAAAAACAGTCTGGACCAAAGTGGTGGACGGACTGAACACCAATGCCGACTGTAGAAACACACCGCTACCTCAGCTAAAAACACTAGATCCTTCACTTTCCATAATTCCCCTCTTTCAAAGCCACAAAAGACATAAAATATCTATTTTTAGTAGTATTCTCCAAGATGAGTAAACTGATTGGTTTGTAAAATCATGACTGTTTACGGTTTACAAATCACATATTATTTATAAAAGGATTAAAATAACCCCTTGATTCATTACGAGATCCCAGGTTGTGGAAAATCCCCTTGCTGGAGTCAATTCTGGTTTGTCTATTTTTATCTAGCATTTAATTCATTTGGAGGACATGTCTTGTGGACAGTCTAAGCACTTACCTTCTGGAAAAGAGCAGCAGAGCATCCACATAACTTGTTAACATTTACATCTGCAGACTTGATAGCTAATTAAAAGGTGAGAAACCCATTGCCCTAATGACTTGATAACATCTGCAGTAGGGATCATGGCTTATTAGAAAGTATGTCATTAATTATGTATTAATAGCATCAAAAGGTCTCTCTGTTCCTGGAATTTCCACCTCTGATCCTCTGTACCATTAAATTAGTTTGCAGACAATTGTGTTTTCCAATAAAAATATTGAAAACTTCGATCAAAACGATTGTTATTGTTGCCTTTGAGGTTTTTCAAAGTGTGAAGAACAGCATGAGGATGAACTAAAATGTAATCAAGCACAAACACACACACACACACACACACACACACACACACACACACACACACACACACATGCACACACACATACACACACACACACACACACACACACACACACACACACAGTACACATAAACACACCAATATGCACACATTCCTACACAAACACACACTGTAACTGTCACACACATGGGGGGTTAATAGGCACTTAGCAGCATGGAGTCTTGCAGGTCCTGACTCCCCCTTCCCATAATAAGAGGCTTCTAACAGCCAGTTACATCACACTTCAGCTGGTGAAGGCTGCTCCAGTCTAACCACTAATGTCATGGAAATCTCGTTGCTGCCTACGTAAGGAGATCAAGATGTATAAAGTGAAATGATTCATGGCCTGCTCTACTTCCATACTGCGCTCATCTATAAACTCACGTGACTAGTAACTATCACCATAAGCTAACACCACTGTTGAGTACAAAGATTCCTCATCTTAACCTCATTGATGAGTCAATATTGGCATCTGCTGGTGAAGTTTGTGTATTACACTTAAGATCACACTAAAGAAGCACCTCCTGTGTTGTTAACCATGCAAGCACAAGCGTTCCCTCTACAAACACTTTTTTTTTGCCTTTTCCTTAAGTGCAATGCCATAAATAAGAATCAATAATAAATGGTGTCCATATTAAGAAGCTCAAGTATTTTCCAGATGTGTTGTTATTTTGACTTTTGGTTGACAGATCAAGTGTGTGCTTTTGATAAGATGTGTCTTTGGGAAATAAAACACAATCATAATCACATTTCAATTGTGTATTTCAGGTTTCAGATACGCCCTGGTTTAATTCATTCAGGTGAACAAAAGGGGATTTCCAGTGACTGTTTCACAGTGTTATTGTTCAGTTGTGTATGAGTGTGTGTGCATGTGTGTGCGTCTGTTGCTCTTTCAGCTCTATCAGTGCTGGCTTCCTCTTTGAAACTGTGTTGTCTCAATTTTCTGCAGCATAGTCTCTGATGTGGCTTGTGAGTCATACTGTGGTAAATATACACATTTGCGCATGCATACACACATGACGACCTACTCACACACACATTTATTCATATCTACACAAACACACTAGTCATGGTCACTATAGTATGTATTCCCTTTGCCTTCATGTTACACTTTGGTTAAGCAATACACAGTACGCCTGCTGACACAAGCTGCTGGATTTTGTCTGGTAAACAACACACAGCTAAGCCTCACTGACAAAACAAAGTTCACATCTTTACTTCACATCTTCACAGCCGCACCAGACAGAGAAGTCATAGCAGTCAAACTATATTAAAAATATCACATTGTGCTGTATGGGGATATTCTGGGGGTCACCATGGCAACAGACATTCAAGTGCCAAATGCATGAATGTGCACACCTGCCTGCCAGTGTTCCAACTGGTGGCTCTAAGCCTCCAGTATATGGAGTATATAGGTGCTGTTTGCTAAGTGTGGCAGGATGGAGAGGCGACAGTAGAAATGCCTTTGTTCTTAGAGAATGAAGCACATAGCTCTGTCAAGGTGCTAATTAGCAATTGTGAGACAAGAAAGTTGTGAGGATGCTTGCTTCGGCTGTGAGATGTATAACCTTTTGCGTGAAACATAGCTTTGCCTCACCACACTTTGTATTGAATGTAACATCATCGAGTGACAAGCAGCAATGCTTTATGCCACATCCATCACATTCAATTCTCTCTGTTACAGTATACGTAACATGTGTACCTGTTATGTCATTCAAACGTTCTGACAGCAGCAAGCTAAGTAAAACATGTCATGTCTCAGTTAGGTGTGTCGTCTCTCTGCTCTGTCTGGATATGTATATGTTGTAGTTCACTCATTACGCTCTGAAATTTGAAATAGTCACAGCTCCTTGATTGTGTTATGCGTCTCTGCGGACAAGCTGTGAAAAAGTGCACATTTGGGTTAACGTGATGTTTTGTAATGTCAGTTTTGCAAGTGTGTGAAGTGTTTTTCAGTGTCTAAATGAGATCTAGTGACTCATGTGGAGAAAACAGGCTGCTTAAACTGCGGGACTCACAGTATCGGTTTGACTTGTTGTCATGCTTGGCTGTGATATGCCATGCTACTGATGTACAGCAGTGAACTAAGTGTTTTCTTGTGGATGTTAGTCATTGTCAGATAAAGAAAAAACAAACCGCACAGTAAAAGTGACCTGTGAATATAAAGGTCAACTATATCATCAATTCATCTGTGAAAATGTCGGATCATGTGTGTGTGATATTATGAATTTTGTGAGTCTAAACAACAAAAACCACAGCACATTTCATTGTAAAAAGGCATTTTGATATACTCATGTAACAGTGATTAAATCTTCGAATGCTACCATGAAGCAATTTACTGTATCAACATAGTAATGAGAACTTGTAGAGGATTTTTGGGGGGTAGTGGTACTGTCATACAAATTTGAAAAGGGTGACATTGTGTCACACACTCTGCAAAAGGCTCTATTATTTCTGTTTCCCCAGGGTTTGTGTAATAGTTCATGTTTGAAAATAAAATACAATATGAATGTGTGTGTGCGTGCCTGCGCGTGTGCGTGCGTGCGTGCGTGCGTGCATGTGTGTGTGTGTGTCTGCCTGAATATATGCATGAGAATGTGAGTCACGCACCACTATCCAGCCCCCTGGGCATCGAGTTCTGATGCCCATCTTTTAGCTCCTCTACTGCACACTGAACCCAGTGAACCTTCTGCTGTTTACACTCTCCCCCTCCTCCTGTTCGCTCTGTCTCTATTTATCTCACTCACACACTCTTATGCTCATCTATTCTCCCTTCATCTCTCTCTTACTTTCTCCCTCCAGCTCCCTACAGTACATCTCTCTTTCTCACGCACTCACACTCTTGTGTTCTTAGTCTTTTCTCTCGCAACCCTTCCTCTGCCTCTCTTTATAACTGCTTCTGTGTATCTACCTCTGCAGATCAAGACATATTCAGACTCAGACAGTGTTTGACTCTATAAGGTTCAGACAGACACTCAGGGTCTCTCTGTGTTAGGGTTGTCTCTTTCACTGTGTAGATGTGTGGCCATAGAAGGAGGCAGACAGAAGAGCGGAGGTGACGGCGGGAGGAGTAGAATGAAAGATTCAAATGGAAATAAAAGGATGTTGGCGCTTTTCAGACATTTAAGCAGTTCACTTTAGATGAGGCTGAAGGTAGAATCACCATAGATGTCATCCTCATTCCCAACCTCCACCTTCTCCTCACTGCCGTCTTCCTCCTCCACATCCTCAGCATCATCAGGTTGCAAAAATTGCCATGCCACTCATGTCAGCTCTTCCAAGAAGTGTGAAGCGCCGTTTTGGCTCTCTGTTTGATGTCACTTTCCCCCCCCTCCCCCCTCCCCCCCACTTAACCCCAAAAAAAGAAAAGAAAAAAGCACGTCATATTTGGATCCAGAGTTCTGAATTGCTTTACTTGCACTTCTCCAGCTCATTGTGGAAGTGAAACGCACTATTAATAATCCCGGTTAAGTGTGAGTTGAATGTGAGTGAGTGAGAGCGTGTTGGACACAGGTTGAAAGTCCATTGATCTGTGTAGAGTAGATAAGCGGAATGTGCATCACATGGCATGTACCTCAAAAGAGCACATCTCACTGCGGCAGGGAACAGTTTGTCTCTGTGCGTGTGGGTTTGAATTTGTATTGGAAAGTGTGTGAATGTGTGCCTGGTACAGTCTGTAGCATGTGCACCCATGTGTGTGTGTGTGTGTGAAGATGCTTACAGAGTGTGAGATTGCTATAATGGGAATTATAAACTCACCCCAAGTCCCCGGTTCTTATTTCCATGTAACTACCCATCCGCCTCACATGCTTTAACCGTGTATTAAAAACAACATGCTTGTCGAGTTAGCACATGCCTGTAGCTGGGTTATACATTATGCTTGTTTCTTAGTCTTAAATAATACTAATCAACGGAAATGATTCTATTTTTTTCAAGCTTTCATGCCTTTAATTCCTGTGACAGAGCAGCTTTATTTGACCGTATTTCTTCACTCGGTGGCACACATTGGGAACCCCAGGTCTGGTCACGGATAGCACAGATACACTGTTAACGGCTAATCGGGTATCAAACCAGCAGAGAAGAAAAAGTGCCTCCACTCTGTGTCTCATTCATTATTCACAGCCAGCAAATGAAGTTGGTACAGTGGGAGCAATCAATTATAGATGAGAGAAGGTAGGAGAAGATAGAAAGAGTGAGATGAAGGGGATAGAGCGAGGCCTACCTTGCATGCAGCTGAGCTTTAGCATGTCAAGCACAGAGCTAGTCAGGAAATGGACTCTTGAGGCCCAGAATTCTGTGTGCATTTACCTTTCACACCACACCAATAGCATTCATTTGATAATGACTCAGTATGCTATCTTTGTAGTCCCTTGGTTCACATGTGTGTGCACTTGTGCTTCTCTATGGTTCAATGCGCTGACAGTCATAGCGAAACTGCATTGGGTCTTTTCACAAAATGTCGAGCAACAGTCATAGCGTCCCCTCAGTATGTTACAGCTTGTTCCGAAACCAGGAAATAAAATTGGTCCAGATGCAGCATTGTAGGATTAACTAAGTCTTCACATCTCTTCTGTGATTGAGTTACCTTTTTTGCCTTTTGTCTATCCTAGTCTTTGTAACTACAGTACATGTTACACACACTAGACCACAACAGGTTTTCTCGGGAAATTTAGCAATGATTCCAGCAATTAAGAAAACCATTAACTATTGACACAAAAATGGCTTTTTTTCATTGCCATCCTTGTGGTTGACTGGACCTTCATTAGACATTTTAATTTGTTGTTACTTGTTACTTTTTATACTATATTTTTTATCATTCAGTGATTTTATTATCTTGTTGAAACTAAGAGTAAAACACACATTTTGGGACTTTCCTAGACAATGAAGTGGCCCATGACCTCAAGTTAATGTTCATCTTCTTCTGTGCCAGTGAGCCATGGAGGCAGTTTCACAACTCCAACCTGTGGCACTTACACATTCATTTGCCTTGGTTGTGGGGCTGTCCCTTGCATGCATACACATTAGAGGTAGGAGAGAGGTCACTTTTGTCTGTGCTTTCTCCACAGCTGTCCTTAGGTCTACATGCGGCAGATTTATAATGAGCCCCCCATTTTTGTGTGTGGAAAGATTAACTATGAAGATTCAAAGTGTTGGTTGGGAAATATGTATCAATCTCTGTGTCACCTCACTTTTCATTAAATGTCAGATATTGCCTTATGGAAACTGCTATATTTGTGCTGTCTGTATTTGGTGTGTGTGTGTGTGTGTGTGTGTGTGTGTGTGTGTGTGTATGTGTGTGTGTGTGTGTGGGCAGAGAGGCTGTTTGATGTGAGTCAGATCCAAACCCAGGCTGGTTTCTCTCACATGTGTGTGGGACGCATCCAGATGGCTCCACAGGACTGCACAAATGTCACTCTGATAATGAGACAACAGGGCCTGTTGAAATACAGGTAGCAGGGTTGTGGTGCATGCTTTTACACACATACACACACACACACACACATGCACGCATGCATGCACACACAAGCACACACACCATAAATTATTTTAATTACCATAAATACACACACACACACACACACAAACACACACACATACAAACACACAAGAAAGATGGGGATAAATAAATAAAAAAGAGGGAGGCTGCCCTGAATGCAAACAATATTACACACGACAAACCCCATAAAACATAGGAATATAAAAATGTGGTCTGATCACATGTTCAACATGTTCTTGTGCCATGTTCCCAAATTTTAGGATCCATAGAGAAATTTGTGTATCACCAAGACTGATCATCGACCTCAGTGGGTGACCTGCAAAAACTGATGAATGCAAAAATATCTGTCAGCTCACCTGTGCTAAATGACAACTTCACCTCCGTCCCTCTCCAGTCCTCAGGGGTCATCACAGGTCGCCACTCAGTTGCCATGGGAACAGGAGACATAAAAGAAAATTCTCTCGAGCCCTAAACTGGGACACCTTACGCCGTCTCCGATAGACTCGGTTGAGTTGCACATCATGTGTGAAAGCAGGAGTGAGAAGTTGTTGTTTATTTAATTTTCTTACGAGTCACAAGAGTGTTAACCCCGCTCTCTTTTGCACTCTCTCTTTCTCTTCCTCTCTCCTACATAAAAAAAACAACATTATCACACATAAGCCTTGTGGACATTTGCTCGCACATATTTTCTTTGGTTGCATCACTCCAGTCAGTAGTTCTCTCACACAATATATATTACTGTTATTTTGAACAGCAAAGCACAGGTGCAACCCTGTCTGTGTGTGTAAGTGAGATAGTATCTGATATCCCAACTCTCTGACTGCTGTGACCTAATGTAACTATTGCACCTACATTGTCAACCCTCCAACAGCTCCGTCAGCATCATGAGGTTACTGCACCTGTTTGTCTAACACGCACACAAACACCCTTTATATATATATTTCAGCCCACAGTTGCAAATACTAATCCACTGTCACCAATTATGATCCAACGTTCACGGTATGTGTGTTCAGTGTGTGTGTGTGTGTGTGTGTGTGTGTGTGTGTATTTATGGTAATTACATTTTAGTCCATCCTTCTGCTGTTCTTGCCTCAAAGGCAACGACAATTGTTTTGATAGAAGTTTTCAATATTTTTGGTACAGAGGATCAGAGGTGGAAATTCCAAGGACAGAGAGACATTTTGATGTTATTAATACATTATAATGACGTACTTTCTAATAAGCCATGATCCCTACTGTAGATGTTATCAAGTCATTAGGGCAATGGGTTTCTCACCTTTTAATTAGCTATCAAGTCTGCAGATGTAAATGTTAACAAGTTATGTGGATGCTCTGCTGCTCTTTTCCAGAAGGTAAGTGCTTAGACTGTCCACTAGACGTGTCCTCCAAATGAATTAAATGCTAGATAAAAATAGACAAACGAGAATTGACTCCAGCAAGGGGATTTTCCACAACCTGGGATCTCGTAATGAATCAATGGGTTATTTTAATCCTTTAATAAATAATATGTGATTTGTAAACAGTAAACAGTCATGATTTTACACATCAATTAGTTTACTCATCATGGAGAATACTACTCAGCCTGGGAAATTAGATATTTGATGTCTCTTGTGGCTTTGAAAGAGGTGAATTATGGAAAGTAAAGGATATAGTGTTTTTAGCTGAGGTAGCGGTGTGTTTCTACAGTCGACAATGTTGTTCAGTCAGATCCGTCCACCACTTTGGTCCAGACTGAAATGTCTTAAAAACTATTAGATGGATTGACATAGGCATTCAGGATAAGTCCTACTGGGATAAATAGAGGAATCTGACTAAACAACTTTTAAATGTACACATGTTCCACCAAGAAAAGTTCCTGAGGCTATTTTGCAGAGGCATCGTGGCTCTGTCCGGCGCCATAAAGATTGTGGTTAGTTAAAAGAAATGCCAATAAACCAGAGCGTGTTTATCTCACATGCTGGAATGCTTTGTGGACTAGCCAGACCCTCCTCTGAAGCGCTGTGGAGTAAGGTCTGGCAACGTAAAACGTTGATGAACGAAAATGGTCCATTAAAGAGAAAAGTTAAAGAAATACTAAATAAAAAAAGCATAAACAAACACAGATAAGCAATCAGTTACTTTAATTTGACATGAGGTGATGTAACACAACATCCACTGGAGGTGGAAGGGGAGGTGGAGAGTTGCACTCTTTGCCTGCAACGACAGCTAAATAGCAAAGGGAGAAACAGATTATTTAAAACAGGGTTGTGACTCTGTGATTGGCCCTTACCATTTGTGTATGATTCTGATTGGTTTAGCAGGAAGATGAACACTTCTAACAGCTGATTCGAGTTAGGTAGAGCAGAGTTAGATTTTTCTGGAAGGATTTACACTGAGATACATTTCAATCAGGAGAGACTAGTTGCAAATAGGCAACAGTCATACACAGCCTGATAAAATATACATTTATTTGGATAACAGCTGATTTGATTTAGGAGTCTATCGATTAAAAGTTAGGTCTTCTTGGAAGAATTCACACTGAGCAACATTACATAGATTTTATAAAATATTGCACGGTGAGAGTCAGTCATGTACATTTTTGATCTTTGTAATAATGCTGAGATATTTATTAATATGCAGTCACTGTTCTCTTATCACAGTTTACTTCTAAACTTTTCATCCTACAAGAAAGTGAATAAATATATACATAAAAGTTGAATCATGAGGGGTTTAATCCTGGTGCAGTCCTTGATAATATGTAAAAAGCCTATACACATTCTGATCCTGTTGACCCCTTTGTTGTCACCAGTTGGTACAGGCCACAATACCGTAGCCCACTATCACTCTCCCCATTTCCTAAGTGGTACAGCTCTTTACAATCCTACTGAGCCTGTCTGACAGAGAGAGCAAGACAGTGTGTGTGTGTGTGTGTATGTGTGTGTGTGTGTGTGTGTGTGTGTTTGTGTGTGTGTTTGTGTGTGTGTGTGTGTGTGTGTGTTTGTGTATGTGTGTATGTGTGTGTATGTGTGTGTGTGTGTGTTTGTGTGTGTGTGTGTGTGTGTGTGTGTGTGTGTGTGTGTGTGTGTGTGTGTGTGAGAGAGCAGACAGGCAGCCAGGATGAGAGTGTGAAGGGGTCACTGTTGTATCAAACATTGTCCACAAATTTCCTCTGAGGTGATCTGTTATAGTGACAGGGCAGCAAGTATTTTTAGCCAGTGAGAAAGGACAAATAATAAAGCCGGAAAGACAAAGGGAGACAACAAGGGGACCAGTAAGGGAGAAAGGAGGAGGGAGGAGCAGAGAGAGAGAGAAAGAGAGAGATAGATAGAGAGAGAGAAAGAGAATGAGAGAAATGGGGGGAGTGAAAACTGAGGGTAAACCAAAACCACCTGGATGTTGCTGACTTGCTGCTCTTCGGTTTAGACCACAGTCTATATACATCATATTACACACTCACATATCCGCACCTCATGGTCATGCACACACACGCACACTTAAACACGAGTATAAATACCGATGATTTTTAAGGTTCAGCTGCTGCCAAGAAAACGATAATTTATTAAAACTTGGGTCCTTTATTTTGACTATAAGAGCACTTTACTCACCAGTAATTAATAAAATCTGCAAACATGGTAATGTTGCTGCAGCAAAGTCATATGGCGCAAGAAACACGAGTGGTCATATGATTAGTCAAAGGAGAAGAACAACGGAAAGTAAACAAATACAAAATAATCACACGTTACACAGAAACATGGTTTTCCAAGACTGCTAGGTCAAAGTCGGCCTGTAAACTGTGATACATTACAACTCAGGCTAAAAGGGTAAGTTGATTAATTGATAATTTGCCAGAAAAACATATATATATATATTTTTTTTTAAGTAGTAAAAACATGCAACACAGTCGCTGGTTTGGGGTTTTCCAGTGTGAGGACTTGCTGTTTTTCTTTGTCCTATATGATAGTAAATTGAATGTCTCTGAGGACTGGACTGAACTAAAGCATTTGAAGATGTCACTTTGGGCTTTCATTGAATTGTATTGCATAATATTTTTCATAATTCTTTTTACATTTCAAGCCGTGAATGAGAAGAAAATGAATTATCAATGTTAAATAATGTTACTACTTGTTACCTCCAGCCTTATTTATAATGCTGTTTCACCATTAACCTTTTTCTTTTTCAAAATGTTGATAAATAATACTACATCTGCAATTTGTTTGTCTGATCATCTGACTTCCCTTGTTTCTTACCATGTCTGACTTCTTTGAACAAGTGTCCCAGAACTGAAAAAAGCATTACTCACAAGAACAAATGAGGAGTGAAATAATACAACTAAAAGTACAGAAAGAGATTGACTTCTTCTTTTTACTTCTCCTTTTTCTCAATGGAATTCTTAGAGTAAGACTTTGGTTTTGGCTTCCATTGTCGCTGCAGTTAAAAGCTGGCGGTTAAAACAACATAAAGTGCTTAGAGTGCTGGTGGGGACATTTTGGTTTGCAAATCGTGAGGCCTCTGTGTAGCACAATGTCCTCTCTTTCTCTCTCTCTCACACACACACACACACACTTCCTCTCTCTCTCACTGGTTGTTCCCTGAGTCAGCACTCTGCCTCAGCTCCAGTTTCTCTACCCCGACCTGCCTCTGCTCGCCTGCCTGCAGGACACTATTAGGACATCACTGTGTGTGTGAGAGTGAGTGTGTGTGCATGCCTTTGTGGGAGAGAGCTACTGTTGCATTTACGTGGTCAGGTCCTTTCACCATCTTATGCAATACGATATTTTTCACTTTGCGAGTAACCCTGGATATTTCTGTCTGCTCCACCGAATCATTGTACCAGTGCACCATAAAAGATGCACGTCTCCTCTCGCTTTCCTCTCGCTCTTCCAAAACACTCCCAACGGGCTTTCATGTTGTAGTGGGTGTACGTGTGTGTGTGTGTGTGTGTGTGTGTGTGTGTGTGCTGTATGCTAGTTCTCCTAACCCAAAAATAGCTAACTGAAGAGGTGTGAAGTAAAAAAGGAAAGGACACTTTAGTAAAGGAGTAACTGACACGGGGTGAGTCACTTTCACACACACACACACACACACACACAAACGTGGTGTGCTCATCCAAACTTATGCACATACAAGCAGACACGCATATACAGTATATACAGAGGCACGTACTACACACACACGCAATTGTGAAATTGTCTCAGGGGCCTTCCCACTGCTGAGTGTGTGTAGGCAGGAATCACGGGTTTGAGTCTCGCTGCCATGTGATTGGCTCTCTTTCTCAGTTTTTGTGGTTCCATTTGTCCTTACAAATTATAGTCAAAGAGTCCCCATCTTTGGCTTGAGGTACTTCTACACAGTCACGGTGCTGTTAAAAGCTCAGCTAACCTTTTTCTCAACAGATTAGAGTCCTCCATCAGCCTTTTGAGTTTTGTGAGCTCTGTGGACCCATGTAGATTCTAAAACTGTAATATGGGGAGGTGCGTAATATCTCCAAGCACCCGATTTAAGGGTCAACAATGGGGTCAGGTTTCACTCAGAGAAACCCTGACACCTCTTCTGTTTATCATTAGCTTATAAAGTTGTGTGACTGATCAGTCTATTGGCATGTGTGCTCTTCGTGTTTACAATCTCGAAAGTCCCTGATGGTCACTTTCACACACACCATGTGACACCCAACATCACGCTATCCACACATTTATTCATTGGCTGCACATCAATGGTACCATAATTGTTAACTGATAAATAATTGTTTTTGTTGATTAACTCAAACTGTATTGCAGCTCTGTCTCCTAAAAATGACATCCCCTTACAACTAAACTGCATTCCCAATTGTGTTTTGAGGGAAATTTATTTGGTCTCCGATTAAATTAGTTTTTGATGTCTCAGAAATGCATTTGTAATCAAAGTCTGCATAGGGAGGAGGTCAAGGTGGATGTATGTATCAAAGTAACACAGGACTTTCCATCAACAAGGAGACCATTGTCCGTGTCTCGTGTCAGCTTTGACTTATTTTAACTTACATATGTAACTAAGGGAGGGAGAGGGCTCCTGTGCATTTGTTGTGTAGTGGTAAAGTGATTTGTAGCTACTGCCTCACAGAATCAGCAGTATCATTGATGACCGGAAGAAACACAAAAACTTAAGTTACTCTCGTTTTTAATCGTAAACAAATTTTCACTCAGCAAGCAGAGTAATGTTTTTTCCAACTCCTTTTTACATCGGTGTTAATAGGATGTTGTAGTGTGAATGCAGAAGTGAGAATGGGAGAGAGAGAAAGAGAGAGGAAATGATACTTAAGACGTTCAGCCTGTGCAGCGCCTAATGATCACAAGCGCAAAACATACACACGCGCACATGAAAACTCATGCACACACAACATGTGATCTCTTGATTAGTGCTAGTTACACCCTTCCACTCTCTCTGCTTGTTTGATCACAATCTAACTCCTACCCCTGGGCTCCAATCAAACAGAAACTTTCAAAAGATAATGCTTGCTTGACCTTTGTTGAAATGACTTAAAGGTCAAATATGTTAAGTATTTACTGTAACAAATCCAGAAATGACCCCAATGCGTCATCAGATATTTAGGAAACATGCTAAGTTGAAATACAATCTTTTCTGACAACATTCAGTTGCCAGATATAGGCCTACCTAAGAAAAACGCAAACCGTTTCTAACAGTTGCGTGACCAGAGACTTAAAAATCCCTGGCTTAATACTGGAGATGTATTTGAAAGATGGAGACAGCTTAGAGCCCAATAGGACGCAAAGTTGGCTAATTTCCTCCTGAACTGGTAAGCATTCGCTTCAGACTAATTTATCACGGCTACAAGGGATAGGCATTTTATTTAATTTCAACAGTCATGTACTCACATTGAATTATGTAGCTAGAGTTCCCAAGTGGGTTACTCGCAAAAACAATTGAGACACAGCCAGTAAAGTGATCCTGACTGGTCCTGGCTAACACCGCTATGCTAACCCTGCTAACTGCTAACGTTACCAGAGGACCAGGCAAGCGGGCCATGGCTGTTTACAACGTGTAGCCTGTTCAGCAGCTGTAGCCAACAACGGTGAGTTATTTTTAGCAGGGGGGGCTGTAAATTGGGAGGACCGTGAGTTTGCAGTGTGTTAAGCAATTGTTGCTGTAGTTCTAAGCAAATAAAATATGTTCAGTCGGGTGAAGGGGACAGCAAGGTAGTGTTATTTTTAGCGGTTCCTACCGTAATTCTTAGCCCAAAAAGTGTGTGTCAGTAAAGTACCGGCTTTTATGACTGTCAATATAACCGGTATTTAACGTTAGCTACTCTGCTGGGCTGTGAAGTAATGTCCTAGCAACATTGTGGATTGTGTTGTGAATGCTGCGGTAGCAGCCTGGCAACCTCCGTGAACGTCAAGTCTGAGGAAGAGAGGGCGTCGGAGACAACTCTCTCCAGTATTTTGAATTTGTACCGTAATTACTAGCTGCCAGTATTACATATTGCACCTTTCAGATAATAAAACATTTTTATGTTTAGTGAAAATCTTCAGCTGACAGGGAAAAAAAAGATCTCTTTAAGCATGGAAAAGTATTTACCGTGTAGTTATTGAAAGCATGTGTTTGTTATGACTCAAAGTCTTAAGACATAAAAGCTTACAATAGCTCTGACTATTACCAGGCTGATTAAAAGAGAATATGATCTGTGAAGGTTGTCATAAGGCACTCATGAAGCTGTGACACTTTGATTTGCATGAAAGGGCTTATCTTATCTTTATTTTTAGAGTTATCTAAATGAGCCCGATGACACCTGTCAAAGCACAAAAAAATGAAATAAAGTAATACAAATATGAGAAAATGTAAGTGAACTTTTCATTATTTTCACTGTGGCTGTAGTACTCTAAGCACTATATTATATTAGTGTTTAAACAGCATGTGAGCATTTTTCCTGATTTGTTTTGGGCTTGTTATGGGTTGTTACTATAACATAGTTATATATCTTTTTAGGGGTAAGCGGCATAACCCTTACACAAGACATCTATTTTGGTTTCAGGGTTCCGCATCCACAATTGGTGATACTGATTTATGGTCAACAGCATGTAATGTACCTTAAACCTAAATTAATATTTTTAAGAAGAAAAACATACATACTTATGATCAAGTATTCATACCCAGGATTCCCAGGTTACATTGACCATGAAAAAAGGGTCATACAATGACTTAACTGTAGGTCATGGATTCTAACACACTTTGACATTGTAGTGTAAAGAGATCCCAGCCCTGCAAGCTGCTCATGTGTCCTCCCCTGACACTTCCAACTCTGGACCTGAGTCAAATGTTTTCCCCATGATGACAAAGGGAAGAAGATGTCGTAGTTGCCCAGTTGTAGTTTAAGGCGTCAAAGTAAATATTTGTCAGCGAGTTAAAAAATTTAGATGAGAGTGCAGGTTAGTGCATGCAAGGTTGGATATGATTTAACTCTAATAAACAAAATAATAATGAATCTGATAGAAAGCCATAGTTGTTCAAAATGTAATGACAATTATTTAAGCATCCCTCCCGGTGTTTACGTCAGGTCATGTGTGTTGGGAACTGGGGCGTGCAGTACAGTAAAAAAAAAGCATGTGACTGATTGCTACATGCACACAGGACATTCCCGTACATCACAGTGGTTTCACAATAAGATGTGTGAGTGGTCTTTTGTGGTTTCAGCTTGAAAAAAAAGCACATGATGCCACTGCACGCATATCATGACCAAATGATTAAGCTAAAAAAAGAATAGACTCCTTATGATTTTGCTGAAAATACTCGATGTGTCAGATGTGACAAGCAGGTATTACACTTCACCTGCTGTAACATGTCAATACTTAGTGATTATGTCACGCTCACCTACTGTACTGTGTGCCTGGCAAGCACACATTTCCCATCATCCCTGTGGGCTGCGATTGGCTGGAGGGCTAAGAGGCTGAGGTGTTGCAGCAAATAGCACGATTCGTGGGCTGGTCCTTTCTGCAACTCGAGGGAGGTTAATGAGTGAAGCTGCTGGGCTATCAGCCAGACATGAGCAGCAATGCTAAGGCTCCCACAATGAGCCTGACTGTATTACCACTGAGCTCTGTCTAATTATACACTCCCAGAGAGGGAGAGGGAGAGAGAGGGAGAGAGAGAGAGAGAGAGAGAGAGAGAGAGAGAGCATATTAGGTAGGGGAAAGAAAAAGTTATCAAGTGTCACTGTGTGTCAGAGAGACTTACTCAGAGGGATGTGTGTAGATTGAAGTTGTAAGGGTGAGATAAAAGGTGTGTGTGAGTTAGAGTGAAGAGAAGAGAGGAGGAGGGAGAGATCAAGCAAGCTGGGGAGAGAGAAAGAGCGCACACTCACGGGGAGATAGAGGGAGAGAGAGCAAAGAGGCGTTTAGAGAGCGAGAAGGAGGAGAGGCAGGAATAGGATGAAGGGAGGGGAGGCTGAGCAGTAGAAAGGAGGTAGAGACTCGCAGTCTCAAAACTGGATATTCCTACATGCCTGCTGCTGCCCGATCCAATGAGTAAACTCTCTGCTACGCAAAGGCACCCGGCGAGGTATGTGACCACACCGCTTCCTCTTCTGAGTGTGTGTGTATGTGTGTGTGTAGGAGAGCTTGAGCACAGGTGTGTACGGAACTTTGAATGAAGGGATACACATGCTGTGTGTGTTTGAATGCTGCTCTGAGGTAACAGGTCACGAGTTTCTGTAGGTACATGTCATCCTGAGATTGAGCTGGATAATTATAGGGAAGTGTGTGTGTGTGTGTGTGTGTGTGTGTGTATGTATATGTTTGTGTGTGTGTGTGTGTGTGAATGAATGAACGTATCATGTAGACCAGCACCTGTGTGTGGGGTTTGTATGAGGGAAAGGGCTTAACAGAGTAAGTGTGAACAAGAATCAGACAGATCCAGAGACTAGATGTATGTGAAACACAGATACAGACGGAGAGAGAGAGATAGAGAGAGAGAGAAAGAAAGAGAGAGGGAGAGAGAGAGAGAGAGAGAGAGAGTTAGAAAGGTGGAGGTTCATCACTCACCATGACTGCAGACCAGGACTTTCAGAATTAGAGCAGTGGGCTTAAATAGCCCTGGTCCAGAGATAGCCAGGGGTCCTGGAGGAGCCCGCTTAAACTGGGAGGGACAAATCTGAAATTGGTGAGGGTGGGGTTAGTTGAGCTTGGGAAAAATTGGAAAGAGATTGAATGAGGGAGAGGGAGGAGATAGAAAATAGGAGGTACAGATGTCTGGGAAAGAGCTGATTTGCAGGTGTGGGTGCATCAGGCATCTGTAATCTAACAGTAGAAGACATGCACTGAAAAAACTTCCGATGTGACCTTTCATTTTTTAGTATTCAACTTTACAGCACCAATTGCTCTAACGGACTAAATGTTCCTGTTTCTGTATCCCTCAGTTGGGAACACAAAGATATGTTCATGGTTGTGTTACCGACTCCACATAAAGCCCTCCTCCTTTCTCGTCAAATCTTGAGGGAGAAAAACTACGCCAGGGTGCACAATTATTATTTCTGTATGTCTATTTCTGCTACAACACTCGTCCTGCTGAAGTGATATCGCATATGCTGCACATAGGAACATTCACAGCTTCAAACAGTTCTCAGCTATAGATGTCTATCAACCAAGATGGACAACATTTGTCACTGCTGACTTAATTCACTTATATCATTTACAAGGACAATCTGCTGGAGTGTACAGGAAGTCTTATGTCACTGAGAGATTGCTTCAAGAAATGCGTGTTTTGAGTGCACAATTAAAAAAGTGTGCCTCATATGCAAAGGAGCAATTTTTGCTTGTTGTTTCTGGTGTTGGATTCATCATTATCAAGCAAGGACTCTCTGGTGGATCAGTGAGAGTTTCTGCCAAGGTGGGGCTCTAGCTGTAGTCAGGTGGCTTAAAAATCCAGATCTCCTGTGTTTAATATGTGTTTTATAGTGACTCACTACTATGAACCTGTAGATGTGTTTTATGACTGGCTATGTACCAGAGAAGTGTCCTCATAAAGGATATAAAGATGATAAACAGAGACTGATTGTAGGATTTTTTTCTATGTCTCGTGGAAATCCGAAATACAACTGTGGGATGAATGAGAAATACTGCATGTTCTTCCATCCCATGTTTCTTAGAGTACTGTCACCCTGAAGTGCAGAACAGGCCTCTTGTGGAAGAAGGTTGATTGGCTGCTGGCCCTTTAAGAGGTCTATTTTTACAGGGGGCACACTCATGCATGGAGCGACACGCACAGAGGAGGTAGTGGCACACGGAGACTATTTGCTCTACCTTACTTCTATGACTCCACACAACACATCCTATAAGACCATAACCCTATGCTTGATTGGCTGATTGAGATTGGTAAAACTTATTTAGCCCATAGAGGGGCATGTGTTTTTTCTACGCTAGCTCGAACACGAAAATCATCAAAACTGGAAGTTACGAGGTCCGCGCCCGACAAGGAGATTCAGCCCCTTTCAAGTTGATCTCTCTGAAGTCTAAAAGTGATAACGAGTGGGAGTTTGCAATAAAGACACCCTTATACACACTGCACACAAATGTGCCAACATTCCCACATACTTGTTTTGATATGCAGATAGCTATGAAAGAAATCTGAAAACATTCATGCCCCCTTCTTACAATCACATAATACACTAAGTGTACACCCACACACTCCTCGAAAGAAAACACAGAAATGGGCACATTTTAAAACATTTTTACACAAACACACATCCTCGCACTTAGGTATGTGCATTGTGCTGTACACCCACGTAAAAAAGTACTTATACATCCTCAATATCTGGACCTTAAATAATCTTCTCCTTATGCAATCTGCATGTTATATAATACATGCCTGTCATTATCACAGCGCTCCTTCACGCCCTGCTGTGCCTTTCCACCTACAGCACCACACAGACAGGCAGACACACACACACACACACACCATGCACCTTGTGTTGACAGTCATATACTCTACTCTAGCACTCTCACCCACGTTGAGTGTGTGCTCTCAAACAGCCAGCCAGTTGAGTGAAAGAGAAAGACAGAGAGTGGGTGGGTTGGGGGGACTGAAAGTGAAAGAGACAAAGAGGGAAAACGTAGAGGGAAGTGTACATTCAGGCAGACACTACACATTTGCATGATTTTATGAATTTGTGTGTGTGTCTGTGATTTTTAGGGCTGTATGTGTGTCTGCTCTGCCAAAACAACCCTTTCACCCATTGAAACTGTTTGTGGGTGCAGCACTTTAGCAGGTATTTGAGGCTATATAACCCCACATAACCTTATTCGTGTTTTCATTTTCTTTACCACCCTGTTCCTCAGGCTCAGATACCAGGAAAAACATGCATGTCTTGCATGTCATCCTCTCAAGGGAATCAAACCCCTGTTCTTGCTGTTCAGCTACATTTCTAAAAGCTGTGCTGTAAGCTCGTACTGTACTTCATCTAAAGGTCCAGTGTGTAATATGTTTAGTTGTTCATTATTAAAACAGTCCTTTTTCATGAATATTTACCACCACCATTAATTCCAAGTATTCCTATTGGCTTGAAATTTTACATTACCATTTGCATAAACAGGGTTAGACTCTCCATATTCATCACCATCTTGCACATTAGCCGGTAAGGGACATACAGCACATACTGCTCTGCCTTTCGCGTTTTCGCTGTCACATGATTAACTCACAGGTGCTGCTAATGCTGGTAATGCTGCTAATGGGTGTCGTCGCTTCCCAGCCCTGGCAAGTTTGAAGAAGGAAACATGGAGGACCAAACGTATTCAAAATCTCAATTTCAGGAACAGGAGTCTTCTTCTTCGCCCAGAAAAAGAAAAAAGGACAGTGAAAAGAACAAAAGACGAAGGCTATCGTAGCTGTACTACGTACTTGTGTGGCATGAAAAAGTTGATTGCAATATATGATCTCACAACACTAGATGCGAGAAATTCCCACACATTGGACCTTTAATCGATGTATATGAAAAGTGCAGCTCACGCAATTTTTTAAATCATTAAAAAGGGAACTGACTAATCAAGCAATATGCGTATATCTGCAATGTGTCAACACAGGCACATAGGGCACTACATCCAAAATGAACGCCTTACTTTAAGTAATTAAGAAATCAGTATAGCCACTCAGTGGCATTGCACAAATCTATCCTAAGGTACATGCTGATCATGAAGTAGTTCTGTGTTTAGGGAACTTTCGAATCAGTCAAGGGGACCTCCATGCCCACTGTTCTCAGATCAGCACTCTCACAGTTGAAGGGTATGAGAATTGGCTTGGGAGCTCAGCAGAGGAGCCAGGAGTGTGATGAATAATCCAAAACAGAGGCAGGTGTTTGAATACAGTTGACACAGTGCCAGACTACTTTAAGGTGACAGACACACCTGTCGGGGTGGGTGTCCCACAAGAGGGAAGTGGTATATCATAGGATGCATTTACATTCAGACCCACATACTGTGTGGGAATGGGCGTTTTTGTTCAATTGCAAACATTTTGATGCACTCTGTCAGTTACCAGAGTCTTTTCTTCACTCTTTGTCAATCGTTTTCTTTGGCCCTGACTCGCTAACCCTTGTGTATGATCAAGCAGTGTGTTCTCCTCCTCCTCCACACTTCATCTACAATAGGGGTCAACAACCTTTCAACCCTGCCTCCCACCATTTAACACCCACAGTTCTTCAGCCAGGCCTGCCTCTCTGCCTGCTGGAAGCCCGGTAGATCAGTAAAACTGCTCACAGAAGTGCACAGGCATAATATATTGCAAAGTATCGGTTTTGGTATCACTGTACAGAAAGTGTAACATCTGAGACATCCTGTAGCCTATAGCATCAATAGTGTCCTGAAAGCCTGTCCTCAAGTTGTGTATTACCTTCCCTTTCCTTGCTTCCCTATTCATTTCTTTTTTTATCCTTCGCAGCATTAAAATCACTCAGCAAAACATCGTTCTCTAATTGAATTTGGTTTCTTTTTTTGTAATTATTAGCAGAGATCGTCAAATAGCTGCGTGACAAAGGTTCTCTCTCAAGTGGGACTCTCCCTATTTTCGTTTTGAAAACAAGCATTAAGCCCACTCAATCCTTTTTCAGTATAATTTTCAGCACCCTCTATAACAAACAGCATGAGGCATGTGTTGAGTAAATGGCTGTGACCGTGTGTGGCTAGGCAGCAGATTTGGTGTGGGAGGGGTTGTAGAGCAAGAGCAATAATGGCAGTGTATATCAATGTTGCCTTGAATACCGGCAGTGATAAAGGTATTCCAGACAGTATCTATGAAGCCGGTCTAGACAGGCGTTCTAAAAATGAATGGCACTTGTACTTCTAACAGGAGACCTGGGCATGCTCTCTCAGTGGAGTAGTCATCATGATGTTTGCTTACAGCTTGCTGACATTTTGCTGCTTAACAACAAACCAACAAAAAAAACAGTTTGACTGTCAGTCGCCAGGGGACAGCGCCAAAAACAACACATCTTTGGAATAAAAAGTAACCCCCCTCCTCTTTCACACTCACTCTTGTCATTTCTCTGTCAAGCTGTTTCTAAAGATTTCTTTCACTCTCTGAGTCTCTTCGTTTGTCTCTCTCTTTCCCCTCTCCTCTGTCCTTAACCCCCCTCCTTGTAAGCTACTGATCTCATAGCATGAGAGTACTACTCGCATCAAGGGCTCCAAGGTAGCCGACTCATGTGGCAAACTAGTGACAGAGAGACTGCCACATGTGAGCCGGTGAAGCTGAGTATGTAAAAAAAACCTAATGGAAAACTTGGAAAACTAATTTAGAAAAAAAAAACAAGTGGGCTGCAAGATTTGAAATGCAAAAGCACGACTGTGCATCAGCACTGTGCGACATCACTCCAGTTGCATAAGAATCACTGTCACCTAACCGATAGCAATGTTTGTTTCATGTTTTTGTTATAGTTTGTGATGCATGTAATCCCAACAAATTGAAACCAAAGTCATCTCTCTGTGGTTGCAAATGTAGTAAGTGCAGGCATAGCATCAGGTTGAGAGTTGAGGGTTGAGGGTTGACAGTGGAAAAGTTCACAAATGAAACTCCCATCAGTAGACACTTAAATGTCAATAATTGACCACAAAATAACACCCGTGTTAGAAAATGTCAGCCAGAACGTTTGCAGAATACCTGTTAACTGTTCCACCTGTTCCCTGCTGACCCATGCATGCACACCGGCATGTGCAGTGTGAGTGTGTGATTGTATTCACCGAAGCAGAGAGACAGGCGAACACTGCAGGAGTCTGCCATGGTCAGAGGAAGAAGAGAACATCGTGGAGGAATTTTTGCTTCTGCTGACTGGCTAACCTGCATGTAATTAGTCAAGTCATATTTTTAACTGATATTGCGTAAAAGCCAGCTTAAGGAGCCGTAGCTGCCCTATTTATACCCTAGGGGCTAATGGCCTGTACCACTACACAGGGGGATTTCCTCCCAGAACTATACTAAGCCTTCCTAAGGCTGTACCAGTTGGGATTCACAGGGATTAACCCAGCAATACATTATCGGCGTCACTCTCTAGTCTGCCTCACTCATGCTGTTTCTCATTCAATCAGCTCTTTCCTTTCAGTGTTTGGCATACTTTGTTTACAACTCTGCTTTTCAGAAGGCGGTATATTCTGTTTGTTTTTACTGGACTGATGGCACACACTGATGGTCTTATTCTTCATCAAAACACAGATATTTTCATCAATTTGTGTTAGGGAAGTGCGCAAGTCTTTAATGAGTGAGCACATTTTCACAAAAATTCAGTCTTGTTGGCTGCTGGCTCATCCTGTTGATTAATAAATTCAGGGCCCTGAAGGCTGACCTGGCCTTTTGCCCAATAAAGCTATCACCCTGTCCTTTTATCAGCTTAACCCGGCTCCTTGTGGAGTAAGCCACCACACACGGCTAGTAGTACTCGCCTCCTCCCCTCACCACCTCTCGCCATCCATCTATCTATCGATCTATCACGCACACAAAAGGATGGACCCACAATACACAGCTCAGGTACATTAAAAGCAAAAGTTTATTTAACAAGCTTAATAAACTTACGGCAACAGTGACCAAACCAGCAGACAATGGGAAATCCAACAATGTGAATCTTACTCAAAACAGTAACTTGACACAAGGACGGAACGTGACACTATCTATTTATCTATCTATCTATCTATCTATCTATCTATCTATCTATCTATCTATCTATCTATCTATCTATCTATCTATCTATCTATCTATCTATCTATCTATCTATCTATCTATCTATCTATCTGTATATCTATCTATCTATCCATCCATCCATCTATCTATCTATCTATCATCCCGATTTGATTCTTTCACGATACATGGGTGCCGATTCAATTTGTATTTAACAAAAACAAAAGTTGAATAATGCACTTCTCGAAACAATATATCATGAGACATTTCTTACAACTAAATGTTTTCTAAAATAAATGCACATCACATGTCACTCATTCAGTCTGACATTTATTTAATTTGGAACGTAGTACATTACATGTATTTTCTGCATTTTCTGCATTCCGTCTGTTTAGCTGCAAACGGATATGATGTAGTTGCTGTCAGCAGTACGGTGTAAACAGACAACATTGAGGTGGATAATTAAAATATATATAAATATATATAATTATTTTTTATATAAAAAAAAATATATATATATATAAATATATATCAATATAAAAAATATCGATCCATACGAATCTCAATTGTCTATCTATCTATCTATGTATCTATCTATCTATCTATCTGCTGTGTCCTCTACACCCCCCTTCCCCTCCACTCTCCTCTACTTTCCCCTCTGTTCAGATCTGTTACATTCAGCAACAAATTTCTGCTGCCTCAGACGTCCATCATAGATCCCCCACTCAGCCTGAAACGTGATCAGACACCCCATACGAGGCTACGCATGAGGAAGAAAAACTAAAATGCCAAAAGGCCCAGAAGCTAAGACTGTAAAACATGTTCCATGCCCAAAAGAACCTGCAGAGGAGGGGGAGGGAATCTTCCACTACTACGATTTGTTGAGTGGAGTGTGATTCATCTGACCTTTCTTGTCTAGGCCTGACCCTGTGTGTGTGTGTGTGTGTGTGTGTGTGTGTGTGTGTGTGTGTGTGTGTGTGTGTGTGTGTGTGTGTGTGTGTGTGTGTTTGCGTGCCTGCATGATGGACAGATTAAATAGTGTAAAGCCAGAGAGAGACAGACAGGAACAGCAAGCTTGAGATGGAGAAGGAGTGCGCCAAATGTCTGTGTTGCCATGAATGATTGACAGCGCAGTGTGACTCCACTGTGTGTTTTTTCATGTTGATGTTTGCCCGCTCTGTGTGTGTGCGTGTTCAATCTGCTAAATATCAAAGTACGCATGCATAAGTAGAGCACAACAGTCATTTCTACATCGTGATATTGTAATAAAACACCCTTTGATGATCCCCGTTGTTGCTCCATTTCCTCGTCTTTCACTATGACTGAATGTCTAAATTTATGTCAAACACTTACTAGTAATATGATTTAGGTACAAATATTTGTTTTAGTACTAAATGCTGTTCACAGGCCATAGGTATCAATAGAATTCATTGTTTGGTTTGCTTCATTAGCTTTTCCTCCTATTTATTAACCTTTTTTATATTTTGAGTTGTATTCATTTTGGTTACAAATGTAGAAGTAGATCATTTATAATCATAATTAAAATTCATACTGTTTATTGATCCCCAGTGAGGAAATTACAAGACGTTTCTGTGACACCTTACTGTAACACCTTACTGTGTGAGCAATGGGTTTATATGTGTAATATACTCATAGACACATTCATAGTGGCAACTTTACTTTTAATGCTGCTAACTTTATATTCAAATAAATTATTATGGTTTTTAAATATTTAGAAATACCAATAACACTAATATTAACAGTTTTCTGTTTGAAATCTAATTTTTATATATAAGAATCCTGCGATTCCTTGGCCTTTTCATCATTTTTTATTGAAAATGAATTAATCCAATTATGATCAGATTTCTTTTTTTGTCATCTTTATGATTTTGTTTATTTAAAGTCAAAATATGACATTGTTGTTACCTTCCTTTAACAAGACGGAATATTACATTTCCATTTGACATTAAAATGTGACCCTAAATCTCACAATGTTGTTTAATCTTTGCTCCGAAATCCTCCAAAATTTATAAAAGGAACACATGTAATGTATCTTTACTCTATTAATTGTGATACTTGAAGTGAACCCAAGCAAATACAGAAATGCCAGAGCAGACAGCGCTACTGCCCACACAACCTCAGTGCACATAGGTTTCAAACAGCATTTACTTTGAAAAGTAAAAGTAATTTCCTAAATGTCAGAGGAGACTTTTTTTTTGCAATCGTTACCTCGTTGTCAGAATGTTTCAATGTGGCCTGCTAGCCTATGGCTCTGCACACACATCCAAATCTGATTTCCTTTCCACTCCATTGAAGTTGAGCACAAGGTTAACCTTTATTTCCAAAATATTTGTGGATACAAATCTGTATTTTGGGTTGCCTGAATTGCTCAGTGAAATAGAGAACATAAAGATTGCTTTTTACAACTCCCCAACAATAATGATTTGATTGCTTCATTAAATCCTATTTCTCCGTATGCTCCAATTTACATTTTGTGTTCCTTTATTGCATTTCTGCGCTGGTAATTAACATAAGCTTGTTTGAACTGAGGTTTGGCCTTGTTTCCTTGACTAGAAGCCGACGGGGTTATTTGCATAATGTTGCATTTTCAACCCTGTGCTTGTTTATTATTTTGTAAAAGGTTTCTATACAGACATTTTTCTGATTTCTTGCCGTCAATGAGCTACACTGCTTCACCAATTCAGTCCTAATAAGCCATACCAGCCATACCAACACACTTCACTGACTGAATCACTGAGGCAAATCATTCAGAGCTCTCCTGCAGTTCTCATTGCGTATAAGCCTGTGTTGTGTGTGTGTATGTGTGTGTGTGTGTGTGTGTTTATATGTGTTCACGCATATGAAGTCAAATCAAATTTATTCACAAAAGTTCTTTTAACAACAGGTTTGTCAGAAAGTGCTTTGATGAGAACAAAGGACACAAATTCAGACGGAAACTACAGAACAAGTGTATTGTCTGTGTGTATGTGTGTGTGTGTGTGTGTGTGTGTGTGTGTGTGTGTGTGTGTTTGATGAATGTGAGCTTTAGTTTTGAGTCAGCAGCATTAGTAAAAGCCTAAAGTCTGAGAGTGTGTGTGGGATGAGCCTTCCACCACGTCCCTCCCTGTCTCTCATCAACTGTCTCTCTCCCTCCCCTTCATCCTCTCCTCTTTTCATGTGCCAACATTTCTTCAGAAATATAGATTAGCTTATTAATTGATCCATTCATGACTTTTTTATGTTAAGAGATACATTTAACCAGTTAACCTTAAATGGAAATCACACCTACAGACAACATGGCGGCATACAGTCAATTTATCCAGCCCAGTATATAATCTGTTTGTGCTGCATCCTTGACTGTTTGTGTGTGTACGTTTGTGTGTGCAGATATGTGTGTGTATGCATGTTTGTATCCCTCACAGTGATTAAAGCAAGTGGGCGGCAGCAGCAACTGGTCTGCCTGTGTGGCTCTGCATAGCAGACATGTTTCTCACTGCTAGATATTACTCATTTCCTCAGCCCTTTGCACACATAAGCACACACACACACACACACAAACACACACTCTTGACACACACAAAGTCACATACACAACAGATACTGAGACGGATAGCAGGCTCTCAGTTCTTTCCCTCAGTTTGGTGGACTCGCTGGTGTTTTTTCATGCGCACAGAGATCAGAGGCAGTGTGTAGCTGCTGATATCTGCAGGTGTCGTAACTGGTGGCAGTGCTGTGGAGGAGCAGTGTTGCACAGTGAGGAGCTCAGGAGTGGGTTGACCCTCTGGGAGGACTGGAAAATGAATGACTGCCAAGACTGGGACAATGGCTCAGCCTGCACTAAGGTCAGTCTCGCGTCACATCACAGCAACTATTAACTCCATGCAACCGGTCTGCCTGCTCCCACATTCTCTCACTGCTCTTTTGGATTCAATTAGCTGTTGTTTAGTACTTGTCTCTTGCAATTAGCACTACTGGACTATCAGGTGTTGTTTAATTTGATATTAGCAATAAAGACAAAGCTAGAGACTAATATTTTGCAGTTCTGTTTTTTTTAGGTTTGTAGTCATGAGTGTAGAGGAGCGTTAGACAGTTCCCTGAGAAATGCATGTAGAGAAAAGGCGGGATAAGGTGGAGCGGTGCAAATACATATGTCAAATTTAACAATTAATTTAGAGCAGGTTGAAGAATGTAAGCATTTTACATTTTAATACAAAAACATAAAAACTAACTGTTTAAAATGGTTTTCATTTTTTAATCAGTTTTAAGCAAAAGAAAATTGTAAATTACTTGCAAGCATGTAATGTGCTTGCATAGCAAGCAAAAAGTATTATAATGGTAGGAATGTGTTATATAATTATATCTGTGATCTGTCGGTTTTTATATATTTAAATGCAACCAGCACAGTAGCTCCAGCTAAACTCCAGTTCTGTGTGCAATGTCTGCACAGTGTAGGAGTATTCTGTTAGAATCCATTTCTCTGCAAACACCTCCACAAGCACAATCATGTTTTGTTTTCTTGTACTTTTTTGGCAAGTTTATATTGGGTCTACTGTGAAACCTTATTTCATAAGGGCTGTCGAAATGACATGGGTGTCAGAGTCATTTGAGGACAAATATTGAAACTACTGTAAGAAATCTGGATTCTGGACAAGTTATTGTGCAGCGAAAGGTAAAAAAAAGAAGTGAGAAGTTAGACAAATTCAGACCTTTTGAATACTGTGTGTAACTAATTGTGTTTTGAGATAGCTTTTTCCTGTGGAATTTGAGTTAATGTTGATGCTTCTTTTCTTTTTTATTACTTGGCAAAAGTTTCTAGAGTTTATTTGTAATAATTAAAAAATGTATTTATTTTTATCAATACATTGCGTAACTATGCAAATGTTAATGCTGTGTTACTTTTCGGATATAAACTGCTTGTCACATTTAATAAATTGATGAAAAACTGATAATTCTAGAAAAAACAGTGATATATAATATACATGAAAATGTGGGTTAGGACAGGAATCATTACCAAATGTTGCTGCAGTCCAAAGCCATTTCATCCGAAGAATAGTCATTTTTATGAACCCAAGAGGTCAATGTGCGTTTATGGCCCACAGAAAGTCATACTGTCTTTCAAAAATATGTTGCGTAAATTGGACTTGGACAAGATTTTACATCATAACAGCAACATGTGTG
Organism: Etheostoma cragini; assembly: GCF_013103735.1. NCBI lineage: Eukaryota > Metazoa > Chordata > Actinopteri > Perciformes > Percidae > Etheostoma > Etheostoma cragini. The sequence continues at coordinate 9,906,873 of NC_048413.1, forward strand.
TTGACCTAATAGTCCATCATAACCATTTCCCACATTCTATTCCATCGCACCCGTCCTGGCATTGTCTGGGACAATAAATCCCTCTCCTCTCACCACACAATTTTCAGTATTTTTTTTTCACTCAGATGCACAAACAGCTTGCTCTTCTCTAACACTTATTCTGTTTTTGGACCAAGTCACTTGATGAGCAACAGTTTACCCGCCTCTCCATGGAGGATCCCCATCTAACCTCTCTAACCGAGTGGATGTGTGAGTGTGTGTGTGTGTGTGTGTGTGTGTGTGTATGTGTGTGTGTGTGTAAGTGTGGACACAGTTGCCATGGTGACAGTGTGGCGGATGGGGAGACGGCAGGGAGTTGGTAGGCTGTTGAGACAGACTTGCGGGTGAGTGCGGGGCTGAGAGGCAGCATGGTGCAGTGGTGTTGTGGCGGCGGTGGGTGCAGCTATGGTGGTAGTGGAAGTGGTGGTGAGGAGGAGGGAACAGCTGGGCTGGCAGAGCGGTAACCATCACTTCAAAAGAGCTCATTTAAAACGTTTGGAGGAGAATTTGTAGAGCTCCCCCGCACTTCTCACTGAATGAAACAAGACTGCAAAATCTCTGACACATTTGAGGACTCAAACACAAACACACACGCACACAAAGACCTAAACAAATAAACACATTCACACATTTCTTCCAGAAAGAAAACACACACACACACACACACACACACATTCACTCACATTTCCCCACACCCCTGCTGTGATATGAAAAGACACATATCCTGTATCCACAACAACTGGTGGTAATATCAACAGTGTTTCTGTCAGCTTTTGGGTGGGTGGCGACCAGCTTTGCCTATCACTGGGGGAGTTAGTACAGGCGCCTAAGGGAGTATTTGTGTGTCTGTTGCTGTCTGTGTGTGTCTGAAAGAGAAGGAACGGGGAGGGGGTTCTCGTAGTAAGCTCATATAGAATACAGAGAACACCCGGGGGTGTCGTGGGGGTGGTTCATGAAAGTTGTACAAAAACACATCTACATATTCCAATCATCCCCTCAGAGTCAGAGATGAAAACTCTCCTGCTGTGAGCGATGCACACATACTGCACTGCCTCTGAACTTCATTGGCTACAAAATGTATTTTTAGTCCACATGTGGGAGTAATGTGTTTGAATGAAACAAGTTAGTTGGGTAGTTTCAGTCCCACCGCAGCATGCATAGGTAATGACTAATTAGCGACAGCTATCAGAAAGCCAAGAGTTTCTAACCCTTTGAAAATAGTGTATATGCGAGTTACTGGCTGATTCCTCGCCATCTGTCTGATGAAGCTGAATGATTGTTTGCATGTATAGCTGAACAGACCAACAGCTAAGTCTTAACAACAACTGAACAGTCATGTTCATACTAAATCATTCTTTCTTCTATCTCTGTTCTTTCCCTCCTTTTTGCCTACCCTATCTCTTCTCTCCAGGTGAGCGGCGCTCCAGTACAAAACAATCAACAGTGATCTGACAGGGATGCTGTGTCGCAGCCTTCCCCTCTGTCTGCGCCCCTCTTTCTCCCGTGAGGCCCATGTGACCTAGCCTACACCCACACACAGGGGGCCCCCAGTGCCGCTGGAGCCCACCCATGAATCCCAGCCCCGATCGCGGCAAAGAGTGCCTCCCTCCCAAGAAAAGGGAGTCTCGGCAAGGCTCATCAGAGCACCACAACCCCCTGGACGAGTTTAAACCCCCGGTGCCACTCCGGAGTCGGTCCAGTGCAGGGGGAGGGGAGGGAGGCAGAGAGGCTAGTGACAGGGACCGTGCTCTGATTAACCCAAATCCCCATCTCCTACATACTCCTCCACCCCTTCCTGCTCCAACACCAGGCCTACCACTGCCCCTACCATGGCACCTGAGCTACTCTCCCTCTGTCTCTCTCCCCCTTTTCCCAGGGCAGGTCAGCGAGAGGATGGGCTCTGGGTCCCCCGGCTGGAGAGATGATTCTCTCCCCTCGCCTCTGTCCCACCAGTCCAGGTGGCTTAGAGGGGATGGGCCCCTCTCCTTGCCACCTTCCCCATCCTCCTCCTCCGCTTCTTCCTTCAAGACTCCCTTCCCAGCCGATTCTAGGGAGATATGGTCCTACATTAACAGTGGCCGGCGGGACAACAGCTCCTCTCTCTTCTCCCCATCATATTTGTTTAGCCACCACTCTCTCTACCCTCAACAGCCAAGCTTTGTTGAAGCCAGACACAGATATTTGGGTAAGAGACTCAACGGCCTGGACGGGCCAGGCAGCAGGACTGCCTCAACCTCCAGGCCTCTGCTTGCAGGAGAATATGGGAATGATAGCAGCAGAACCCGGCTGGACATCAGTCCACACAGCTCCCATACCAACGGTGGACGGAGACAGCAGGAGGATCTAACATCCCGTGTCCATTCTGGAGGGCCATTTTTGTCAGACTCTCAAGCTCAGGAGGGCCTTGAGCCACATTCCTCACTGCAGGACAGACATCCACATGGAATGGTTAAGACCAGCCTACTCTCCACCAGTCCCCACCCCCTCGGACCAGTCCCCAGGGCAGGTAGAGGGGGACTTTTGGACCCCCAAGGGGTCACACCAGCTGAAGCCCAGATCTACTACTCCTTGGGATCAGTGTGCCACCCCAGCCCTCAGGTCCAAGCATACCCACTCTACAGCCCCTCAGGAACAGCGCTGTACAACCTGCACAGGGAGCCAGGACCCAGGCAGCACAATCAAAGGAGCTCACCCCTGGGTCTGCCTAACAGCCATGACAGGTCACAAAGAGACCGGGACAGAGACCAAGAGAGAGACAGAGAAAATCTACTACAAAGGGACAGGGAGCAAGGTAAAGACAAAGAGAAGCACCTACAACGTGACAAAGACCAAGAAAGAGACAGTGAGCGCGAGAGACGACGGGACAGAGAAAGACACAGAGGGAGAGAGTTATCTCCTTCGCATCTTCACACCTCAGCCCCGGCCCTTTACTCATCTCCCCCTGCGCTCCTACCTCACTTCACCAAGGGTTCTCTGATTGAGTTGGCCAGTGGGCGGTTGAAGAGGGTGGAGGAGCTGCGGACCGAGGACTTCCTGAGGAGCGCAGATACCTCCCCAGAGTTCCACCTTAGCACTTGCACAGTGCTGCTGATTTCCCCCAGCAGTGCACAGGGCTTCAGCCACCTGCAGGTCCACCTCACAGACCGCAACACCCAGGTCAGCTTTCTCTTTAGATATATGCTTGGGCTCACATGCAGATATTACTGCATATTCCAGTATAATTGAATGAACAACTGCATGACAAGATGAGTGTTAATGCAAATCAGTCACAGTTTAGGTTTTCTGTGTTTTCAGGTAAAAACATCAGTTTAATTACTTACACGTGTTTTTCAGGCACACCAAAGTCAGATTGTGGTGATATAAAGTGACGGAAGACACCTCTTGGTTGAGTATATACAGTAACAATGTTGTTTTTTTGTGTAGGAATTACTGAAGGTCTTGGTGGAGTATCCGTTCTTTGTGCAGGACCGAGGCTGGTCTTCTTGCTGCCCTGAGAGAACCACACAGCTGTATGGCCTGCCCTGCCGCCAGCTCATGGAGGGGGATGTCTGCTTGGCTCTGACCCCCACTCCCACCCAAACCCACCGGACACACACGCGTACTGGCTCCAGGGCCCATCGCTCGCAACTCTCCTCCAGGGCTGCAGGAGAACCCAGTAGCTCGCACAGGGAGGAGATGCCGCCTCCCCCTCCTCCCCCCCCTCTTCCTCACCATCCACCTCCTACTCTACCGGCCCCTTTACGTGCTCTGGCTACAGAGCCTCCCGCTCAGGAGCAGCCGCGTCTACGCAAACGGCGTTGGTCTGCCCCAGATACCCTTCCCTCAACGGGAACTGTTGAAAGCCTCCTGGATTTACCTCATGGCTCCAAGCTAATGAAGTGGCAGTAGAAACTTGGAAATGCATATATATATATATATATATATACATGCATAATTACACACACACACGCACACACATACACAAGCACATACACACCCTCCTTGTCTCTGTTGCACCCACCAAGACAAACACTGGAGAGACCTTAAGGTAGGGTTGCAGGGAAGGAATAAAAACAACAGAAAACGCAATTTACAGGTGTTCACATTGTTGCCCAAGATATTAATCTAGTCCAACCTAGTCTGGCCCTTGATGCACCCTTTATTCCTTTCCTTTCCTTTCCTTTCCTTTCCTCTCCTTTCCTTTCCTTTCCCTTCCCTTCCCTTCCCTTCCCTTCCCTCAACCTTACTCAGCACAATCCTAAAAGGAGCAGCATCTGAAGGATCTCTGGATGACTCCTTACAGACACACTCAAGACATTTAGTGAGACAATCAAGCACTTGTCTGTGTTCACTCTGTTTTTGTAATGGTTGTCCCAAGCACCTACTTACTGACAGTGTTTTCTGCAGGGTTTTCGATTTTCAATCAGTATTATGAAAGTAAACGCTATTGAAGAAGTGCAGATATATATGAACAAAAGTTGACTATAAATATTACATTACAGATGTTATATTCAGTAAATATGCTAAACAGATTTAATGCAATCTCTCTGTCAATTTCGCAATGCATTTTAGTTTTTTTTAATTGTCTTGCTTCTGAGCCGATGTCTACATGTCGGCCTGGGCAGGCAAGGTGAATGTATGAGCAACTCTTCGCCTTTTTTATTCTCATCACTGGGAGTCCTTTCAAACAATTGATTGTTCGTCAAGGCATTACCCTCCAATATGTTCTTAACATTATCTCTGAGAAAGGGAGAACACTAATGAAAACTGCGTAACAGACAATCCCACCCACACAGACAGGTCTGTGCCACCTCGCCTCGACACTCATAGTGTTTTTCCATTAAAAACTGAATGATGGAAAGATTCAAAAGTGCAGTATGGCATAAGAGATATGGTGCTAACAACACGTTGGAACATGATGCTTTGTGAATACCCTCCACCCCTATGTACGCTTCTGTTCCCATCTCATTTTTTACGTACTGTATTTGTTTGAAGGCAGGGAAAATGATGAAAGTATTTTAAACTCAGATACGGGTATCTCCTCTGATTCAGCACACTCTCTCACTTTAGTTTTTTGTGTTTGTTTTATTGTTTTTTTAAATGTTATTTTCAAACAGAATCCTTACCTTTTTTTCTTTTTAAATGTCATAGCTACAAAAATGTATATTTTTAAAAATTGTGAATCTGTTATATGATGTTCGCTAGAAATAAAGGAAAAAAAGCTTTATAGATTTAATTAAAGGTGTGAATTTATTCCCCGCGTGTGTTGTAAAGTGCGATACACATACATTATCATTTAATACAGATTGAGTAGGATGTTAACAAAAAAGTACTGGCACATGTTTTATATTAATAGTGTGTTGGCAACATTTTTGATTGCGTTAATCAAGAGGTTTGCTTTGACAAGCTGATTACTCCTACCAGTGAAGCTACATGTTGGACAGAATTTTAAAAAATCAATATATTTCCACACAATGAAACACCTCCATTCCTCCACCTTCATCATATATACATGTTCACACTGAATAACCTCTGTATTGTTTGCTCTGCTCTGGATTTCTTTCATGATGATGACAGGGAAGCAATAAAGCAGTAAGCCACTTGTATATTGTTCATAGCTACCCTTGTGCAGGGTAACATTCCCTGTCCTCCTACATCTTCTCTTCTTCTGTGTTGGAGGTGAGAATTGGCCGCTTCTCCCGAATCTCTTCCAAGTTGAACCTCTGCATCAGTTCCACTGCAAACAAGGGCACCACCTGGCCAACAGTGTAGTACAGTCAGTATGATTACGAGGACCTCTACTGGTGCATGAAAAGACTACGGCTACGCTCCCACTGACAGGAAGCATTCATACAGGAATTTTAAGGTTCTGCCTGGATTGTTTGGACATCCAAGAGTCGACATACCTTTTAACATGTCATAAAAAAATCACACAGGCCCAAAGTTGTTTAGCATTTGAGAAAATGCACAAGGTGCATCAAACCCTTGACAGCAAATTAAACTGACAACCTGTCCCTCGCTTTATACTGTAGAAATGTTAAAACAAAAGATACAAAATGAAATGCCGGTATGAGAGAGAATGAAGGGAGAACTTTTCGGTTAATATGAATCTACATAAAACACGCACACTGTTATGTTCGGGCGCTAAGTCCACAAAACTGTAATTATAATTTCACAAAGGAAACTGTACCCCATGGAGAGACTCATGTTTAAAAAAAATGTAATTTACACATTTTTATCTCAGTAGGATTCTCAACAATTTTAATGGGATGAGCATTCTGTTCTGAGATAAACGTGTAAATAATTGTTTTTAAATATGACATCTTCTATAAGCCAAAGAAGATGACGTAAAAAAGAAAGAAAAAATGTGATCAGTTATGTGCTCCATTTCCACCCACCTGCGCCATGATCAGCTTCCTGGTTTTAGGTACGTTGGGGTCTGGATACTCCTCTCCGAAGCAGAGCTCAATCTCATATGAAGGTGTGTGTCCCTTCCCCTGCAAACAGCTCTGAAGCTCTGTACACACACATTTTATATTGGAATATTTGGATTTGATCACACAGACATATTGCCTCTTTGCATAGAACAATACTGAGAGTAATGAAGTATCCCAAACAATCAGTCTCTCTTTGAATAAATCCCGTTATGTTCCAGTTAGTTTTATATGACTATATATATATATGTATATGTATATATATATATATATATATATATATATATATATATATATATATATATAACTGGTATGAAACGTTTTTTGTGTCAGTTACTGCATGAATTGCCTTACCATTGAGAAATGTGGCTATGTCAAGCAGCTTGAAGGTCTTTTCTCGCTCCAGCTTGTTGGGCCGGTCAGTGTGTTGGGCCATAGGACCGCTCCAGTACACCCTGCCCTGGCAGAACCGCTTGATGAACACCCCATCTGGGGCTACCCATAGTAGCACACCTCTCTCCAAATGACAAAGAAGGCGGTTCATCGCTTCAGCCAAGCATGACGGAAGGGATACAGAGCTTGGGGAGGGGAAGGAGAGCTGCTGGGCAGTGCAAGGCCCGTAGATCCGTTCATTTCCCAACGGGACACGTCCCTGCAGGATGAAGCACCCATCTGGGCTGCTGGTGGCTACTTTCGTGACCCTCTGGCCCTGGTAAAGCAACACCACCTGCATACGGAAGTCTGAATGCACAAAATTTGTTCCAGGTCAAACACTGCAAAGGCCAGTGACATGTTGTTTTTAATGTGCATAATCCCGTAAGCTTACCTGATATATTAAGTGGGGGACTGAGGAAGGTTATAGGAGCGGGGTTCTGAATTAGAGGTTTTTTATCCGTGAGCTCACAATACATGTGTTCCCTCATCAGATCATCTAAAGCAGAAAAAATACATTACTGTATGTGTAATGTATTGTCATGATTCAATTTCTGTTTTTAAATATAAATTCCTATTTCTAAAGACCAGATGGGATCCATTTACTCTATGTTTGTTCATTGGATCCATTTAGGCTCCATGTATGTACCCAGGGCCCTCATGTGAGTAGGGCCCAAAAAGATGCTAGAATGAATAGCTGTGGATGCGGGGAGGGGCCAGTAGAAAAGGCTTTTCTACAGGGCCCAGAGTTTTGTACCACGCCCCTGCCCACACTTACTTAAACTCATGATTGGGCCAAGGCCAAATACAAGTAGCGATCCTTTATGGATATTTAATTGGGATGGCAAGACTTAACTACTGTATGTCCCCATGTCAAATTCTAACCCACAAATATTTTGAAGCCAGAAGCAGAGCAGCCGGGGATTAAACCCCCATGTGAGATAATGGCAGGCGAGCACTAAACTAGCCTATGAACTCATCCGTCCGTATCCAAACCTATAAATAAATACAACTAAGCTAAAAGGTTCACAAAGAACCCCCAACAACATCAAGACTAAGACTACGGCCATGCTAGAGACTCTTTGAGTGTACCAAATGACATGGCTTTTGATGAAATAGTTGGTGAGAGATTTCACTCGTAACCAGAATTAGGAGCTTTATTGTGGCACTAGAGGATAAGTTAGAGGAGCACACCTGTAGCCGACCTCGGCCCCTTTAGCAACCCATGTGGTTACCGCTAACCCGTAGGAGGTAAGTGGACTAATGCGGTCAGGCTCTATTCGGATTGCTCAAATGGGGTCCAAATACAGGGCCAAAGCAACACTATCCCAATATTGTTACTTTAACCGGGGCAGAAATGACTCTATGATTTGAGTTGATTGATTCGTTGCCTTGCATCATCCAAAAACATTCTATAGAAGAGTTTGTGTGTAACCCTTACCAATCACCGGTTTTGCTTCTTTACTTTCGTCAAATGATTCCTTTTGACAATGAAGAAAAAAACAGAAGAAAAAAATTAGTTGAGCACAGATTGTTTTAACAGGGTGTTGAATTACTTGGAGACAGTAACATCTGGCTGTAGATGTTTTGCCTGATGTGTTTAAGATTGTGATTGACTTTTGAGGGATTTGTGTGTGTGTGTGTGTGTGTGTGTGTGTGTGTGTGTGTGTGTGTGTGTGTGTGTGTGTGATTAGATTACAGTCAACATTTACTGCTGCAAGAACACACTGTTGTGTAAAGTTAGGTTTGTTTTGTGTTGTGTTGTCTACATCTGTGACTCAGTTTGAAATTGTATTCAATGGCTGGTGCAGCCTGAGTTAATGTGATCAAGGAGGGGAAGTATTTGGGTAGTAGCCAGATTTATATTATTGATCCCTCTGTTGTGGTCTAAAGGATGCTTCTGTAGTGCGTAATTAAAAGAAAATTAACAAGGAACACAATTGTGAATGGAATGTCATCAAGTTCTGGAACATATGTTGTCCCGTCAAAATATCAATACCCTTTTTTTTGTATCTACCCCCTAAACATAGGGTTAAACAATTTCTGAATCTTTGGTGACTTAAAGTGGTAGTTTGAACGACAAAAAAGACAAAAAACAAACTAATTTGATCAGTGTATACTGAGAATAAGGGTCTTCCCCTAACCTTTTCACTGGCAATTTCTAATTTCTTTTGATAATCAAAACGTAAGCCATCAAAGTCTGATTTTCATCCCTGATTTCCTACTGTGTTTCTAAAACGTTTAATGCACACTGATATAAAACAGGATCAAAAACAAAGAAAAAACATAAATAATGAGCACTGTTTAAAAGAAACGGATTCCCTCATACCGTGTTCTTAGCACAAAGTCAGCGAAGCTTCCACTGCTCAGCAGCTTGTTCTCTCTAGTTATTTAACTTACCTTTTTTCCCAGAAAACTGGGGCTCCTTGGAGACCTCTCAGGCTGGACGATCCCTTCGTCCTTTGTCTGGAAAGAGTCTGAGGAGAGCGACAAGTGGGAACAAAAATGCAGCAAATAATCCCAAATTAGCCAAATAAGACATTTAATCCAAAACCTACTTTTTTTTCATGGGTGTAAAGCTGATGGGAGAATGACGGAAAATTCATTATATAAATACAACATGTAATTCCTTTGTTTTGTTCATTTATATTGACCTTTTTTTACATTTTAGATATAATCTGTGAGCTAATATGAAAGTACAGGAGCAGTTGTGTTCCCTTTTACCTGCAGGCCTGGTTGGCCCATTGTCCCGGTGGATAAGGTAGACCTTATAGGGCTCACTGATGTCCAGCTGGTTGCGGCATGGGACCTCCTGGAAGTCTGTGCTCTTGTTGAGTGCACAGCGAAGTCGGGTCTTCCACATGGTGGGGTCGGCTTTATCCCTCCCCTCCCTGTACTTGCCCTTGTAGACAGCCCAGGCCTGAACATGGAGATTGAAATATTACATGCATACATAAATAATTGCCAAATTCCAAACATGAACTACTGGTAAACTCAGGGTTAGTTTTGTTTTCTTTACAAGGGAAGGAATCCCTGAAATAAATGCTGTTCTATTGTTGATTATATTTAACTAAATCCATCCAGAACATTGTGAAAGCAGCAAAACTAAATGTGCACTTTAAGAAATTCTTTAGTTATTTAATAAAAAGAATATATAGCCTACAGTAGGTCTGTTCAGATGAGTGATAAGTTCAGTAAACAATCAGTGGGAAGTCTAGCACTCTCATTTTTGTGTTATAAAACAACTGTTAATAAGTTCTTCTGACTAAGATGACTTAGACAATTGAGATATACATTCTTGAGACTAACAACCTTATTTACATTTACTTGATGATATATTATGAAATTAATTCATAGACATTTAAAATACTGACTGTATAAAAATAACTTATGTGAATGAAAACCGCAGAATAAACGAAAAGTTTTGACCAAATTTAGCTTCATTCATTCGCTTCTCTATGGAAGCCCATTGTCATTTGAATCAAGTCCCATATAGCTTCCATACTTCTGTGTCACATCCTATGTTAATGCTTTAAACAGAAACGTGACGAACTTTTTCCAGTCTAGTAAATGACAAATTACTTTTGACGTTTTTGGTGTTTTCAATCGTTATCTAACACTTATGCAACATAGTCTTAAAACAGAGCATTGCAAGGAAGAACGTCTAACTAATAGGAATTAAGAGAAAAGAAAAACACTTTTACAACAAAAACTTCTTATTATGAAAGTCAT